>NW_018128016.1:665248-731105 GCF_001952655.1 Monopterus albus | reverse complement strand
TTTTGACAAAGGGCGGGGGAAGACTCAAAACAGGCAACCTGAGGGACATTCAGAACTGAGTCAATAACTTTAAACAACACATGAGGCTTATGACAGTTTGACTGAATGATATTAGAGAAATAATTTCTCTTAAGATTTTTCACAGTTTTTTGATAATCATGCCAAGAGTCTTTAAGTATCTGAAGTGACACTTGTAGTTTGGGCTATGGGGGTGTTTTTCAGCTGCAGGGACAGGACGACTGGTTGCAATCGAGGGAAGGGTGAATGCGGCCAAGTACAGGGATATCCTGGACGAAAACCTTCTCCAGAGTGCTCAGGACCTCAGACTGGGCCGAAGGTTCACCTTCCAACAAGACAATGACCCTAAGCACACAGCTAAAATAACGAAGGAGTGGCTTCACAACAACTCTGTGACTGTTCTTGAATGGCCCAGCCAGAGCCCTGACTTAAAACCCATTGAGCATCTCTGGAGAGACCTGAAAATGGCTGTCCACCCACGTTTACCATCCAACCTGACAGAACTGGAGAGGATCTGCAAGGAGGAATGGCAGAGGATCCCCAAATGCAGGTGTGAAAAACTTGTTGCATCATTCCTAAAAAGACTCATGGCTGTATTAGCTCCAAAGGGTGCTTCTACTAAATACTGAGCAAAGGGTCTGAATACTTATGACCATGTGATATTTCAGTTTTTCTTTTTTAATAAATCTGCAAAAATGTCAAACATTCTGTGTTTTTCTGTCAATATGGGGTGCTGTGTGTACATTAATGAGGAAAAAAATGAACTTAAATGATTTTAGCATATGGCTGCAATATAACAAAGAGTGAAAAATTAAAGGGGGTCTGAATACTTTCTGTACCCACTGTATGACAGTACGCCTGTCGAATTATGGCCTTTTTTTGTTTTATAACACACAACTGAAACATTTCTATTGTGATAAATAGGGGAGTGAGTTGGGCATTTTAGCTTCACCATTTACCGTGCACTCCCAGCACCCATGTGGCTTTCACATCAAAAACACACGATTAGACCTGGATCATACAGGAAGCTTCCACCTACGAGCTTTGGTTCCTATGGCAACAGCACAGGAAGTACCATGCCACTCTGTCTGCCTACATGTGTGGACCTGTGTGTGTGTGTGGTATTTCTTATTTTTAGGATAATAAAAACAGATCCATAGAACAGGTTAGAGAATAAAATAACAAAATGCAGTTTGTTTAAGCATAATACAATGAATTCAAGGCTTGTCTTTTTTAAATGAACGATGTATCAGTTCTGTCAGAAAGGACAAGTTATGCTTCACTTAACAATTTCATGACAATATTGTATGTTTTTCCATTGCCTCAATACAGTAGCCTGGTCAGATCTGTTTATTTATCCACAGCAGAGGTTAAGTTGAACTGTCTCAGGAGAAATTGTGCTGTAACAATTGCAAAGAAAATCTGTCCCCTGGAAAATAATTTAATTTCACTTTTTAATGCTGCTGGTTTCAGGACTTGAATCTGCAGGGATAATTTGAGGCCTGACTGGAATAATTTGAAGCAGCTAAAACCGTACCAAAAAGTTAATCAGAATTTACACAACAGGGCATTCGCACAGTTCAAGCAACTTACTGTAACTGAGTTTGCACATTTTAATTACTTGCACATTGTTTTTTTTATAAGAGAGTGAAATGACAAAGAGGTCAAATGGATGGAAAAGCTCAATAGGCATTTGGGCAAATCAGAAACATAAGTCAAATAATACACAAATCGAAGTGTGTACTATATACAGTATATTGTACTCTGAGTCAAAGCCATCTCCTCAGTTCAGCAGAAACATATTAAACTCGCACATCAGTGATCACATGACAGCGTCAAGCTCACAGAGTGTACCTTATCTTATTTATGGATCTCTTGCATTCATGTGCATTCAGGTGTTTTAAAAACAATGGGAGGATGGTTAATGTGGTTTGGGCTGCTGGTCAACACAGTCAGCTGCTTTAAGACTCTTAGTGCCTGATTGTAACAGAAACTAAAAAATATAATATTGTAATTTACAGTAGGTGGTCTTGATTAGATTTAGCTGCACATACTATTTAACTGTCCATCTTAAAAGTAACATGATGTCATTTTTTTCCAGCTTTAAGGTCATGATAGTTAATGATATTGTAACTGTTTTGAATATAGTGTCCATGTTTTAACCATACTCTCTATTGTCGTCCTCCAGGTTCTTGCTGCAGAGTCTTGAGGACTTAGACTCCAGCCTCCGAAAGCTCAACTCTCGTCTGTTTGTGATACGAGGCCAACCCACTGATGTCTTTCCCAGGCTTTTCAAGGTGACATATTCTTCTGATTTAGCCACAAATCTGCAGCACCCGGGGCTTCAAACCCTAAATATTCTATTATGCAGCTTACTTTAATCTATTTTTTAATCCCTGTTCCTAGGAATGGAAGATTACTCGTCTGTCATATGAGTATGACTCTGAGCCCTTTGGGAAAGAACGAGATGCAGCTATTAAGAAGCTGGCCTCTGAGGCTGGAGTGGAGGTGACTGTTCGCATCTCCCATACACTCTATGACCTGGACAAGTGAGTTAATACAGTACCTCAGATTTTCTGTCTTTTTATCCTGTAGCAGATTAGAAGTTACGTTGCTTTGGATCATTATTTACTGGGTTTAATGAGCATTTCTGTCACTTAACTGGTATCAAACATGAAAAAGATGTATTAGACTCTTCTGCTTTATTTTACGACTTTATGTACCTGACCCTTTCTGTTCTCATTTCCTCCCTGTAGGATCATAGAGTTGAATGGGGGTCAGTCGCCCCTCACCTACAAGCGATTCCAGAGCCTCATCAGTTGTATGGATGCAGTGGAGGTGCCCGCAGAGTCCATCACAGCTGAGATCATGGGAAAATGCACTACGCCACTGTCTGAAGACCATGATGACAAGTTTGGGGTTCCCTCTCTGGAGGAACTGGGTGGGTGAAAGCAGAGAGAATCTTTTTGTCTGTAACAGCTCCAACACTGGAACAGTTTAGGTTCAGATAAATCATAAAAACATGATCTCACATTCTGTATTTTAAAATTGAAAATTATAGACTGAGTCTTAATGTGTACTTCTGATATGATTCTTGCAGGTTTTGATACTGAGGGTCTGTCTTCAGCTGTGTGGCCAGGGGGAGAGACCGAAGCCCTCACCAGACTTGAGAGGCATTTGGAGAGGAAGGTTAGTTAAAATCAGTTTAATAGCCAGCTTGTAAAACATTTCTCTAGAAGTGGCTCAACCTATTGTGTACTAGAGAGAGAGTTAAAATTGATTTTATAAGATTGGTATTGATAATTTTGGAATGATACTCAGCTCTAGCTTCAGCTTGACCATGGATGTCAAGGGCCCTCGGCCTGAGTGCGTAAACTGTCGGGAGAAGCTAGCTAATGCTAATGTGGTGCCAAGCAAGCTGAAGAGACATTAGGAAACCAAAAATCTCCTCTACGTTGAGAGAAATGTGGCCTAAGACCACGAGATGTGCACCAGAGGCAGCAAAGCTGTTTGTGGGATTGTGTGAGCTATATAATATAATAGTATATGCTAGCAGAGCTTATTACAAAGTAAAGGAACCCTCCCATGACAGCAGAGACACTCATCCTCCCCTCTTGCCAAAAAAAAAAAATATTGTAAGTGTTATGCTAGGTCTAGATGCCACAATGCGCTCTCTTCAGTACCACCAAGGATTTTTTAAAAATCTGTGGGCTCCGACAGGCACGTGTCTCACTAGCTTGTAAGTAGGCAAACAATATTTACAATAGCAAATACTAATTGAAATTTAAGTTACATTTGAAATGTTTTCTTTTCAACTCAGTCATCCAGTTTTCATTCTTAGTGCATCTCTTTCTTTGCAGTTTTAGACTAAAGTGCATACTCTTCTCTGTTGATGTGTATGTACGGTACATTTTATATGCAAATTAGTTTTTATTCTCAGTGCTTCTGTCTTCTGAGTTTGGTCTGTAAGCAGTGATTATATTTAATGCTTCCCTCTCATGACAACTCTACCCCTCCTCGCTCACTCACTCATTTTATTTGTCCTAAATAAATAAAAATAAACAAAGTGACACATCTGATAACCTGATATAGAGGCTGTTTTCCATGAATATAGGTGTGCCTTGAGATTTTGGTTCATCCTTTGGTGTGTCTTGGGCACAAAAAGTTTGAGAACCACTGCTTTAGGTCATTGAAAGCCATGAAAAGCATTTTTGCAGTTATGTAAGGAAAGGTTTTACATGGAAATGTCAGTCTTTTTCTTCTCCGGCTTGTGCTGCTCAGGCGTGGGTGGCCAACTTTGAGCGTCCCAGAATGAACGCCAACTCACTGCTTGCCAGCCCAACCGGCCTCAGCCCATACCTGCGCTTCGGCTGCCTCTCCTGTCGCCTTTTCTATTTCAAACTCACAGACCTCTACAGGAAGGTAAGTCCCCATTGTCCCTAGTTGTGAAACTGCATTGGGTTTTTTTGTAGGACCTGCTCTTTCATGCTTACTGAAAAAAAATTATCATTTGGATCTCCCAGTGAGTTTACCACCAAACACTCATGAACCAAGATCTCATACTGTGCTTCCACTTCTCCAACCCCTGCAAGGTGAAGAAGAACAGCTCCCCCCCTCTTTCACTCTACGGTCAGCTGCTGTGGCGTGAGTTCTTCTACACAGCGGCCACCAACAACCCCTGCTTTGACAAGATGGAGAATAACCCCATCTGCGTTCAGATCCCCTGGGACCGCAACCCTGAGGCACTGGCCAAATGGGCGGAGGGCCGGACCGGCTTCCCCTGGATCGATGCCGTCATGACCCAGCTGAGGCAGGAGGGTTGGATCCACCACCTGGCCAGACATGCCGTGGCCTGTTTCCTGACTAGAGGAGATCTGTGGATCAGCTGGGAGGAGGGCATGAAGGTACACCATGTTGAATAATCAGTATCAGATGATAAAAAAGGGATATTGAATTTTCTATGTAAATAGTTTGTATGTTATTGTTGTTTTCTTGCTTTGTATTTATATTTCTGATTTCTGTCAGTTTGAATACTTACATGTATTTCTGCCCAGTGTATCTTTTCCTGTTTGCTCCTTAAGCCATTGTTCTCAGAGTTAAATATTTTACAGGAAATGCAAATGTAAATGTAAGCATTAACCATCTTGCCTCAGGAGGACCACATGTTGCAGAGCATACTGTATACAGTATAAGTATCCTGCTTCTCAGCTACTACAGGGCTTGGTTGTTTGTTGGTGCAGGTGTTTGAGGAGCTGCTGCTGGATGCAGACTGGAGTGTGAATGCAGGCAGCTGGATGTGGCTCTCCTGCAGCTCTTTCTTCCAGCAGTTCTTCCACTGCTACTGCCCTGTGGGTTTTGGTCGACGCACAGACCCCAATGGAGATTACATACGGTATGCTTGCATTTGTTAAAACACTGTATTTGGTCCTTGACAGACCTACCATATCTTACTTATTCTGTGATTGAAAAAACATACAGGTACAGTAGTTGTCCCTAAAATCAAAAGCTAATTTACATGTTATGGCTATACTGTGTCTACGGTCATATGTCTTCTATCAGACTGTAGGTGGATGACACGGATAGATCAGTGGATGTTTGCCTGTCATAGAAGTGAATTAAGCACCATACATGCTCAATAAACTTCTTCATCTCTTCACTCAGGCGCTACCTGCCCATTCTGAGGGGATTTCCAGCCAAGTATATTTATGATCCCTGGAATGCTCCGGAGAGTGTGCAGAAGGCAGCCAAATGCATTATTGGTGTGCATTACCCCAAGCCCATGGTGCACCATGCAGAAGCCAGTCGCCTCAGCATTGAGCGAATGAAACAGATCTACCAGCAGCTCTCCTGTTACAGAGGCCTTGGTAAGGACACGACACCAGATACTGTTCTCATTTCTCCCTGATGTCTTTCATATTGATATGAAACAGAAACAGTAGGTAAACAAAGTCATTTGGAGAAAAGCAACCAGATGTATGATTCCCATTTTTGCCATTTAAAGAATCCATGTCCTGCTCATTGTGCTCATTTTTAGCCATTTAATGTTTAATCTTGGGTACCTCTGGATTAGTTTTGCACCCATTATAACTCCAAATAGTCTGTAATTATTTCAGAATGATAAAACCAGAGAGCTGCTTCCTAAAAATGAGAAGATAGTTTGTGAATGCGCACAACTCCTGTTGCTGGTCAGGAAGCCGGGACAGCACATAAACATATAACACTGACAAATATGCTTTCAACAAATGCTTTCAACAGCGACAATCCATCAAATCCTACCTGACCTGATCAAGCTAGAATATGAAAGTGATAGCAGGACGAACCACAACGGCATTAATTAATATGAATTTCTCCTCCATAGATAGGTAAACAAAGGTACTGTATATGTACCGATGAAAAGAGATGTGTAACACTCTAAACAAAGCAGGTAATTGAGGAACCCCATATTTTAGCTTTTAATTTTCCGTTAAGTCCCACCGAGTAGTAGCTCCAGGGTCGGTAAATCCAACCGGTGGTCACTGCATATTCCCCCGCACTAAGGCCAGACACACTGGCCTCAAGCAGTCATAACAAACAGGTACTGTGCCCCAGGGGGAATCCAGCATTGATGAGCTGATCACTAACCGCCATGTGAGGGCTTCACTGGCCAGCTGATCGTATGTTAGACCTGGTCAAGTGTAACAGAAAGTCCCTGTACAGGAACATTCCGAGACATGCAGTAACCTCAGGCCCTGTATTTTTATCCACATCCTCTGGTCACAGTGCAGCAGCAGGAGGGAAAATATATCCACAAAACCGCTTGCAGTCAAAAAATACTGCTTCTAAAATGGCTCTGGTGGATGTCCGGCAAGCTCACGTGAATGTGCAACTGCCTGGAGATAATGACCATTCAAGGAAATCCATGAAATGTTGCATAAGACTTTACATAGTTGGAAAAAAAAGTGTCACCAGTGAGAGTTTGCAAGACTTGTATGAAAAGAGTTGCTTCTGCATAGAAGTACTAGACCATAGCTACAGCTCCTTTTTTTTCTTTCAGCCATGTTTAAGATGATAATTCATCATTGTAACAGATATGTCAGAAAACACAGAAAAGCATGCCATGGGCTCTAACGTATTTATCATGACACTTATTTAACAACAGCATTAAATCACTCTTTGTGTAGCTTTTTCCAGATTGTGTAAGAGGGAAAACAACAACAATTGATCAAAATGACCATGAATGAAATGAAAATGTATAAAAGCAAAGTATAAAAGCATAAAATGAGCTATAAAAGGAAGATAAACACCAAGACTTTCATATAACAAGAAGTCTAACTGACTGTTAAGACGTCGTAGTAGATAATGGCGCATGTTTAGCATGCCTTAAACTCTTAAAACGAGTTTTGGAGCCAATTGTCTCCTGGTTTAAGTTGGACTTAATTAATTACTGTGAAAGTTCTAAACTTGCATTAATGTAGTTGATGGGATCAGATCTGTCTGATGCTGCTGTATTTGTATAAGACTGAAATAAATGACTGTCTGTGTCCTCAGGCCTTTTGGCTACAGTTCCATCCAACTCCGGTGGTAATGGGAATGGTAACGGTGAGACATCATCAGATGGGATGGGATTCCCTGTTGAAGCTACACACAGTGCCACAACTGCGTCTAGTAAGTAACACTAGACTTCCTCATAACTTCCTCTGTAACCACTGGCACTGAAGCTATGTCTATGAAGAGCTACCTGTTATGTTGTTTTAGGCTATCAGATGCCGGTTCACTCCCAGGGAGACTGGCAAAGTGGTGTTATGATGTACCTGCAGGGGGGTCCACAAACCAGTATCAGCACACAGCAGCAGGGTGGGGACTGGCAGCTCTTACACATTTCACTGTTTCCTCTCATTTGTACATTATGCATTGTCCTAATACCTTACACTTGATTTTCTCCTTTATGCCATATTTGGTTTCATATATCTGCCCCCTTTATGTTACTTCATACATTAATCTTGAGGTCGAGTGACATCGCTGCTAATACTTGAATCTTGCTTGAAGTTTCAGGTTGTGCAGGCAACAGTTCCAGCATGATGTGTTACAGCCAAGGCACCCAGCATATTCCTGCTCCTGTCATTCAGAAAGGTGGGAACTGATAAGCTGTTGGATTGAGGAGACTCCGTAATGAGCAGTGATGATTTTAGTGATTAATTCTTATTTGGCTGAAGATTTGTCTTTGATTAGATGAGAGCATTAGGCTCTCTGCCCTCCGTATCACCAGCCTGTATCATCCATGCTGTGTAGTTCATTATACTACATCTGTAATTTTTCTATACATAGTGACAGAGATGGTAAAACTGAATTGGTTTTGTTGTTTTTTTTCAGGGCCTGAACACCACTCCACCACTCAGACCACTGGCAAACGGCACAGCAAGGATTCTGGAAATGGCAAATGCTCTAAAGTACAGAAACAGAGTAGTCACTAGAAAGGTTAGCTTATGTCTAACTAAAGTCTCAGAGGAAGAAAATAAATAGAAAACAGTAATTAACCTTCAGTTCACCAAAAGTGTCTCTTTTTCCAAAATGTATTATGTAAAGTCATTAAATCTTCCTTAGTCATATTCATTTATCAGGAGTGAAGACTTGATTGGTGAAACCTTTACATGCATTTATTCGACAAGTTCTATATAATAAGTATGTTGGTATCTTTTCTCCTCATGCAGGACTGTATGCAGACTTACTGACCGTTACGCTGTGTATACACAGTGGACGCCAGGACTTTTTCATTACAGCACTACAGTGTCGCATGAACACACCTTCAAGAGGAGCATCCAAAACCCATCATTAAACACATTCACAAGTAAACGCTTCTCAAGTAATCAGACTGTATTTTATCATATGGACTGCATGGCCCAGGCAGTGCTGACATGACCGGAGAGGGTGTTGTTACACTGTGCTTATCTTTTGGTTAATATTGTTGGCAAAAAAAGTCCTTGTGTATATATAGAATTAGCTCATTTCAGCTCACATACAACTTGTACATATTTGGATATTGTATGTGCATTTTTTTTCTCTCTTTGTGTAGCCATAGACCTATTGATATATTTTTGATATGGGAAATCATAGTGGATTGATCCTTCTTTTTGGAAAATTTTCAAAAAGACCGTCTATTCCAAAAAAAAAGGTGAGAAATCCTGTATCTCTGCTAATACAGCTGCCTGTCCTCTCATTTATTCTACTTCCCATTTTCTCCTTTTTGAGCCAGCCCATGTATCTCAACAGATGTGTTAATTTCTCAACAGATGTGATAATTTCCTTTCTCTCAGTACTAGTTGGCTCGTTGTATTCCTTACCACTGTAGAGACAGTATCACTATGACATTAACTGTCAATTTATTTCCCTTATCAGTGGTACGTACTTGAGAAAAGGTGGCAGAAATACAGTCTTCATACCATGGTGTCCCCCCTGTATATTCCCCAGTAAACCTGCCACTGGAGAGAGCTGCTCCACTTATTTCTTCTCAATGTGTTTGTTTAATTAAAACCTGGTTAAAGAGACAAATGGTTTCAGTTGTGGGGGTTTTTTGGCTCCAAAGTGTTAAATGTCAAACTGTTGTATATTTAAGCAATGAAATGAACCCGACTGATGCGGTGCTTTTACTCTAAACCACAGTTAAAGGTAATGCAGATTGTGATACAGTGCTGTACATCAGTAACACAAATTATTCAGTCATACTAATAGCCCATTGGTAGATTTTATACTGTACATAAAGTCAGTATAGGCATAGGATAGATTGCACTGAAGACATCATTTACAAACTGACAAAAAAATAAGGTATTAAAATACATACGTAAATGCGTGTTCGTTTTGTTCATTTCACACAAGCTTAATTTTACACGACTGAAAACAGCTCGACTTCATTAATGTATTTAAACAATTTCAATATTAATTTCACTTAACCTTTAATAATAACAACAATAATATAGGTTTTAATAATACGATCATGCTCAACTTTCACAAAAAAGCGAGAGAGATGATGTCATTTCCTGTCGCCGTCTGATATTTGTTGAGAATGTCCAGGGATCTTGTGTATGGGTCTTTGACTCATGCTTACTTCCAGTGCTGCAAAAAGTTATTGGCATTCTGAGCCTTTTGGGCAACATTTTAAAAACAATGTTAGGGTCTGGTGTTTTGTAATGAGGAAACGTCACTCCATGTGTTTCCCTGGTGTGTTTTTGTTTTTGAACAACAATGGAGTTGAATGGCACAGAGGAATAAGGTCATCCAGTTTTAGTCTATGTATGGGGGGTGTTTAAAATACTGCTAATATAGAAAATGGCCAGCCTTACCCTTTAAATACAATAGGATAGTTAAATATGTGTATTAGACCCATCGGTGGTTTTATGTTCCATCAGGATTTTTTGTAGCTTTTCTTTTTCTGTTTTAGGAAAACCAGTAGCTTTGAGTTTCAGCTATTTATACCCTTGGCATTTGTTGCCTTTCTTTGCTGATAGACACACTTGTCCCTTGCCACCAGCAACTGAGAGCGCCTTGGTTATGCTGGAACCACCTGCTCCTCTCGTGTTGAGCACAGGCATGTTTTAGTAGAGCTCAGTCCACTCTGGGACATTCTTATAGGCTTTAGGACTCATTTTGTCACCCTGTAAGGCCACAATTAGCCTATTTTCACTCAGTGGGAGCTCCAGAAGGTTTATATTAAGACTCAAATTAAACCCCCTTCAGTTTCATCTGCTACATACTGTACATGTACCACAGAATAACGTCAGAAGCTTTATCCTAAGGCGGCTCCTGGGATTCTCAGATGCTGCAGAGCACCTGTCCTCTCCTGTCAGTTATCTCATCTTCTAAAAACTGCATTTGTCCTTCTACAGTGATAACTCAAGGCTTGGGAACATACATTCTTGACATCAGTATTGAAGTGTTTTCACATGGGACCAATTTTGCTTTAATCTTCTCAGCACTGAAGGTAGAAAGTCTCCAACAGCAAAAATATTTTAAGTTATATTCCAGAGTGGAGACAAGGCCAGAGCAGTAAAGCTCATCTATAATGTTCCTATTGAAGTTCTTTTGTGGCACCTATCTTTTTTTAAAGTGTTGCTTCCCATACAGAAATAACTTTAACTAAGAAATAACTAAGTGCTTTACAGATATAAACACAATGTCAAAGACACCAGGGGATAACAAACACCAAACTAAATATAGCTGATAAGAGTTTTTGATAAATGGATAATCATTGTTTTTGCTAGGACTGAGAATATAGTTTATCTTTGCAGTTATTTTTTTCTAACTCAAAAATAAAATGCTACTTTGATGATGCCACAGGGCACAGAATAGTCAAGGTATTTGTTCTTTTTATAACTTCCCATCATTACAATCCTCACCAGCCCCGACAAACTGAAGAGATAGCTGTGTGCTTTGTTAATGGAAACTTTTAGACTATCATAATGGATTAGGAAGTTCCCCAAGTTGTGATCATACCACATGATTCACTGACTGTCCATAGAAGTCACTGGAATCATCCAGGTTACCAAGGAATTGTGTTATTGATCCTCTGTATATGTCTACTTCTTGATTTCTTGTCCGAGTCAGCCGCTCAGTAGGCCTTTAAAAGTATGGATGTTGCTTATTTTGGATGATACCATGTGTTGTTTTGTGGGGCTATAAAGCACAAGTATGTGTGTGCATCTGTTGTGTTTCTGAAATAGTCTCTCATCTTGCCCTTACAAAGGAATGAGGAGCATTGCAGGGTCAGAGCAGAGAGCAGGGGGGGTCTACAGGGGATAACTGTGTATGGCTGACAAGGCTTGGTGAGGGAGAAAATAGACTATTCCATCTGTCTCAAAATCTGCCCTGCTGACCCACACTCTGGAGACTTTGTTCAGCCACACCTCACATGACACAGGCAAACCCTTAAAACCCCCAGGCTGTAAGACTCCAGCCATCTCTTAGGTGCAGACACCAGTTGGCCTTGGTGCTCATCCTGCTTCTCTGCCTAGAAAGGCCCCCGCCATACCATCATGTCAGACACTGAGGAAATTGTGGAAGAGTATGAGCAGGAGGAGGAAGAAGAGGTGAATGAAGAAACTACAGAGAAGACAGAGGAGCATGTCGAGGAGAATGAAGAGTCCAAACCACGACCTAAGTCAAGTTATTTGCCAAATATTGCTCCTCCCAAGCTCCCCGATGGAGAGAAGGTGGATTTTGATGACCTCCACCGCAAGAGACTTGAAAAGGATTTCAATGACCTCCAGACACTAATTGAGCAGCATTTTACCAACCGTCAGAAAGAGGAGGAAGAGCTTGTGGCACTACGGACCCGTATCGAGTGCCGTCGCTCTGACAGGGCCGATCAGCAACGTGAGCGCGCAGAGCAGGAGCGTGAACGCCAAGCGCGGCTGGCTGAGGAGAAGGCGAGACGTGAAGGAGAGGCAGCTAAACTGCGTGCTGAAGAGGAGGCCAAGAAGAAGAAGACATTCACCAACAAGTCCTTTGGTGGCTACCTGCAGAAGGTGGACCAGAAGAAGGGCAAGAAGCTGACAGCACGAGAAGAGAAGAAGAAGGCTTTGATGGAGCGCAGGAAGCCGCTCAACATCGACCACCTGAATCAGGAAAAGCTGGTGGAGAAGGCACAGGACCTGTGGAAGTGGCTCCACCAGCTGCATGCTGAGAAGTTCGAGCTGACTGAGAAGCTCAAGAAGCAGAAGTATGACATCCATGTGCTCCGAAACCGAATTAGCGACTCCAAAACAAACAAGACCTCTCGGGGGGGCAAAGGCAAATCTGGCTCCTGGAAGTGAGCACCTGCTTTTGGACTGTTATAAAAGCACTCCAAGGGACTGTGTGTAGATTAAACTATATGTAGTTATCAGCAGTTCTAGTTAACGATGGTGGTATTCACAAACCGGTGAAAGACCATTGAATCTGATGGAATGTGTAGTGCTCTTATTTTCACTGCTCCACTAGAATATCCTTTGTGGTTGTTTTATTCTTGCACAGCATATTCTTCACAGTTGTTTTAGATTAGATTAGATTCAACTTTATTGTCATTACCCATGTATAAGTACAAGACAACGAAATGCAGAAGTGCAATAACAGCAGTGAAGAATGCGTATCATCTACAGTAAGATATGTAGTATATATGTTTTACCTGTATACACACTTTTCCCTAAGTGATAAAATTTGCTATCAAGTGTTTAAAACTTCATGTAAGGTAGCAACATTTCATTTGCTGTCAATAAATCACTGTAACATCTAGTGACATTATTTTCATGCAATAATCAGACTTGTTTCAAGGTATTCTTTCTTCATTCTCCCACGTTAGAAAAGTTGGTTTCTGACTAATTGAACAAGAGTTAAGAAAGAGTAGCAGTGTGTAGTGGTGCTAGTGTTGCTGGGACTGTGCTAAATAGTTGAAAAGTCTAACAGGTGTTGCACAGCTGACTTCTTATATAAGATAATTTAGTCTCTGAGGCTCAGGACTAGCGGTGCACGCCTGCAGTGTTTGTAGAAAAAAGGCCCAACTTGAACGAAAGGTAAACAGCGTCTGCGGAGAGGAAAAAGGCTCACAGAGGAGTGCTTGATGTTGTCTAGAGAGTTCCTTGTTCATTCTGCAATTCATGATCAAACGATTCTTTGTGATTATACAGTCTTATGCAAAAGTTTAGGCACCCCTTGATAAATAACAGATTTTGGTGATTTTTTATTTGAACAGATGTTAACACAGTTTCTCTTGGAAATGGAAAAAATGCACAATATTTTCAGCAAACAGTGATGCATAGTTACTTCTTATGCCATAAATTGAACAAAAATAAAAAATAAAAACATTATTATGGCATGGTGCAAAAGTTTGGGCACCCTAAGAGTTCCAGAGTCTCAAAGTCTCTCACAAGGTATCAGACCTTAATCAGCTCGTTAGATCTGATGCACAGCAACAGCTGTCATTGGTAAATGCCAATTTCAAAGCTGTACAAATACTTTGACTCTTCAAACCTTGTGCACACACTTGTGGACACCCAGCAACCATGGGTTCCTCTAAGCAGCTGTGTAAGACCCTGAAAATGAAAGTTATTGATGCCCACAATGCAGGAGAAGGCTACAAGAAGATAGCAAAGCGTTGTCAGCTTGCAGTTTCCACAGTAAGAAATGTAATTAAGAGATGGCAGATCAGGGGAACTGTGGAGGTCAAGATGAGATCTGGAAGACCAAGAAAACTCTCGGACAGAACTGCTCATATGCTGGTCAGAAAGACAAATCAAAACCCCCATTTGACTGCAAAAAACCTGCAGGAAGATTTAGCAGACTCAGGAGTGGTGGTGCACCGTTCCACTGTGCAGCGATGCTTGCACAGACAAGGCCTTCATGGAAGAGTCAGCAGAAGAAAACCTTATCTGCGTCCCCATCATAAAATCCAACGTCTGAAGTATGCAACAGGACATCTACAGAAGCCCGATGCGTTTTGGAAACAAGTGCTGTGGACTGATGAAGTTAAAATAGAACTCTTTGGACACAATCAGCAAAGGCATGTTTGGAGAAAAAAAGGAGCAGCATTTCATGAAAAGAACACCTTGCCAACTATTAAGCATGGGGGTGGATCTATCATGCTCTGGGGTTGTGTTGCAGCCAGTGGCACAGGAAACATTGCACGGGTGGAGGGAAGAATGGATTCCACTAAATACCAGCAAATTCTGGAAGCAAACATCACACCATCTGTAAAAAAGCTGAAGCTGAAAAGAGGATGGCTTCTACAACAGGACAATGATCCTAAACATACCTCGAAATCCACTATGGAATACCTCAAGAGACGCAGGCTGAAGGTTTTGGAATGGCCATCACAGTCCCCTGATTTAAACATCATTGAAAATTTGTGGGTAGATCTTAAAAGAGCTGTGCATGCAAGACGACCAAAGAATATTACAGAACTAGAAGCCTTTTGCAAGGAAGAATGGGAGAAGATCCCAAGTACAAGAATTGAAAGACTTTTAGCTGGCTATGAAAAGCGTTTGCAAGCTGTGATATCTGCCAGAGGAGGTGTTACTAAGTACTGATTGTGTAGGGTGCCCAAACTTTTGCACCATGCCATAATAATGTTTTTATTTTTTATTTTTGTTCAATTTATGGCATAAGAAGTAACTATGCATCACTGTTTGCAGAAAATATTGTGCATTTTTTCCATTTCCAAGAGAAACTGTGTTAACATCTGTTCAAATAAAAAATCACCAAAATCTGTTATTTATCAAGGGGTGCCTAAACTTTTGCATAAGACTGTAAGTGAAACAAAAATGACTGTATATATAACCATAAAAGAAAGCATGAAAGACTGTATATAATCTCTTATCTGTGCAAAATTGCATTCAATAAATCAAAAACCAACTCTCTCTGATTAGTAAACAGTTTGGAAGAAGATGACCCCCATTTTACTCAATAATTCACGCAACAACAACAAGTTCTTTTGGCTGTGTTTCCCCCCCAACCTCACCAGTTGTATCACAACATAGTTATTAAACCTATATTAATAAAACATGTTTCTGACTCTATTTATTCTCTATGTAGGAGGACACCTGTTCTTTTTTTGGCATAAAAATTTACATGAGCCTTGACTTTTGAAAAACAATATTTAAATGCAATTAAACATCTGAAATACAATTATACTGGCCAGTATAAACACTGTTATAAACAACTGTATATCTGTTGTGTAAGCAGTCTTGAGGTGCATTCCATGTTTACAGTCACTCTACTGTTAACTATCAAAAAATGCAATAATAGTACTAACAGTATCTGCTAAAAACTGTTTATATATGGATTCAACCCAGTCTGATCAATAAAATAGCCCAGTAAGTTGAATTGCTATGCATGGCTACACAGTCATTCAGTTGGTGCCAGTGTCCTGCTTGGTCGGGTGAACGTCAAAGTGCAGAGTTATGAAATCCCCACTAGGTGGCAGTAGAACACCAGTTTGTAGCATGCAGCCTTTACAGTAATCTATATGTTGCTGGAAAAGGTGCATTACAAAACTAAATGTTTACATATGCGGTACATAATTTAATTAATTAAATTATTAACAATGAGCTCTGGTAGCCAGATTTCCATACAGCGGTTATTTGGTTAAGTTACATTTTAAAGTTACTGGGAAGCTTTTATTTTCCACAGTGCATTTCGGTATCATTCAGAATTCATTGTAACCAAATAATCATCCATATTTAATGGATACTGGCTGCTTCTTGTGTTTTCTCCATGCATACCAAAATACCCTTTTAGGTACTGTATGTTCAGACAGACGCTTTGAGCGCACAGCAGGGAAACACCCTTGTTACCAACAGTGAGTCACTGAGCTGCAGTGAAACATATGTCAGACCAAGGTGCAAGGACATTTCTCTCTCCTGTGGCATTGTGATTGTCAGGAGCCTTGGGTTGACGATGCCTCACTGCTGTTGTGTTGTCATGGTTGTGTCAAGCCAGTAAACCTTTCCAGACACACAGGTTACCATAGAGACGGGGAGAGGCTGTCTATGTGATCAGGTCTGTATATCCCCATACAGCCTCAACATACCCACTCACACATACACCCTGCTACCTCAGCTGAAAGGTGTGGAGGTCCGTATTGATGATGATGTGAGAAACACCTGATGTGACAGTGCTGGGACATAGTGGTGCATCACTCAGCTACCTGTATGGCACTGTGGAACAAGATGTCCCTAAAACTCTGCTGCTGAAGTCAATTTGATAAGTTGTTGCTGTTTTCTTTCACTTTCAGTTTATCTACACCTGCTGCTGCACTGCTGTGATGCTGTGGATCCAATTTAGGTTGGAAACAAAGTATGTACTTTATGGTGATGCACATAGTGTTAAAATATGTGTGAGGGTGCACACCGGGAACAGCAGCTACAGGGTCATGGGGTGGGCTGTCTGCTCATTAGAACCCTGCAGAGACTAGAGAATAAAGTGGCACATGAGTGACATTTCCTGGGCAACACCTTCAACCCTGACCAGCTACTTATTATCTGGTATGGACTGATGGTGATCTGTAGCAGAATTCAGTGTACAGCTGTCTGAAAAATGTCACTGAAACCTTGATTTCCTTTAATTATATTAGAGATCTGCTTTGTTGGGAATTCACATAATCTAGCTCATTTAGTAATTTGAAAGAAATGACATCTATATTCCTGACAGGCAGTGTTTATACTGCTTGAGGTCTGGCAGCAGTTTCTGTTGCAGGTATAATGTTAGGACATCGTTACCCACAGGTCCTTTATCAAGGCAGCAGGCAGATAAAGATGTTAGGGCACACCACAGAGATCTTGGCTGCAGTATAAAGTACTGTTGATGTATGAAAGGTGCAAATACATTCATATGCTCATAGACAGATGTACTCTAAGAGTGCCACAGGTGGGCATAAACAGCACACTTCAGCATTTACTATATATTATCTTCTGGTAATTATCCAGTGATGGCTTCAACAGTTCATAATACATGAGTGTGAGACTCTGAGTCTCTGCATGCTAATGAAGCCATGGAAGGATAAAGCAATACAAGCGATGGCTCTGTTGATTCAGTCATAATGTCTGACTCTCCCATATGTCAGTGTGCCTCAGTGCATATTTAACTCCACAGTATCCAGCGTAATGGCTGCCAGGAGCCCGTGTGATGTTCTCACTCATGGCTCCTATTAATTATTTACAATTTTCTTTAATGAGATTTAAATTAAATTATGCCTGATGGCTGGCACCATGAGAGATAAAAACACATCTTTGGACCCATTCACCCTGCTTTGTGATACAGCAGCAAACTCCTGGGTGTTCCAGCGTTTTCTCTTTTTTATGAGATTGTAAACATTTCTAGTTGTTCCTTGTTTTGTCCAAAGAATTGTCTTACATCCAGTGATAGCAAAAAGAAATCTCAGTTTTATGTTATAATGAAATCTGTAAAAACAGTTCAACACTAGCAGAGAAGTTACTGTCTGTAGTAAATCATCTTCTCTCTTAGATTTAATTATATAAGGGTATACAAATCTTAGAACTTTCTAGGCTACCAATAATATTTATAATATACTGTACTACTGCTTGTATACTGCTTGAATATTTTGAACTGTCAGGTAGAAGACCTACAAAAACATTGTAAGTTTTTTTATAGTACATTTCCCAATCATGTCACAGAAAAAGAAAAGTTGCAGATATTAATAAAAGACAGGATATTCAGCATATTTAGTACTTTTACCTTTGATACTTTAAAAATCTGAGCGCAGGGCTTTTACTTTTGTTGGGGTGTTTTTATAGTGTGAGACTGTTGCTCGTACCTTAGGATCTGAATACTTCATCCACCACCGGATTAACTTAAATGCTTCTTATTGTTAGCTTGGCAGAGAACTGGGTGCTTGTGTAACAGCCATCATTTAAGCCAGGAAGTGAGTTATGCCGTACAGCGCCTGATTAAATTAGGAGTAAATTCACAGTTAAGAAAGAATTAAAAACAATAAAAAATCATAATATATGAGGTTCTTTATTTATTTAACTTTTTTACTAAGTGTTTTAATGACAAACAAACTTCAATATGTTGTGAAATTACAAACACATACCAGTGGAAAAACCAGAGAGAGAAATGTTTGAGCTCCAGCTCTCTGGACACCCTTAGCTTGTTGATAAATCAGGCTGCCCTAGACATTGTACTGTTTAGACGTATGTCCACCCTAATTGAGATGGGAGTTTGGTAGGGGCCAGAAGTATAAAGGAGATTCAGCCTGTCCGACAGGGCATTAATCTCTGCACCTCCTCAGCATCCTGCAGGTTTTCGAGCCTCGATCCCTCTGGCCGTATAAAGATTTGATGTCATTGTGCATCCTATCAGCACCTCATTGCAGCCCATTGCACACTGAGTTCATATAGCTTTAGCACCTGTTTGTGATGGAACGTAGCTATCGGTCACCTATATAGAGAGAATAGTACCTGTTGAGCCTTAACAGCTGTGATGCCTAAGGTTTAGCTTGCAAGCAGCTTAATTAGAGGATGCTATCTCTGCCCTGCTCACTATCACAAATAATGTTTAATAAGCGTGTTTGTTTTTCTGTTTTATGCCAAATTCAATGACTACTTTATGTCTCTGAAGCTCACTGGTGACTTTTTTTTTTCCAAAGATTGTTCAGGTTACGTGGCTTCTAGAGCTCCGCACAAACAAACAAAGCCTGTTGGGATTTAATTAATATAACGGTTTTGTTATTTATGAGCCACTTACTTATTGGTGGTGTTGCTAATCATGGACATATTGTATCTAAAGATAAGACACTATCTTCACTTTAGTTTGTTTTCCCAATAGTAACTTGCCTTGCAGCATCTATTAAAAATAGGACAAACGATGCACATGCATAGCATTAAGCATATATTTATAAACATAACCCAAAAAACACAACCATGATGAGCAAATTTTATATAAAGGATGAACATAATGCAGAAAATAAACATCACTTGTGTTTCAGAAGTTTTTCTTTTCTTATAGTTTGTCCGAGCAGTCATCTGGGGTAATCACCCACGAGATTCATCCCACAGTCCCTTCAAGGGATCCCAGTGCCAGGTTGGAAACCACACATTTACATTTTCTGACCTTGTCCACGGTTGGAAGTGGGGATAATCGCTTCTTTCTCAGTGATCAAAGCAGCAGTATATCTAACCTGAGACCAGGGGACATGTCAAACAGGTCATTGTGTCACAATATTGGTGAAACACTCAAGAACAACAGCACTTAAACATCTCAAAGAGCATATCTACTCTGAAACTAGACAATAATGGTATAATCCCTCCAGTCTAAAAAAGATTAACTGAAGGAAGTCGATGCTCTTAGGTCGGGTTCCTGTTTGTTTTTAATAATAGCAAGTGTGGGAAAATCAGATGTGTTGAACTGTTGAATGGTATTATTCTGTGAGCCTGAGAGAGAGCCATTTTGAGTGTGTGTGTCTTTCTTGTGTCATCATGTATTGTGGGGAAATACTATAAATATAAAATCGTGCAGTTACCTAACAGCTCAGTGGTGGGGGCGCCCACAAACGCACTGTGAGGACGCAGGTCAGGGCTGTGACTCATCACTGTGGTGTAGGAGCTCAGGCTGTTCATTCATTGAAAAAGAGCTCAAATACAGTGCTGACATCAAACGTGATTTCTGCTGTCAGCACAGCCTACACATTCACACACTGACTGCGGAATATTGCCTGGTTCATGATGTGTTTGCACCACGTTTTGTATGTGAAAATCAAAACTATGCCAGAGTTTATACTGAGCTGTAAGAGTCTGGAATTTACATTGTCAGTATCAAGTCTATTTGTCTTACGTTGTCTTACTGCAACTTATTTGTCAAGGGAAAAAAATGTAATAGTTACATTTTGTTAGTGCTAATTTGAAGCATAACACTGTAAACTACGACTGTGAACATGGTGCCATTGGGTTGCCGAGGAAGGAATGGGAGTTATCACCAGGCTTGTCACATGCATTGTGTAGCCGGTCCCTCATCTACCACATACCAGCGATCAAGTCAGTTTCCAGCCAAGCCGCGTCACAGAGCTGCTAGCATTGGTGCAGTCTTATTTAAATTCAGACGGTGTCTGTTGTAGTATTGGTATAACAAATCATCTGGCATTGTGAGAGTCACTGCAAGTTGATTTGATGAGTAATACCACTGATTGAGCAGAAGGCAATATCTCTGTGTGTGTCTGCATGCATTAGTTGTGTGTTCAGTCAGTGGAAGAAATCTAACATGTGATCTCCATTTATGTGATTTGCTGGCAAATGTTTCCCCATATGTGCTGGCCCACTTGTTTCCATTGGACGTTGGATGTGTCTCTGGTTATGAATCGCCGTACTGTTGGATGAGCCATACCTGTGATGGAATGGGCAGCATCTGATAAATGGCTGTATTTAGATTCAAGCTCACGTCCTCTGCAGCATCCTCTCTGACGCGCGGTGATTTATGCCGACTCCTCCACCTCTGCTCACCATGTAAATCAGTTGAGCAGCTGAAGTGGCCTCATCGTGCAGAACCTTCTCATCCCAGCCTGTTATTACCATGTCTTCCCACCATTGTAATGGCACTGATAGCACCACTGCTCTCACCTGTTACAGCCACAGCAAAGCCTTTTGTTTCCCGTCTCTGTGGCAGCCATGATGTCTTAATTATCATTCACAGAGTTTAACCCTTGTGTTCTGTTAAGAATCTTAATACAGAGTGTATCAGAGGCAAACGAAGCAGCACAGATGATCTCATAGGAATGAAAGTCTTAAAAAGCTTTAGCCATTATTTCTAGAAGAATGCTCACTTGAATTAGTTTTCTCATAACCTGATAAAAAAGATATGGTTGTTGAAGAACAGACATTTGAGTGCTCTCTAAATGAAGATTTAAGCGTTACGGTCCAGCATTGTAAATACTCCTGCTACTATCCACCACTGTGAGATACAGTATGTGGAAATGTTGGCCGGTCTTCACTGGCATCTAGAAGGCATCTGGGGTGGGGTGGGGGGGACTGGATTGCAGTACTGTGCCCCTTTCTGCTGGAATGAGCTGCAACATGTAGCTTGAGGTTAGACACTTACTTCTTCAAGAGACTTTAAAGCTTTTGAGCACAAGAAAGCGAGACTTCATCGTCTTCTGCCAGTGTACATTACGTCGCCAATGTGGTGAGGATGTCACTATCCAAATGTTCAAAGAAAAGAAAAGTTGACTAAGAAAACTGGGTTCTCAAAGAGACCTGGACAGAGAAATATAACTTCATTTTGCCCCAGTCCAGCATGAGGCCCTTGTATTTGATATGCACAGAGACTGGGAACACAGAGGTGAGGACAGCAAAACTTCGACTGTTAAAATCTTCCTATGAGTCATCAAAGTTGTTGTGAGGTCTATGACACAGCAAGAGAGAGAAACCGAAGCCTCAGAGAGTCAAACAGCGGCATTTTCCCCATTAGGCTTCAATGTATTTAGTCTCAGACTGCCTTAAACATAAATGTTCTCTCACAGACCACTTTATTAGGTACACTTTATACCTGTACAATTGTATGCAACACTTCCACCTTAACATCCGTGTTTATGGAGCTCACAATATTTCAGTCTTTGGTAAAACTGTCATAAATGTATAAGTTCAATGATATGTTTATTATTGAGGTCATAGTTAAAGGTGCTGGTGTACTGGACTACATTATATTTAGAGGTGTCTATATTTTACATACATGAGGTCAGAATATTAGGAACACCAGTAATAAACATATAATTGGATTTATACATTTATGACAATTTCACTAAAAACTGAAATAGGTGTACCTAATAAAGTGGCTGGTGAGTGTACATTGTTTGTAAGTCCTAAGAACATTTAATAAAAGTTGTCTGCTTATCACTAATCAGTCGGCCTTGAATAGAAGCCAGATTCAGATCTTTCAATATTAAGTTTGAGAACCCCTCTTTTAAAGCCTTACTAGTTTATATTTCTAATTATATTTATGACCATTTGTTATTAGTAGCTGTGCCTGTGTGTTGTGGGGACATACGTCTGTTTATGCAGTCATATTATGGGGACCTGTTGTTCTTATGTGGACAAAAAGCAAGTCCCCAGAATGTAAATCATTAAACCTTATGGTTTAACTCACAAACCTCTCACATTCAAAAGTTTCACTGCTGGTCCAAATATGAGTCCATGCCATGGTTATTCATGAGTGTTTCTGTCAAAACAAATCAACTGAAGGAGAAAGACTAATGAGAGAGGATTTCTGTGCTCTTACCCATGGGTAAAACATCTATTTGTAGACACTTAACATCAATAGATTTCCCCTATGTGTTGCCTGTGTCTAATGCTTCATAAAGCAAGTCACTGGTAATGGCTGTTGTACTGAAAAATAATTAAACAAAATGCATGTTGCATTTTTTATTCTGAAGATTACTGTCTGCTGGAATCAAAACTGGATGTTTTGTACCACCAAAACAAATATGTAACAAGAGCAGGAGGCACATTTGATCTCACATTCTTCAAGAAACTACATCTAAATGTCACTTGACATTTAAAATCTGATTCTTTTTTAAAATAGTTTGTGTCATTGATTGCTTTATTACACACACTCCAGGCAAAAGCCAACTCAACTCCTCAATACCAACATAGGAGAGGATTGTTAAGGCGACATCAGCAACAGGCCTGGCTCTGAACAGGTGTTACAGGGTGGCAGGGGGTTTAGCCAACACTTCATAACATGAAGATGACCTATCAAGATTGTTGCTCTCTGGGCATTTGAATTGTTTTGCAATGATGTTTTTTAAGTCACCGATGCAATCATATCTATAGTAATATCATATATAATTAGTATATTAGCTGAAAATATTACATGCTATAAATTAAACATTTGAATTTTGTAATCCAGCTCCTACCAGACACCAGAATCATGGCTCATGGTCTGAGCAGACCATGAGCCATGATTTTTCAAAATGGAGACAGCAAAAGCCATAAAAACGACCATTAGGATGTAGTGAATGGTAGCATTACATAACTGCCTGTCCATTTACTCCTTTAACTGTAATTGTTCTTAGAATAGAAGCGGCCCCCACTACCTCGCCATTAATGGGGTGACCTTTGACCCTCTGTATCTAAAGTGCCATGGAAAATTCTGCTATAATGAAGCAGATCTCAAGTGTTGTCATCTGGAAAATGTGATCAACAAAAGCATTTGCAGTACCAGCCTCACTTGATATAACATGCCTTGGTCTTACTTTTTACTTTTAATTCATTTGAAAACAGGATTTGATACAGAGAATAGTTTTTGATTAAATGACCAAATTTTTATGATATTAGCATTACCGAGGCTCTTTGCCAAGCTAGTGATCACTAATTAAAGATCTTACAAAGTGACATAATTCAAAACATGGTGCATCTTCAAAGAGTAGAAATAGAAAGAGCCTCTCCTTTTCATGCTACATCTTCCTTGTTGACAATTTAAAACTGGGAGGGACAATTCCCCTGAAATAATGACTAATCTTGCAGGTGCACTGCTGACGTTAGCTATGATGCCAGTGCAATCTCCTCCTAAGTCTTCATAGAGCAGCGGTGCTAAAGGCCTGGCACAAATAAGCATTCAGGAAATGACAAAGCTTTAATTATATGCAGCACCACATGGAGCTATTAGGCTGTGCTAACTAAAGCTACAACTCCACTCTAAATATGGGTTTAGTGTTCAGAGAATGGGCAGCGTTCATTGCCAAGGAAACTAATGAAACACCCACCTTTTGTCTGTTTCTATCCAATATTGTGGATCAAAAGGAAGTTGTGCTGCATGTCACAGTGCACAAGAGATCAAGAGATTCATGTTTCACCATCAAACAAGTGCAAGATGAGAAAGAGGGAACCATCTAATTTGACCAGCTTTTTATTTTGTCTTAAAGGTCTTATAAGCACAAATGCACAAACTCGGTGCCTTGTATTTCTCCGTGGAGTGGTTATCTAGCATTCATTATTTGCTGAGTGTTAACAGTGAGTGAAGGATGCAGGATAGCGCCTGCTGACCTTAGAGGCTAATAAGAAGCGTTTGGAGAAGGCTCTACAAGGGCTACTTTACTTACACAGTTCAATTTTATTCCACTTACTGTTTTACTGTAAATACGACTATTTGTAAAGACTATAAAATGAAACCTTGCTCTGCATTTGTGGAAAAAGCTGACAAGAAATGTTCTCTTTCTGTGATCGCTTGTCAAGGTGTTCAGCAGTCTGAAGGACTCTAAGTAATTATGCCATTTTAAATGTAGACAACACTCCTTGTTCGGAAGCAAAAAATTATTGTTATTATTGTCTTGACAGCATGTTGAAAAACCACTTAGCTTTAGACAACACTACAATAATATAGCAGCACAAGGAGAAATGCAAATGTGTGATGGAACTGTAATTAAAATGACTGTGTATCGAATGATGTGTGTGACAACTGCAGGAGATATGTGTGTAGAGTTTAGAAAGGTGGCTCACTGTTGTCACCTACAGATTGAATGTGAAGTACATTTAAAAAAAAAACTTTGTTTCATTTCTTTGATTTTGACCAAACAGCCAGCGAAGGGGGGGTTGTGCCTTAATATATTTCAGGAACTTGTGTTTATTATGCTTCCAGACTAGCAACAACCACGGCTTGAGGCATTATGTTTTCAGGTTGTTTGTCACATTCTTGTGAATGCAATATCTCAGGAACGCCTTGAGGGAATTTCTTCAAACTTGGTAAGAGCGTCCATTTGCACTCAAGCAGGAAATGTTTAAATATTGGTGATCAAAGGTGAAAGGTCAAGGTGTTTACATGATATGAGTCATTAAGATTTTTGATCATATTCCGCATATGTACAGCACATATACGTATACATGATAAATACTAGTATCCTGGTTACTGATGCTTACTACAATAAATCTTAATCCTCCTCAGCTGTGTCATGTTATAGCCTAGCATCTGAAATGAATTTATTATAATTATGAAAACATTTAGTAACTGTATTTATTTGTTTTTCCTAATGAAAGAGACTTAAGGATCTACTTACATGCTAACATTAATAACCGTCAAGCAACTTAACATTACCTGGAACTGATGTGTCACCTGTTGTAGGTACGGTTTTGGTTGGACGGGGAAAGCCGATGTCAACATAATCCTCTACTGGATGCAGATGGCTGCCTCGGTTCTGTACTGGAAACAAATTCCTTGTGTGTGCAACATACTTGGCCAAATAAAGGTGATTATCCTTATCCTTGAAGGAGAGTTATACACTCAGTGACCACTTTATTAACTACACCTGTACAGTTTTATGCAATCCAATGCAACATTTCTGCCTTAACATCTGTGTTTATGAAGCTAAAATGTTTCAGTTTTTGGTGAAATTGTCATAAATGTATAAATTAAATGATATGTTTATTATTGAGGTCATAGTTAAAGGTGGTGTTGTACTGGACTGCATTATATTCAGAGGTGTTCCTAATATTCTGACCCTCGCGTATGTTGCTGGGGAGGACAAAAATATAGAGACATCTCTGAATATAATGTAGTCCAGCACAGGTTTTGCTGGGTGAAGTTTTACTGCATTGCTGCAAGAGTTAAAAAAGGTTGTTTGACTGGCTGGATGACCATGTGAGCTGGAACCACCAGTCTGCCAGTGCAGTTGTCTAAGTGAAATGAGTGAGGTAATCCCATGCTGTTGTCTGAAGTGAAACAATGCTACTAGGCAAAGTGTGTTGATTTTGGAGGAGCAAATTTGTCCAGCGATGATGTTAGTGAGCTCATAAGCCACAGGGTCATTCTGTTCCCCAGTGCTGATGCACATCCGCTTTGTAGCAAAGCAGCACTTTGACAAAGTTCCCTTTGGGAAATTCTGCCTTCCCGGACAGAGAAAGAGAGGCATGCTGTGATTTTTCGTTTTTATTTGTTAAAATACAAATGAAACAAATACAATAAATTATATCCCAAAGGTTTACTTTAAATTGTTACAAAAGTTATCACAAACTGTACACATCATGACAGTAGCTGCAGTTGTTCTTGTTCAATACAGATTCCACCAATATGCAAACAGTTACAGCTCAAAGCTCTAAACTCCTAAACATGGAATAACTTGATAAGGTAGAGTTGGTTTCAGTAGGTCTCTAATTTGACTAACTGTTCACAACCATTACAGAACGTGTATAAATTTCACTCGGTTACAAGTCTGAGCTGTTCAAAATCATCACCAAACAATAGAAATAAATTGTCTCTATACCCATAGGTTTACAACCCTACATTTGGAGCCAAAATAACTGTCCCTAATGTATGAGGCCAACCCCCTCCCAACTCTATTTAACACATATACACACATACACACACACACACACAAATGTAAACACAAAGCTTGAACTACATACACATCACTTGCATTTCCCCCAATAAGTGTGTTTTTAAAGTGATGACTGGTGTGCTAAAAAAAACAGAAATACCTCTTATTGTTTTTAAGGGCAGTGCAGAGGGAAGAAATTGTCATTCTATGCATGTGCAAGTAAGATAACAGTACATAGCCTTTTTCTATTTGCTATGTTAGTTTCTTATTACTCACAAATAAGGAGAAGCTGAGTCAATGTTCAGTGTCAGATGCATTGAACTTAATTTCATATGGCTTTATGTAAAAATACGCATAATATTTGCAAATGTTTGAGTGTGTTCTTTTATGGATAGTAATTCCCTGAATGTGTAACTGTGGAGGAAGGGTTTGGCTTTTTTCTACCACGTTTTTAAAGTGAGACACAATTACTATCTGTGTTAGTCAACTGGCCAATAGCTAACCTTCACCCCTGCTTTGTTAATTTTACTACACCTGTCAAGCTTTCCATTTCCATGCACCACATTTGCACTTTACTGCGATAACAGTACCAGATTTATCACTTGAAATTAAATTTTTAAAAGTAATTTTAAAAACACTGGGTCCTGGGGTGGGCTTCTAATTTTTAGCTGGGGAGCATTGATTTCGTTGCCTGAAATAACAGCTGTTGCTACCAGATTTAATCAGCTTAAACCTCCTAGCTAATTAAACACCATAATGCTGTCTCCAGCTGACTTTTTTATGTTTCAGACTGACTTGTTTTAAACAGAGAACCTGATGGCTGCATACAGTACATGATGGGGGCGGCTGTGGCTCAGGAGGTAGAGCGGGTCGTTTCCTAACCGGAGGATTAGCGGTTCGATTCCCGGCTTGTCCAGTCAACATGTCGAAGTGTCCTTGAGCAAGACACTGAACCCCCAGTTGCTCCCGGTGATGTCACCGGTGTGTGAATGTGTGTGTGTTTGGGAGTGCGAATGGGTGAATGGCCAAATAGTGTGAAAGCGCTTTGAGTGTGCTGTAAAGCATAGAAAGGCGCTATACAAGTATAAGACCATTTACCAGACCATGATATAATGCTAAAAAAACGGCGGCTTGAGAAGCATGTCCCAGGTAAATAATCTGCATCCTTGCTAGATGAGATCAATGTTGAAGACATGACATTGTTATTATATTTCAGTGTACAACTGCTTAGTTCAAGTATTATAAATATGATAAGGAAAGACCTAAGATGAGATGTTATTTTTGTTCTAATACTACACTATTTTGCTGCTTGACCAACATATCCGTACAAGCAAGATGGGTTTTGGCATTTTGGAGGAGGCCTAGCTAGTGTGTTTGGCAAATGTAACACTGTTCTGTGGAAGTACATCCCCACCAAAACATTTAAAGGCCCACAAAATGTCTAAACTGTGATATAGCCTATAGTAGCATTCTACACAGTGGGGAAATATAACACAGCAGCTAGCTGTATGTAGTATGTAATGCTCCTGGCTGTGTTAGGAGACTACACTAGATATTGAGTGAGTTATCATGCTAATGCTAAAGGGGAAATGCACACTGTTTAATCCAATCTTTACACTTTTGTTCTCATATTTTTGGTTTTGGAAGAGTCAAAAAGAAACAACCAAAGCCTGAGAGGCCTGCTGTACCTAGTTAGGGTTTAGCAAATGGCCAATTCAAACTAAATGCTTTAATTATCATTTACATAGTATTATTATAATTATTGGAACATTCTCTCCATATATTTACAACAAAATTGATAATTAGTCTGTTGATATCCTCCACATAAAGATCTTTTACCTTTTTACCGCCAACTGGTACAGTAAGTACAATGTAAAGCCAACATCTCAACAAAATGTTATTGTTCCCTAGCATTACTTCAGTTTTGGTTTTATTTGCAACATGAGGAACATTTGCAGGATAAACAACAGTTTCATCATATTCAGTACAGTTATAAGGAATAAGAACAGCATGAATCCAACTAATTACTTACTATTGTTGCTAGTTCAATATGCAAATATGTGCTGAAATCAATCTGGTGAATATAAAAATAAATATGGAACTTATTTTTAACACAGTTTGACTTCACTGTTTATCTCTTTGTACAAATGTATGTTTGCTACATGTATCTGCTACAGTTGTTCTAAATCTGTGTCCTGTTGACTTTCCTAATATCAACAGGCAACAATGGCTGATTCAAGGTCAGTTTGGCACATCTGTAAGAGCTGTGACTGATGAATTTTCTAAGATTTACGCAGCCCTTGTAGATGCTGTGTTACCTGCATTCTACAACCACAACCTGGACCATGACTCACTGGTTTTATTGGCTTTTTTAAATCAAGCAAAAGTTTTCATAGCACTGACCAGCTTAGCCCTTTAACTTTGTCTTATTTCAAAGTAAAACACTAACTCGCTAAGGAGCTCTAGGGCCAGAAAAATGTTGCTTAAAATATTGAAATGGTTGATACAGCTGCAAGTCAAAATCGCTGAGGACTTCTTGCAGTGAAGTCTACCATTCACCTGGTCTGTTAAATGTTTGGCAAACAAAGTCTTTCTGAGAATTTCAAAATAAATGTATGAAAACAAAACCTTGGAGTTAATGACAGTTAATTCTGTGCATATTCCAGCTCTGTAGAACATTTGAACACATGTTCAGATGAATGAATAAAAGCAATTTCAATACAATCTTGTTCACAAACGTGTTGAATTCATACAACATGCTCACAATACACTCACAGCCAACACAGCTTCTCAGAAACTAAACAAATGTCTGTTTTCTTACAGGGGTGGCGTTATCACTCTACCTGTGATCATCAGGGTGACTGTGGAGGTTTGGGTGAAGGACATGAACCTTGACTCTCAAAGCTTGCTGCTCTTCCTTGCCACTGCAAGGTAAAATATCATAAACATCACTCTTTAGATCAGGTCACCCGTTTTGGTAACTCAGCAGGTATTTCTCTAGTCCTGAGGATACACTGTGATCATGGACAAATAGCAAACTCAGAATGCATGAGCAGCTTAAAGCAAGTATCACAGATGGAAGTTTAATGTGAGGGGCACAGTCCCCTCATAAAAAGCTATATATAAGCAAAATCTTAAACAGTGGCTATGGCAAAGCATTTTATTTATCTTGTAGTTACATGTAAATGATATCAAAATGCATCAGGACTAATAATCAACCTTTCTACTGTCCATGTGTATGCTTGGTAGGGTCCAAATAGTATTTTCAAGGATATATAGCTAAATATTAGGGATGTAAGGATATAAAAACCTACGGTATGATACTGTCACAATAACGAGTCCATGATACAATATTTGTCATGAGAATTTTTTGTACGATTTTCCTTTGTAAGTTAAAGTGCTCTTGCTTTCCTTCTGTATTAAGATAAAAATAGCCAGCCATGACATAATCATGTGCAAAAACTTGGCACGAATTGTCATTGGCACTGAATGACTGAACTATTTGTGCAACTGCAGCAGTCAGTAGCAGTATTTTTTATAAAATAAAATAAAATAATATTACAGGTGGATCTTGTAAAGAAAACACTCATGGTGTAATATCAATGTTTTATTACTCCCTATGTAGGTTTAACTTTTTGTTGGATGGCTGTGCTGACCGGTGGTTGGGCTCTCACTATTGGACCAGTTGAAGAGAGTACCCTCCCAACCACCGGAGGCAGTAGTGTGCAAAGTGCGGCTTGGTGCACCAGAAGCAGGTGCCAAAAGATGCCAGGACAAGTCACATAAAGGTGAGATTTGTGCTTTACGGGAAGTGTTTTTCAAATATCATGGCCTACATTTTCAAGGGAAAAGACTTTAAGGGTGGTTAATAAGTTGTTGGTTTAGCATAAGTGCACCTGGTTTGTTTGCCCATCTCCATTAAAGTGTTGTGCACAGCCATGTTCCAAATGTTTCTGAGAGATACATATATCCATGACTGTCTCAGTCCTAAACTGGGCTAGCATTGCCTTCATCTGACAGTATTTGAAAATTGGTTGTAAAAGTTGACAATGGAACTTTCATTATGTCGGTTTCAAATTCTGTGACCTGAATGCAGTTATAGTAGCAAAATAACCATATGTAATGTCCTGGTAGATACTGTCAAAGTCCCACGACAGAATCAAAAAAAATTTCCCTATCACAATACCACGAAATTACAAATATCGTTACATCCCTAGTACATATACAGCTTTGTTCTCACATCTGAACACATGATACATTCACGCTCACAGGCAAGTGTACGCATTGGTACGCGCTCATTAGTGCACCCATCCCTTGCTTTTTTATTGGTCAGTGCAACTTCATTGTCATCAGAGGGTGTGACTTTATTGTCACTAGTACTTTACCACAGCACAAGCATCCACAAGACTATTCTGACTGTTGCAAACTCGTTGCAAGAGTTTATGATCCCAGTGTTTTGACAAGAGTTACACAGGGTCGATTTTTGCCTATGATCACAGTTTTCATCAAAGCATTAAGTAGTTTAATCACTGAAAAAAGGTAATCACCTGTATTTTCCTATTCGCCAGGTGGGGAGTGGGGGTAGCAAAAGAGGAAAAAACATTGATAACATGTAAAATTCCTTTGACAAAGCTAGGCTAGCTGTTTCCACCGCAAAACACATTTGCTGACTCTACTGATGACACAGATTGAGAGATTATCAGATTATGCTGCAGGTCGGCTAGGGTCCCTTAAAATTTAGAAATATTTTAAAAATCTAACTGTAAAAACAAGAATATTTACACTGTAAACAGACTTTTTGCTGACCACCACATCACCAATGTTACTAATGATGTTATAGGTTAATTTTAAAATTCAAAACCAAAAGACCAAATAATGTAATCTGCATAAAAAAACAAAGGCGCTCGACTAGACGGAGCTGGGATCACTTGAATAAATTGCCCGTCTAATATTTTGTTGCCTCACACTGCATAGCACAGGATCTGCTCTGATTATTGTTACATTCAGAAGTAAAAGTGAGTTTTTTGAGACGGATGCAAAAAGAATTTGGGAATAAAAGCAGACGTACCTCCCCCAGAGCATGCCAGTGTGTGATGGGCTTCCGCGGGTAAGCCAGCATTTCATTCCAGTGATCTCGTCCAAGGCCCTCAGCGTCTGGCCCAGTGCGACACACACCAATCACCTCATTGTGTCCAACCCTGTTAGTAGTAAAACACAGACATTAACATACTTTAACAAAGTCATGCTTCTAATAGTCCTGGAACACATAAAATCATGACTAAAGTGAAGAGTGCAAATGCATATTTATCCAGTCTTATCTTAAAGATCTTGAAAAGAAGTGGGAAGAAATGGGATGCTGAAGAATCTAACCATCATTACACCCCTTATAAAATAAGTTTCTATGTTTGAAAGCTTTTGTTGGTACACTGTGTGATTTTGTTATATGCTCCCAAAATGCTCCTCCCTGCTGACTGCAAGTTATAACATACAGCATTTAATTAGCATGTTAGGATGTGGAGGATTAACTGCAATGGCTGCTTAACTCACCGATCATAATCCATCACCATGATGGACAAACTAACTTGTTCCACGTTCTCTGGAGGAATGTCGAAGATGATGGCCTCGTTGTACACCGGGTTAAGTGTGCTTTTCTTGGTTGTTGTTTTTCGCTTCTTTAACCTCCGCCCCTCACATATCAAGTAAACCTTCACGTATGGATCTGAGAGACACATGCGCTGTCATTTAGGAGTTTGTTCATTTGTACAAATGTTGAATTTACTGTAGAGTTAAATGGGGTGATATCAACAAGAACAACTGCTAAGGGGGAAATCAGTTTCAACTTTCAGGTATGTGGAAGTTCTACAAAATCCAAACTATTTCCTTTTTCACAGTCAATATACAGCTAAGACATGTTATAGCCCTATTCTGACAGAAGCTAATACTCTGAATAATTTGTTTTCACAGGCCTCTCCTATACCTTTTCTTCCCCATTTCCATTCTAAGTGGCCACCTGCTGTCTTGTCTCAACTAAGTTTGATTTATGGCTTAGTTTGAGCTTTTGAGCCGCATCTCATACCTGAAGAGCCTGTGATATCCATGGCTTTGAGGTTTCTGCATTTGATGACTGTTAGGGTCATTCTCCCTGCTGTGGGCAGGTAGCACAATGAGTACATGATCTCTCCCAGGTCTACGCTCTCCTGGAGGACAAAGAAGAAAGAAGACAGAGTGTAGTTTGTGCGTTTTAAATACTTTAACCACATTCTGTGAATATAAATGCCAAAGCAAACAGAAATATCTCAGCAACTATTAGATGGTTTGCTATGAAATTCATGGTCACCAGAGAATGAATGCTAGCTGCTTTGACCGATCCACCATGAGGTTGAAATTTTTGTTTTTTGGCAAAATATCTTAACAAATTTTAGACAAATTTTTAAGACATTCAGTTCAGATATCCGTGTCCTTCTGAGGATAAACCGTATTAACTTTGGTAATCCTCTGACGTTTGAACAAGCATCTTTATCATTAGCTGCAAATTTAAAGACTATGTTTTAGGGATACTAAATACTCAGTGTTCATTATTATAGTAATCTGTATAACTGCAGACATGCATGAAATTATACATTGTTACTTTAAATATGAATCAAACATATCACTGAATAGAAAGATCATTTTCCAGTAACATTGGCAGTGGAACTTCTAGAAACCTTTGGAAAAGCTATTGACACCACACACACACACACACACACACACACACTTTATGAATGATACATCCAACACCTTAATTTCAAGTGTTAGTGCACAAAGTAACTGAAGCTGCCCCTAGCAGAATAAACTGTTATTAGTGTTAATGTAGGAGTGAAATGCATTCTGGGCTAAATTACTATGTGTTTTTAGAGAGTTTACATGAAGACATACTAGTGTACATGATACAGCTGTATACCACATTTGTTTAACTGCTTTATTACAATAACTACTGATTGTATATGTCTAGTATTTGGATAATATTACTCTGTTGCTATATTTATGTCTGTAGGATACTCAGCAGTTTCTGGAAAATTTGTGTGGGTATGTGGCTGATGTCATGCATTTCCCAAAGCATTTGAATTATTCATCATGTTCCACCTGCTACTTTTGTGGAACAGTGGTGATGAATTCAAGCTCTTGGAAGTCATCCTTCATGTTTAGACTTTTCCCATCCAGTATGTGTTTCTTCCTCAGCTATAGCACAGAACTCTGGCGTGACATTTCTCACAATGTGCGCATATATGAGGATCTGGCAGTCTGTTAGTGTGAACGCCAACTTACCGTAGTTGCTGCGTGAATGTCCTTCCACACTACCGCCTCCCTGGAAAGATCAGAGAGTTCAAAGAGATTGTCCACCACCACCTCGCCAATCATATCGTGGCTGGTGAAGCGGTCAAAGTCGTAGACACTGAAGTGCAGCTTGCGGTTGCAGAGCTCGTCGTACGCCACAGGGAAACAGAAGGTCTCGTCAAACATGGGGTTCAGATTCTTGCGATGGACACGTGTCTGGAACTTCTTCTTCCTCTCTGGCAACAGGTAGATCTTCACATACGGATCAGAGGTGCCTGTGAAGTCTTTGGCAGGCAGGTCCAAGGCCTTGAGGATTCTCACCACCAAAGCCTGCTCTTCGTAGTCGTAACGCAGTGAAAAGCTCAGCTTTCCACAAGTCTCTGTGGGCTCTTTGCCCTCATCTTCTGAGTCCACAGACTTCTGTTTGTAGAGTTCAGGTTTTATTCTTCCGATGCTCACAGTAGAAGACTGGCGGAGAGGCACAGTGTCCATGGTGAAGTCAAAGCTAGTGACATTCATCTGACGAGGCAGGTGGCGCCGGAATGAGTTGTGCCTGTTGGAAAGGTAGAAGGTATCTGGTAAATATCTCAAGCATCAGTGTTATGCATGAGCGGCTTTGTTATGATAGATGCTAATGGTTTGTCACGAGAGAAGTCCATCTAAAGAGCAGGATGCATAATAATGTGGAGCTCATGGTACATGTTTAGACAGATTACAATCTGGTAAAGTAGATCAGATCATCTTTGTTTTATTCTTCAGGGACAAAAGTACACAAAATTAGTATATATTTAAAAAAAATACTGTAGCTTAAAGGGACCTTGCCAATTATATGATGAAGAAAATCCAACTCTTAATCTTCCTTAGTGAGTGCAGCTAGTTTTACCTGAATGTAGAAACAGGCAATAAAGTGGCCAAACTGAAAGATTAATTTTTCCATTTTTACCACCACATCACCAGTATTCACAGTTGAGCTCTACAGATTACGTGAATGTTGCAAATTTATGTTGACATCTTTTGAGAAAACCGCAGCTGTATTCGACTCGCCTGTCTCGTCACCTAGCAACTGGCCTTGCTCTTTTTCTGACAAGAAGGCAATCACAATGATCTGACAGCCATGGTCCAACCAAACGGCGCAGCTGAAAATTACATACTACACTCATGCATTGTAAACAACACAGAAGGGTATGTTTTGTTACAAAGAGTACAAACCTCAAGAAAAAATGGAAAAAGTGCCTGAAGTACAATGAGAACACATGGAAAACCAACTGAACATAGATCCTCATGGTTTGCTATGTTGACAACTTTTAATCCTTTGAAACACTTTATTGACTTTTATTGCAGATGGAAAAAATTCATGCAGGGATTTATGATAGACTGACTGTCAGCCAGACAGAAAATGTCACCTCGGCCTTCAGGAAAATGTGATTGTGGCATTTTTCACAATTTTCTGAGATTTTATACCCCAAATCGATAATGAAAATAGTCTTTAGTTGCAGATGTGCTTGGTCCAGTCACTGGGTTAATCGGCCTGTTTGTAAAGGTGGCTCATAGAAGACCATCACAAAGGACATCACTTCTTTCAATCAGTCAGTACATGTTGATAAAGTTAAAAAAAAAAACACGGACAGACTTTGGTTAAAAATATCTTGTTATTGTAGTTTCATTAAATGATAAGGCGTTGTGAGATTGGACCTAAAACAGTATTTGGGCTTTATCGAAGACTATATTTCTTGTTAAAGGTCTTTTCAGCTTTTATCATTCATAAAGGAAATTATCAGTGAAAGCCAGACCTCGGTCTCAATATAATCTAATTAACAAGGCTAATGACAAACCAAAGCAAGTGTCAGTAATAACTTCCTCTCGAGAAAATGAGCCCAACTGGGTGTTTTTGGCTGGTGTGTTTCTCCAGAAGCCAACCTTCCACTGTGACAGCTCCCAGTCCACAGCACTGCTAATTATGGACGTTCTAGTTTAAACACAGTGCTGGAAAACAAAGACAAGCAAGAGCTGATTGTTTAATTACTGGGGTTGCTTCCCACCGTTACCATAGCAGCTTGACTCACACGTACAAGTGATTATAGGGTTCAAACTGAAGCAAGGAGATATACAATGGCCCCGGTTGATGAATCTACAGGAGGTGTTTTTTTTTTCTCGTCAGACATAGAGAGAAAGAGACACATACAATGGTGTTCCAAGGTCATTAGCCAGTCTCTGATGGTTTGCTCTGACATGCCAAACCACCTCAAGGACAGTGTTCACAATCACAGGACAGCTTTTGCATTGTGGAGGCAACATTTTTGTGCATCCTATTGTTGTATAAGTGGGGAAAACAAACAAAAGTAAAAATAAAATGCTACTACTCTAGTGTAATTGTAAGCCCCAGATAAATGTGTGTCATTGTTATTATTTCCACAGTGCAGGGACAGGGAGGGAGGGCTGTGACTGTAGTGGGTTGATGTAGGGTACCTGGAGGAGGAGGTTGGCTCAGTGGTCTGCCTCTGGATCTTAGCCTGCTGGTTGAGCTTCTCCTTCAGGGCTGTTTGCACCTCGGCAGGAATGTCCGGAGATGTCTGGCTGATCTTCATGGCTGCCTCCTGGAGCTTGACAGAGCTGCGTCCATTCACCTTTACTTCCTGCGGGGGCTTCTTTTCCACCTCTACCATTTTACACTTTGTGTCCAGCGGGGAGTTGGGTTGAGGTACCTCAGGGAAACCCACATGGAGGCCATTTTCCGCATGGGTTGACAGAGCCTTGCTCCTCCAAATGGGCCAGCACAGCTTCCAAAAGACAAAGAGAGAGACTACCAACAAGGCGAGGCCACAGAAACCCACAACCACAGCAAGGAGACTAATGGAGATGTCTACAAATAACCACGAAGTGATCAACAGAGGAGGACAAAGAAGTAGACATGGAAAAATGGAAAGGAGAAGTAAACAAGAGACAAAATATGAGAGACAAACATGCAAGAGAGAAAAAGGGAGACAAAGCAAGCTGTAAGAAAGAAGGGACAGCATATGCACCTGTTTGATATAGAAAGACCATGTGAAGTCATGTAAAACCACATCCAAGGAGCCACACATCAAGAAAACATGATCAGAGGCTGAAGAGGAAAAAAAAAACATTTGGTGCTACCATCTGCTCCTGACATTTCCTGCTGTATTGATTATTTAAATGCAAAGTTTGTACTGTGAATCATATGCAAGGAAGCTTAAAGCTTTTCAAAACGGATTAAGCAAAGTGATGCTTGTCAGATTCTGCAGCTTGTAAAATGAACAAGTAAAAGAAAGAGGAGACAACAAAACAAATTTCTTCAGTCTATCGTCCACCTGTTGCTGTTTCAGCAGTCTGGACTGAGCTGCAGCATGATGCGTAACAGGTAGCGAATCACTTCAATACACTGAGCCAAGCGATGCCATGATAAGTTTTAACAAGTGAGAGGTGAAGTCTAGGTTCACTAAGCCATCTTTATTTCAAGCGGACAGAAAAAAGTAATTAACTGAGGGTATTAATGAAAGGAAATAATGACTTTATTCAATTTACCTGCGTGTCCTTTACCTGGTAAGGTGCTCTCTAGAGGAAAAATATCCGAGCATTTCTCCCGGTCTACGTTCCCCGTGAGACAAAGTTCCGTAACGATTTGGAGAGCCCTTTGGCACAAGGTGATGCTGTCCTCCGTCCGGATACTCATGTCTCTTCTCTTAAGCCATTGCACACCGGTGGAACCGGGAGGGCGGTGGTTCATTTGTGCGCCTTTTATGCGCCACAGAGTGCAGCTTGTCCGCGGGAGACAGCGGGGAGACGCGCTGCGTCCTGATCCATATCCAGCGCGCAACGAGGAGCGAATGGTCCGAAGCGCTCCCTGCCTTTGAATAACAAGCGGCGGAGTGCTGGAGACCAACCCTCCCCACGTCCAATAGCAATGCGCACCAGTTTGATGAGTCCTGTTGGTTGGTGGCACTAAGCGAGATGACTTTTTCTATTAATGACTAGTGTTCGCCATGAGGGACAGGCGACCTGTCTGTGTCCCCGCCTTTGGTCCCATACATGCTGGCTTACAGACTCCAGTCCTCCCGTCTCCCAGCAGGTCTTTGTCTGCAGTGACCCTGATGAGTAAATAGCCTTATTAGCCTAAAAGAGACACCGAAGAATGGATGAAAGATGAATGGATGGCTGGAGTTGCCTGTAGGACTCTAGAAAAATAAGGGATAATCTAACCCTTACCCTGTATATTAGAAGGAGTATGATTTACCATCAGTCACTGGACAAATTAGGCAGCCTGTTTTAATAGAATCACGTGAAAACACCTACACTACAGTATTGTTATCTAAGAAGGTTTTTACCAAGTGTCACTTTGCCCGCTTTTCAAAATCACCATTTGCTGATTGTGCGCCTGTATAAGTCTGTTGTATTCTTTATTTATTAATTTATTTTTATTATAAACACACGTTTCCAAGTTGGCTTAATTGCATGTTAGGGGCAGGTGTATAATGTCCCAATTAACCCATCTAATATTAATTAGTGTTTTTAAAGCAACTGTTTCCTTTTGGCATCACAGCTTGTTTCAGTCCAAAGAAGTCTTCCTCTGAGTTGAATAGCTAATGGTTATAATTTTTATTTTTTTATTTATTGGCATCATATCATCTAAGCAGCATGCGCACAATCAGTTGCACAGCCTTGACTCCTTTTGATGTTTAAGGCACTGATTTCAGTTTTTAACAATGAAAGTTGGCTCAGATGACCGTTTACCTGAAAATAGGGTCTGTTATAACTTCAAATACATAACAAATGGGCTAATTATTATTGTTCCATGTAATTATACTGGCTTCCCAAATGAACAATATCACTAAGGCACCAACAGAGAAAAATCCTAAATACTTTGATGTGCTTGTGTCTTGGACAAGTACAATTCAACTTACTCTGTTCTCCACATTCAAAAAGTAAAATCAGCCCCAGAGTAAAAATAAAATAAAATAAAATAAAAAATGTACCTAGAAAAGTTTTAAAAAGCTGGGCAATAAAGTTAGACATTCAAGGCTCTTCTGACACTGGTGACAAATACAACATTGTTGACACCACAGCAGTAGCACAGCGCTTTTCTAGTTCGTTTTCTCTGGGTGTTTTTTTTACAATTCACGCTAGTGAGGGCAAAAGTCATGTTCAAGGGAAACTGGAAATTGTGGTGGAAAAGAGTGAACAACAACAGCTGCAATAAAAGAGTGACAAATACAGTGGAGGATGATTCACCCTTGGGGTTGCGTCCAGTACCTGTCTTGACAAAAAATATCAACAAAGGAAATGAACTGGAGCAGGAAAGAAAAACATTTCCTAAAATCTAAGTAAGACTTATCCAGTAGTGAAATGAAATTTAGCCAGGTTTCAGCTTTGCTACAGTATTTCCATGAATGTTTTCTTAGATAGATCAATAAATGTGTCTTGGCATTGACTCTCCAATCCCTGAACTCTACTGGAGGGATGAACACCGTTCTTCCAACAGATGTTTCCTCATGTGGTGTTTTGATGATGGTGGTGGAGACGCTGTCTAACACGTCACTCCAACATCTCCCAGTTGAACAGCTATGCTCACACCATTCAGCAAGCCCTCATCCAGAACTGACCGAGTCTCTTACTGAGCTCTTCCTTGCTCCACTGTTTGACCAGCAGGTCATGGAGGAGATGTGAGATGTTCTTTATGATCAGCAGTTTGTGCAGCATCCTCCTTTCCGCAGTCAAGTCCCTGCAGCACAAAGCCTGTTATATTTGCAAGTATACTGTATATGAAACAGCTCATGATTATACAATATCCATGCATATATGTATGCATAGAAATGCTGAAAACACATCACTTATAGATATCTATCAATCTATCTATTTGACCAAGAGCTGAGATCATGGTGCAGAGTCATTTTTCAGTCTGTTACTCTAGGTCCACTATGAGTTAGCTAAAGTCAGCTATGGTTATCCATTCTGAATTACCAAAGTCGGTAAAGTGAGATCTAAACGATTCAAGCGACTTTTCTCCAGCAACACATATATGGATTTTTGTACATTAAAAGTTGGAATAGTATCTAAGAACGACATCTGTTAAAATACAAGATTGTAACTATTTCTGGCAATGTTGGTCTGTTAGTTAAGTCAGCCAGTCTGGTCCAGACTGAAATATCTCAACAAATGTAATGATTAGCATTCGTCCTCCTGACTTTGATGATCCTCTCCTTCACCAGGAGGTCAGGGCTTTTGCTTTTCCCCTGAATCATATCTACCTCTACCAGGTGGATTTCCACACATTTTCTATAGTCATAAAGTCTTTGGTCCTCCACTGATATATCCTCTAGCAGTCTGGGATTTTGAGTGTAATATCACAGTAACTATTGGATGGGTTAGAGTTTTATTTGGCGCTGATGTTTCTTGTCTTTGCAAACTTTGGTGATCCTCAGAATCAGGGTTGTAACTAATGATAATTTACATTATGTATCTATCTGATATTCTTTGATTAATGGATTTTTGGTTTTCTTTGCAATAGCTGTGGCTTCGGTCCAGTTTAGCTCGTGTCTGACTACAGATTATCATCCTCTGTTAAACCTGTTAAATCTCTTCTGCCATAGTGAAATCACATTTTTAGTAGCAAGCCCAGCACTGTCCTAAGTCACACAACCAGAATCAGAAAGCTGTTTGGCAGACTCCCAAAACTGGGACTTAACCAATGAAAGGCCAAGATAATCAGCTGCTGCACTGAATTGGAGTTGGCTGAGCAGACTCAGTTCAATATTATGTAACTGATATGAATCACATATGCATGCAGCCAGCGGTGTGGCGACGTGGATTGTAATGTAATCATTTAATTGGACAATGCTCTTTAGGACTCACAAGGACAACTGAAACATCTGCTTGGAAGCCTCCTGTGGCATTTTGCAGTAATTTCAGTATTCATGCAGACTTCATGCAAAACATTGTATCAATTGTTTGTCAAGTGCTTTTGTGTTTTCAACACAATTCATGCATGTCTTGCCCCAGGAGTTTTTTTTTTTCATTTCCTATGGTGCTTTATTCTCAAATCTCCTGACATGAGGGGTGTGACTCTAAATGAGGCTTTCTCTTAAACAACAGCACATATATTGTCAGTGAATTGTCAGGGAGGTGCCTGTCTTTGTGTCTGAGTCGGTGTCCTCTGCTTAGTCTAGAGCAGCATTGTAGAGAGGAAGAAAGAGCATTTGTGCCACGCTGGGACCATCAGTATAAAACGCATCTTAATAATCATGTCCACACATCACATTTGGTCCTAGAAGATATTACTTATTTTCATTTTAGGCTTAGAATCAACTAACGCTCATGTCTGACAAACGTAATACCTTGTGTGATGAGGGTTTTCCGATCAGCCACGTCTATGGTCACTGTCTGTTGTGTTTAGGTTTGGTTTAGTTTAACTACTTTGCTGAAGTTGAAGAAAGATTGTGACTGTGGTTAAACCAAGTAAACGACTAAATGAGATGAGACGTTAAAGACATTCTTTGCCTGCCCACTGATCCCGTTTAAAGGGACGTTCACATTATTGTTCTTTGCTCAGCACAGGATTTTCAGGGGGAGTTTGGTTGTCTGTTGGAGTGAGCAGATACCTTTCCCTTTATGTAGGGTTTATGATGTGTTCTCACCTATTTCAATCACCAGGTGAGCAGACTTGTTGGCTATGAAGTGAACATTGCTAACAGCCACAGTATTTTTGTAACAGACATGGTGCCTGAATTTGAAGGCTTGTATTTCACAAAGAATATTTTACTTTGCTTGTTATGTTATTTTATAGATGCAGCCACTGGATGTGCTCATAGAGGTATGAGAATGTCAAATGTCATGGTAAATGTCAGGAGTGGTCTGGTAGCGTGAAAGGGGTCATATTCTGACAAAGGGTACAAAATTTAAAAACAAACGTGCATCATATTAAGAAGACAGCTGTTTATCATCTTTTTTGTTATGTTGTAAGTGGGAGCAGAGAGAAGAGGAGCCTTGTGGCAACACATATGGTTACATTGGCTGACATTAAGGGAGCCTGTGAGTAGGAAATGATTTAACCATTAGCATTCATGAGCGGGAACATAGCTTCCAGCATGCTACGCCGCTGCCTCAAACAAAACACAGCCAGCACAACACAAAAATTACATGTGTAATTGATTATTTTAGAGACACTGAGAACATCATCAGAAATCTGAATGCATCAGCACAACTTGTGGAAGAGAGGCAGAATGTCAAGCACACTGAAAATCATAGAAAACAACAGAGTTATCTCCTAATCGAAGGGTTGGCAGATCCACTCCATCAGTGTGAGTGTGTGTGAATGGAAATATAGTGCAAAGAGCTTTGAATGTGTTGAAAAAGCATTAAACAGTTCAAGTGCATTTACCATCTCTAAAGAGCTAGCTAGGTTTTAGATTTGGACATGCCTCTTTTTGCAGGTTCCACTAATTATATTACTGAGGTGTGATGTTACTGTGGTGAAGTGTTCAGTTTCTGCACTGTACAGATAATAATAAACAATGAATGGTCCATTTTAGTAAAACCTAGTGTCTACTTATGAATTCATGCAGGAAATTGAGGCCTTTAATTCAAAGCTGATGCCCTATAAATGAATCAAGATTCACCAGTTATCCAAAGACAATTAAATACATTTAAAAGCTTCCTGTTAAAAAAAAAAAAACTCATTAAATGGCATCTTTCATTTCCCTGGTGGAACAAGTTTGATTTAATCACTGGTTTCATAATGGCTTTGTGGTTTAATTAGGCAATTCAAAGGTTAAGTGCCAGGTCTGTGCCCACATTCACAACGGTCAGACATCATTCACCACCCTGCTCTTTTTGCACCAGTCCTATCAGCTCCACTTGTGGCTATGGAAACACTGAAATTGTGCCTATGTTTCCTGTATATTGTAGCGTGTTCTTTCATGAAGAATAATCAGAATCAAATATCAATTTTCAAACATTTATTATCATAACTAAACAGACCATCGAATAAAGCAATTTACAGAGCTCTGGGTTCCATCTCTATCTGAAGCCCTGACCTCAACAGCAAAACCGTTACACTCGTCTTCAGGACGAGAAGGAACACTGTCCTCCTCCATTCAGTTGATTTTATACAATTTCAAATGTGCCATTGTAGGCTGGTCCGGTCCTCTCATGCTGTTCTATTGGTCCATCTATCCATCCGTCCTCCTCCTGCATCTTTTCTGCTCCAATGGGAAAAGCAGCTTCCTAAAGATGGAGGAAATTCTACTGTCTGAATTCCTACACTCACTTCTGTCTTTGTTACACTATATGTGACATGGCTTCCCGTTTGGCTAATTAAACTGTCTTGCCTGTGTGTGTCTGTATATTGCCCTGCCTTTGAAGTTGTCTTCCTCTTGTTGGCTTTTAGATCTAATCTCTTGTTTATTACCCTTGGTGTCCCAGTGACCCCAAATTTCCTGGCCTCTTCAGCCAGGTGGTGATAATGAGGTATCTGTGGACCCTCCTTGTCAAAGCTGTAAATTTAATGAGATTTCAGTGTTTTAGTAAACCAGTCCCCTTGATGTCAAACAGTGCTCCAGTTGACTAACACAGTAAATACTTGCCAAGAATTCAGTGAACACATAGAATGATATACTCAACTAACTATGTAAACATAATTGTAACATATGTATAAGTAAGCAAACCTATGTGTGCTCTAAACTAAATCTTAACTATGATAGAATTACCATATGCAAACAAAGTAAACACACAGGTTGACTAATCAACAAGCATAATGTTAATCTTCTACTAATTAAGTTCTTAATTCATCAAATGTTAGAATCAACCTTAAAGTATGACTTTGTTAATAATTTTACCCAACAATATATAGATAATGAGAGTTACCCAGCGTGCACTCACTCTATTTACCTTGGACACTGATGGCCAATTTAATACATAGCACAGCATGTATTTGTTTTCAGAATGAAACTAAAGTACTTTAACTGAAACAATAAATGTTTTGAGTCAAGCACCAGTGCGGCTTTGCATTTGTAACACAGGAGTAAACAGTATTTTATGTGATGATACTGCAGTTTACTTCTTCTTCTTCTGCAGTCCAGAAATAGGTGCAATACCAACAATGGTGAAAACTCACATTTACTCAAGTATGGTACTGAAGTACAGTTTTCAGGTGTCAAGTAATGAGTATTTTCATTTTATGATATTTCATACTTAGACTTCACTACATTTTAGACACAAATGTTGTACTTTTTATTCCACTACATTTATTTTATTTATTAACTTTAGTAACTAGTTACTTTTCAGAATCAGATTAACACAAAAAGTACAATTTAATCATAAGACTATATTGATCTCCCATGGAAAATGCTCAAGCTACCCAGCAGTGCTTCAAATTATAAGCATATAAACTAGTTAAAACCAGGTTCCTCTTTACCAGCTGCAACATTAAATGTGATGAAGACAATAATGCATCAATAATTATGATCCAAAACATGTGTACCATTCTGAATAATGAGTACTTTTACTTTCACTATTTTAAGTATGTTTTGATGATATAACCTTGTACTTTTATTTAAGTAATATTTTGATTGCAGGACTTTTACTTAAGTAAGGAATCTGAGTACTTCTTCCATCATGGAATATCATTAGAATATTCAGGGAACCACAGGCTTGTGTGATGTTTCTGTTGCAGTGTAACACCAGAATAGCTCAGCAGTTAAACTGAGAAATGTCTGAGGTGTCTACCACACTTTTATTAACACTGATTGTCATAAGTTATACTGATGAGTGTTGTGTTATGTGTGTTTCTATGGTCCTGTCCATACCTTAGCTGATTTTATTCTATGTAAAGATGCATGTAATCCATGCTAGCAGCAGGGTTCTCTGGATGCAATGTATTATCTCCTGTACCAGTGAGACAATGACATATGATCCAGGAAGTCTGGTTCGGGGAACAGATTTATGTGTTTAAAGCTCATTAAATGCAAAAATGAAGCTATTCAGCCATAAAACATTATCATGACTGCAGATGATTTATATTTGGTCTGGCAGTTTTGATGTAAACAGTAAAAAGCTAGCGTTCATGTTCAGAAGTGGAATGCGTGCTTGCATGTATGTGATTGGCCGACGCAGCACTTTGCACGATGACATCATGTTGGGTTGCAGAAAAATATGAACCAGATGCAGCCACCCCACCCCCACCCCCCACATGCTGCATTGTTTTGGACACTGTGTTGGCACACTACCTCCATGCAAATGAACGAGAAAGCCTGTGCTGTTTCACACAGAGTGAAAGTCAGTGTGAGTACAGCCTTCATGTCACTAGATAAAACTGACCTCTGTCATTGGTGCATGTGTGCTGTATTGGTTATTGCATGCAGTTTCTGACTGGTGCTCGTTAAGGTTTTTCAGCTGGTCCATGTCCCTTATAAATACTAAACAATGATATGGTGCCAGCTATGCCAGAGCTGTAGACTTTATAGTGCCTCATGCATGATAGCCCCAGTATGAATTAATCAGGACTCGGTATTTTCTGCTCTTCATCTCTGCTTCACATTCTCAGCACAGACACGCTCGGCTAAGCGGTGACTGATCCCGCTGAGAGTGCCTCACTGGGATGTTCAGAACTATTACCTCTGCCTCGCTGCCACTCAGGACCCCTCAGGTGAAGTCATTATCTTAACCAGAGTCTGCTCACTACAGCCACAATTAATTCACATTAATAGCGGCACTGGTGCCAGCAGGGCCATGTGGATGCATGGCTCCAGTGACACTCACTTGTGATCAAGGCAAGGTCCTTGAATTTGGGACTTTTTGATTCATGTTGCACAGGTACGTTTTAGTTTATTGGTTGTTGTTTATTTTATTGCGAAGATTATAGAACTTAAAGCTGAAATTACAGAACATTCTAAAACTAGAGGTAAAGGAGGTCAAGGTGTCACGGATTTGTTTCAGAACTTTCTTTTTTAAAATACTCAGTAAATACTGCACTCGGCCTGTAAATCCAACTTTCAGATGAGCAGCTTGGAGAGGGCCGTTGTCTGTCGTGAGAACCTATATCTTGTTTCCGCTTGGTTCTTATCCAGACCACTGACTTCATTTGACTAATTAATCATTGATTTTCCCATGTTCAGTTATTAAACAGCTGCACAGGAGATGTGACACTGATGGACTCTCTTTTCTTCTTCCATCTTCTCTTATTTGGTGTTATCCAGATCTATCAGCATGAGATTCCTTCCTCCAAATCTGATGAATCATTTCATTAAGTGCTAAACTTCATATGCATATGACCATCACCTGAGTTGTAATATTGTACAGCATCTTTGCATTGTTTCTCTTAATAATGCTATATTATTTAATGGGAAATCATTTTTCCTATTCCATCTCTTAGTACATGCTTGTGTGTTCACATCAAGAGCACGATAAAGGCAAACTGAAAACATCAGGAAATACTGCAGCCTCACTTTGCTTGTAATCATTTTCTCCTGATTTTCCCTTTGACTGTGGATTCAAGTCTGAAAAAGCAAGCCTGACATTAGGACACTGCAATCATGATAATCAATGTGCTGTGTGCAGCCATGCCTGCCTGATAAAAGGCACTAAAGCTGGGATGGTATCAGCAAGGCTTAGCCAAAGTTTGCGCTGCCTACTCCAGTATTTTTCACTGAATATCAAAACAAAGAGCCATGCTGTCGTTGTTGAGTTTTGAAAGGACAGAAAACATGAGGACGTGATGCACTTTAGCCTGTTGCACAACTGCATTAACCATCAGAATTAATGAGAAGTGGGTAAATTAAAATTTGGGTTGACAAGAGAGAAGATATGAATTCATTTCTAAGCTAATAAAACCACGGCTGCTCTTCCCTCACACGCCCAGTTCTCTTTTTATAATATGTTCTCTTTCAGATTAAATAATTAATAACTAGGTGGCCATGTTTTCACTTGTACTATTATATGGGGGCAAAACATGTTATTTTGTAATTCACTGCTTTTGATTTACTCCCTCCAGCCTTGGCTCTCTGCAATTATTACTTGGGAAAACAAGATCCACCTTTGGATACTGTAGCAGTTCATCATTAACTTACGGTATATGTTCTGACACATACTCACATTTCCTGTTTTTATGGGAAACCACAAATATGATGGTTTCCACTCCTCACTGCAGTGATTACTCCATGCAGACATCCACAATTCAGTGTTTAGATGTAGCTGTTGTCATGGTTACCTGGATGTTCAGTGGATACCTGGCTGGAGCAGAGAGACTCTGCCCACTTCTCACAGAGCTATAATTAAAAACAATTTAAAGCAAACCCAAAAGTTAATCTCTCGCTGGCAGCTGGCATGGTTGTAGATATGACAGGGGTGTGGAGAGTGTCTGTCTGTCTGCCAGGCAGCTTGACAAACTCTTAGAGTGATCCTCTGGAGAGTAGCTTGACGCTGCGCTAAGAGGAATGGTGTGATAACCTCACGTCTGCAAAAACAATGGCATTGTTTGTTCCCTTTTTAAGGGTAGTTCAACAATATAACTGCTCCTCTTGTCATGTGCATGCATGTGTCTCATAAGTGATCAGTTGAATGCTGAAACTGTGAAACAAATCCCGCACACCGCTCCTTACCCGTACTCACTTTAATGTTGACGTTTCAGTCCGCCGGCCTTCATCAGGAAAAACACATCGACATTAAAGGGAGTACAAGTGATGAGCAGTGTGCAGAAATTGTTTTGTTTTTGTCTGCTAAAAAGACTCAATTGTGTGTGAGAACTTGTTTAAATTACCATCAAGGATACTGTGAGCAGGAACGATTAAATAATAATGGATGGAAGAAGAATGGAACACAAAAAACCCTCATTATGAGTCAGACAGAGAATAATTTCTCTCAATTATGATGTAAGTCACATTGCAAACATTTCCTAAGATAGATGTCTTGCTCAGACAGAAGAAAAAAGAGATGTGATGGTAACTTGTTCATTTATTCTATACAGCCACATGCTTTTTCTGTGAATAGCTGGAAATAAATCCGATGAAAGGAGAGCAGATGAAACAGGAACACATAATCCCCAATAAAGTCACAAGGCCTCTGCGGCTCTATTAGAATCCTGGGGTACATTTGACAGCAATCAACGATGCAGACACCCAAACAAGCAGGGCAGGAGAGCAATGAATACGGCTGCTCTCACTTCATTGTCTATCCACACTGATAACCCTGGCCAGGCACCAATAGAGCCATAAATGAAGCTTCCTTTGAACGACTCTTTTCTCCTCCAGTACCATAAGTTTTTATTTTGTCAAGGATTAAAGGGCATCATGGTTATTGATAAAAGATAAGGTCAAGATGCACTGTCAGCAGTTACATAAGAGTGGATAGACGCTGTGTTACCTAACAGCTGTTGTGCAACATACAGCACCTGCTGTGATGGGAAAATCATCATCTCACTCAGAAAAAACAGTAGGTTTAACTGTGACAAACTGAGTCCAGTTGACTGACTGAAGCTGTTATGATTTGGACTTGCTTCCTGTTCCCATGCTTTTATTTTGCCCCGCTCCTGCCCCAGCTTTACAACAGTTCCCATCAGTGTCCATTGTTTTCACCTGCTGCTAATCATCTCCCGGTCTCCTCCCTTCCCTCATTCCCTCGCTAGTCCATTACTCTGTCCCACTGACATTTCGTCAATGATACTCATTCTGTTCACGCTAGTCACGAGGCTCACCAAACTCTGCTTTTTCTCCCGTTCCTCACTTCTGCCTGGTCTGTTCTTGAAAATGCCCGTATACTGTGCCAGTGTCCCTCAGTTCTGTGTCTGTCCCTCAACTGTTCCTCTGTGTCTGTCTGTCTGCTCGACCCACCTGCATCTTCCTGGTCCTGCAGCTCCACTTTAGTTCTCTCCAGCCTGTCTGGCTCTCCTGAATGTTCCCAGCACCACAGTGACTCTCTTAGTTCCTTGTATGTTTTTCTGTTAATAAAGACTTTCTGACTCTTACTGAATCCAGGTCTGCATTTTGGGTGCTAGTTCTGTGTGCGCATCTTAACAGAATTGACCAGCCTTGGAGAGACCCAGCAGACCCTGGGAGGCAGGTGCCACCTCTGCCACTGAAGCCTTGTTGTGCTGCTTTCAGCTCACCCAGGACTTTGGCAAAGATTGCAAATATATGCTGAGTTCAGAAGCCTCTTCAATGAACAGGTCTGGTCGATGGCACTTCCGGAGACCCAGCAGCTGATGGTGCAGTTGACCATCTTAGAGAACAGGGTGAGACAGGACTGGTTGTTCAGTAAGTTCAGGTGAACCCATTCCCAACTATATGAGACCACCCTGGGTTCAGCTGAGGACAGAGTCAAACTCAGGGCCCAGTGGGAGCACCCTTCTTCCCTCATCAGCCTGTTCATGAACCTCAGCACCATCCTGTCCCCGAGCCTCAGCACTCACCTGTTCCTGAGCCTCCACACCCCCAGCCTGATCCAACACTTCAGCTTCAGTCTTCCCCTGTGCCACCCTCGGGCTCCAGGAAGAGAGGTAGGAGATGGAGGCAGCAAACAACACAGACCTTTGCAGAGCTCCAGTACTTTGGTCCTAATGTCCGCTGTGGTGCGATTGTTTCCTGGTGTGGTGACGAAAGCATCCCCACCAGAGCCCCCATGCTGATGAAGATGTCCCCACCAAGGATACAGTTCGCCAGTGTGCCAATGAGGAAATCAATGCTGGGGTTTCAGTTCCTGTTTCTAAGGGGGTCGGCTGTAATGCTGATGCTGTTTCTGCTCCAGTTCCCAAGCAGGTTGGCTGGGACACCAGTGCCGTTCCTGACTCTGCTGCCAGTCTAAGCATCCCCCCTGGTGTGACTGTTCCTTGGTGCACCGACGAAGACAAGCCAGCCGAGGTTCCAGATCACCGGTGTGCCGACAAAGACACCAAGGCGGGAGTTCCAGTCTCTGTTATTGAGCGGGTCAGCTGGGACACCGACACTGCCTCTGATCCTGTGCCAGTGCCCGAGCAGGTCGACTGTGAAGCCGATGCTGCTTCTGTTCCTGATTCCAAGTGAGTCAGCAAGGGTGCTGCACGGGACACCGCCTCTGAGCCTGTTCCTGTTCCCGAGAGGGTCAGCTGGGACTCTGACACCACTTCTAATCCTGCTCCTGAGTGGGTCAGCGAGGGTGCTGATGCCTCCTCTGAGCCTGTTCCTGTTCCCAAGTGAGTCAACTTGGATGCTGACCCCACATTTGTTCCAATTCTCAAGCGAGTCGACTTGGACGCTGATCTCACATCTGTCCTTCTACCCAAACATTTCTGCGAAAGAACCAAGGTCGCCCTGTTTCCCTCTCCTTCCAACTCAAAACTCCAGGTTATTCCCTGAAGGACCTTCTCCACCAAGGCCTGCCACCTGCTCAGTCATCCAACAGAATGGCCTCTCCAGTTCTTGACTGGGCTTCAAGCCCATCTTCCTGACTGTTGTCCATCAGAACAGACTCCCTGGCTTCCTGTCCAGTCCCTGAGACTTCTGTCCTGAGGGGCCTCCGTGTCCTGTCCGGTCCCAAGCTTGCCCTCCAAAGTGACTCGTTAGACCTGGTTTGTCTCTGTAAGGTAGCCCTGAGGATCTGTGATTTGATTGGTTGATTATTTTGCATTTAAATGATCAATTCAATTAATTAAAGAAGGTTTTTAAAATACACTTGATTATGTTTGTTCTTAATAATTCCTGTTTTCTTATGATAAATGTTTCAGACCTGTTTTAAATGTCTGCATGTTTCCAAAATTAGTAAAATGTCTGAACATCTAAACAAGACCTAGCTCAGACGTCCACTGATGTCCACCGCTAAAAGTTCAGGATTTGGTGATTTGTTCAGGACCAGTTTTTGGAAATCTACATCAAGCTTACTGTATATACGATTATATATTATAATTTCTTGCTTGCAATAAATTTCTAATTTGCAATATCAAAAAAGGAAAACTCGCATTAACAAGTCTTTTTTCTTTTCTTTTTCTTTTTTGATGGTGCAGAAATGCATTATAGCATGGATTGCAATTACAGTTTAAACTAGTAAAATTAATTTCATCATCATCAGTCCATAATAATAATTAAGCACTGAAAATAGTTATTATTATAACTATTATGTCCTTGACTGGGGCTTGCTATAACACAAGGATGTAGGTTTGGTCTCAACACTGGTAGGGACAAAATATCGGTCCCCCTCTCTCCTCCACCCGGTAACCCATTCTTTTTTTTTTTAATAAACTCTCTTTTGTTCCAGCCCTGTGTTTTTGTGTCTGCACATTGGATCCACCTGCACCTGAGTGCCCGTAACAGGATGAGAGTAAAGTTACTGAATATTTGTGTAGTAGGCCTCTCTCTTTTCAGTGTTGCACTTTGTAGCCAGTCTCTTCCCACTCGTCTCACATCCACCTGCACATTGAGACCAATGTTATTTGTCTGGAGCAGAGGACAGCTCATTTTGATAAAAAATTAGCTTGTAGCTTGTTGTTTACATTACTATGAAACAAAAGAGGCATCATTTGTATTTTAGCAATGTTTCACTTATGACTCATGGATCCAGAAACTTTGAATCTGTGAATATCTTTCCAACTTTACTGAAGTCAGCCACTGTAACATACAATACCTTTGTCAGCACACTGACCAACAGCTGTCGCCTCCTCGGTGGCAAATATGACATTTACATGTAATGTGAACTTCAGATCATCCTCTTGCTTTCAGTGAGTCAGGCACATCGGAATGACTTAATGTGACTTCACTCCAAAGATAATGTGCACAGATTTGCTCATATATTGGTAGGGGCATTTCTGTCCTCCAAAAATATTGGTAGGGACATGTTCCTATCATCCAAATGCAAAATTACACCATTGCTATAACATTTTAAAACAAGAAAAAACCTACACTAAAAAAAGATAAATCAGTGCTTGGGTTTCAGAGGAACTATATACTTTTAGACTAAATATACATTAATAGTATATTACTTGTTGTTGTTTTTTTTGCCTGTCTGTGAAACAAACTAAGAAAGGACCTGTGGGATGACACCAACACCTTGTGTTGCCTCTGGCATGGACCTTTTGCAGGCAGGTGATGATGCTATCTGGATGTCTGCGGCCTCTGGGTGATAGCGTGCCTTTAGGGAGGAGAAGCTCATCAGCACATCACCTGGGACAAAAGGCCATAGCAGGAGGAGGATAACAATGATGTGCAATCACCGCTAACAGAGACGCTGCTTCAGTTTCACCTATCTTCTTCTTATCAGACTGGTTTATCAGGCCTGGGTTAATGGTTTTGGGAACAAATGTAAAAGCCAGCAACGTGGGTTGTCAAGATCTTCTGTCACTTTCAAGCTTTTAGGATGCAGAGGGTTGAGAAGTGGAGAATCAGAAATAGCAAGAATGGGAAGGAAACAAGTTGTTGGTGGTTGATTTTTTTTGAGTTACCCTTTAAGTTTGAGGAGGAGCAAAGAAACTGAAGTTTAAATAACTGTCCGTACTATTCTTTCTTTAAGGACATGTCAGGACATGTCGCCATAAACCTTGAGAGCCCCACAATAAGCAACACCATGTTCAAGACGTAACCTACCCTTTACACAAAGCATCCCTGAACCCTATCCTCACCCAGGTAAAGAGCAGATTGCTATGGTTTGTAGTCTGGCTTCCTGTTTTGTGCTCTTATTTTGGTTAGACATTTGTCCTATGTTACCTCACTTGCCCCAGCTTTACTCCGGTCACAATCACCATTCTTTGTTTCCACCTGTTGGTCATTATCCTCTGGTGTTCTCCCTATATATCCTCCTCTCTTCCCTCAGTCTGGTTGCTGGTTCATTTTGTCTCAACGCCTCGTTTCCCCTGTCATTTATGCTTATTCCGGCAGATCAGTAAGTTTCTCCTGATTTGTTTGCCACTCAGAAAACTCAAATTACAGTTTTATATCTTTATGTTTGAAGCCTGAAATGTGGCAAAAGGTCGCAAAGTTCAAGGGGGCCGAATACTTTCGCAAGGCACTGTACGTAGCTCCCTGACTTTACTGTTTAGTTGTAGTTTTCTGTGAGTCTTTGTGATTGTCAGGTCGAGCCTCTTAGTAGTTCTTGTTTCTTTGTTCTGCACTGGCTTTATTAAAATTGACTAAATACTGTACCTCAGTCTGTGTCTGCCTTTGGGTCTTCCCTAAGCTTGAATCTAATGCAGATATTTGGCTTGACACACAGCATCTTCACTGTATTGTGAGAGCTGGGGTCTGATGGAGGTTTCTACCGTTAAAGGGAGTTTTCCTCCCTGCTGTCACCAAGTGCTTGCTCTAGGTGGATTTGTTGGGTTTTTCCTTTACTATAATAGTTATAATAATAATAATAACAGTGGTACTGGTGTCTTGAAATTACTTTTGTTGTGAATTGGCACCGTACAAATAAAACTGAATTGTAATTGCTCAGGTTAAGCAGTGGTTGGCCTGACTGGTTTGTAATGGTAGTCACCTGTGAGAGCCAGGTCTGCTCAGTTGTCCAACCACTGACACTGTTCTACCAGTACTGTCTAATAAGAGGACTGGTAACAATACTAGTGAGTGTGTAACTATATTGTCACCAACACTAATACAAATTCTGTGAGGGTGTAGAAGAGAAGGCAAGTCTACAGGGTCATCAGGTGGGCACCCTCTCACTAACTGCTGTTTCACTGAGTTGGGCCTGTGACACTGAAATGGCCCAACAGTGTGTCCCCCTCTCTTGTTTCTTCTTCTCTTCCACTGACTGAAAGTTGTGCCTATAATGAATCTAATCGTTCCTGCCTCCATGTCCCACATTTCCTTCCAACTAAGTTTCTTCCTTTCTACATCTTCCTATCTCCTCCTTTATCCCTGCTGAGCCTGGGAGACTGTCTTTGCACATCTACCTGTCTATTTTTACCTCCTAAACTCTAACATCTTTTGTCAGCTGCTGTTGCTTTGGTCCAAGAAGGTTGGTGACCAAGACCACCACATCCATCCTTTATCTATCCTACAGTGCCTCTATATTTAAGAGTTGGCTGAGCCTGTGACACCGCCTTCAGGTTCTGCTTCAACCACACTGAGATTTTTGGTGCTGCGCTCTGCCACACTACATCCCTGGATTTTCACTGTTATTTCCATTCTAGCCTTGGCACATTTAAAGTCCTCTGTAAACTGGTTGGAACTTCCTGTGCCAGCTCGGGAAGCTCGGCCTGCCCCAGGAGCTGCTGATACAGTTCTACAGAGGAATCATCGAGTCTGTTCTCTGCACCTCCATCACTGTCTGGATTGGCTCAGCAACCAAACAGGACAGGAACAGGCTCCAGCAAACAGTCAGGACTGCAGAAAGAATTAGCACCTGCACACCTCATGGGTCAAAAGGAGGCGGGGAAGATTTCTGCAGACCCCTTACACCCTGGTCACAAACTGTTTGAACTCCTCCCCTCTGGATGGCGTTACAGGTCACTGTACACCAAAACCACCAGGCACAGGACTATATATATATATATTAAATGCACCAGTTTCTAAGGTAGAGAAGCTAGAGAGAATGTTTAGCACATACATTAGGAAGTGTCACACGTGTACAGGTCTGTGTGCATACATATATATATACAGTCTTATGCAAAAGTTTAGGCACCCCTTGATAAATAACAGATTTTGGTGATTTTTTATATGTATATATGTATGTATGTGTGTATGCATGTGTGTATGCACATGTGTACAGGTCTCTTTTTACAAGTACTTTTATTTTTTTCTCTTCCCAATGCACATTCCCTTGCTTGTTGGCATTTAAACATTGAGAGCCGCTGTACCAGAGTCAAATTCCTCGTGTGTCCGACACACCTGTCTATTAAAGCGGATTCTGATTATAGGAAGCTCCAAATCCCTTTTCTGTACAGGGCTCCCGGACACTTCCTAATGTATGTGCTAAACATTCTCTCTAGCTTCTCTACCTTAGAAACTGGTGCATTTAACACTGTCAGTGGCCATAACAATTGTGGCCAAAGACCAATTTGCAGACACCAGAGTTTGAGTTTGCCTCGGAGGCCTGATGCCGCTATGCTATTAATCCCATCAACTGCCTGCTGTCAAGCCCTGAAGCTTCTCTTTATCACTAAGAGCTGCATCATACCACCCACCTAAACATTTGACTGGGTTCTATAACACAGTTGAAATTGGCTCATCATTTATACAAAACCGTTTATCTGGCAGCACATGTTTCACTATTGATGCTCCTTGATTTCTCTGGCTTCACTTTCATTCTAGCCCTCTTTAAGTTAGCAGTCAGCTTGTTCAATAGCCTTGGTGCTGTGGTGGTAGTAATTCTATCATCCATATACACTCTTATGGCCCTAACAGAAGACTTGCTCCTCCTGCAACCCATCTAGATGCCCTAATAATAACCTCTATTACCATGGTAAACACTAGCAGTGAGATTGTGCATCCTGCCATGATGACTGTCTGCGGTTGCCACCAAACTGTAGTATACTATATATACTAGATACCAGATCATGCTTATGTGCTCCAAGCATCCAGAAATACCTGCTATTCCACCTTTCTGCACAGAGGTGTCAATAAGCCTATTCCTTTCTAGGCAGCTTGACAACCTTTGGGCCGCTAAACTTAAGAAAATATTGCCTTCTACATTCACAAGGCACATAGGCCCAAACTGCCCTACTTCAACTGAATCTTTCTCCTTGGATAAAAATCCCTCCCCCTCTCCTCCATGGCTTACAAACAAACTGCTTCTTCCATGCTACTCTAATAAGCTGCCTCACAAACCTCAACACATCTGGAGCTTATCGGGCACATCATTAGGCCCAGGGGCAGATCCTGCTCTTGCTTGCCTACCATTTCCACTTCTGTGTTGATGCTTTGGTGTTTATAGACTGCTCTACTGCCCCAATGGGGGGCATATCTACTGGCAGACCTAGCTTCCTGTCCCTATCTTTATCTACATGCATCTTTTCTAAGTAAAGCCTCTAGTTCTCTTTGGCACTTTCAAAGTGCCACTTTTCTCCTTACTAAATAGTGCCTTGGTGAACTTGTATGGGTCTTTATACAAACCTGCCCTAGCTTGTTCCTTTTTCCGTCTAGCTTTTCTAAGCCTTTCTGCCCTCCTTAGATTTGCCAACCTAGATTTGAGGTCATTTTGCAACATATTAATGCCTTCTCTTTTGCTTTTCTCCACTGCCTTCTAAGCTGTCTTTGCTCTTGAATAAGCCTATCAATCTGCTGCTGCCACCTTGGCTTTATTATCTCGACTGCTGCTTTGTTTCTACTCTCGCCAACTCAACCTTTGCACTTGTATTCATAAATTACATCTCCCGTTTTCTCTTGCTTCTCCTCAATTGTCTCTTTCAGTGCTTTGAGACCATCTACCAGATCTGAATTAACTGTAGCTTATATGCCTCACTGACTAGCCCTAGGCCAAATTATTTTAGGTTTTTGCCCTATGCCCTTCTCTCTTTGGCTGCCTACTCTGACCACACTCCTGCTACCTTCTGTTTCCTTCTCAGTGGTAGGGATGCTGATATCCTGCACTCCTTGGTTACTCACCTGTTGCTGGATTTCACCTGACTGATGCGATTGACTTTTTAGGTATAGTACTGTTGCAGGGTCCCTGACCACTGCACTCTTCACCTGCCTCAAAGCTCCTTTTCCTCCCCTGATGTATTCAAAGGCCCATGTTTGTCACTTTCCTCCAGCCACAGTGCCATACCTGCACTTGTCTTTCTGCCTTTGATACTCTTGCTTCCACTGGAGTGATCGCCCTACTCAGTGTCAAATCCCTTCCAAGGTAAATAACCAGTTGTCCTGAGTCATCTTCCATCCCTGCTCCAGCTGACTCCCAGGGTTTGCTCTTTTGCTTACTTGTGCCTTGACTGGAGCAATATAAATACATACATAAAAACATAAAGGCTGCTACAGTCATGGTTTGTCAGTCTATGTGGCCCAAACGTTGTCTTATTCCTCCTGTAAGCTGTCTTTCCAGGCTATCAAATATGTTTAACATTTCTTCATTATGCCAATAAAATAAATGGAACAGGGCACCTTTACCTTTCAAGTTCAGTGTTTTGTTGGTACGACCATATAGAGCGATGTTATGTCCCCAGTAATGGCCAATGAAAAATAAATCATAGTAATCCAGGGTTCTTCTATGGTGTATAATTTTTTTGTTGAAAAGGTTAAAAAAAGATGCATTAACCCTAATGCTCACCTCCACTGTTAGTGCAAATGGTAGGTTGTGGAGCCCAGTCAACAACACAGCCCTGTCCCCCCGGACAGAGCACTACCTGGTCATTAATGTGAACACCTCAGCCTCACACATGAACAGATCTCACAGTCAGACTGTAGCTACTTACAAACAAGTTCCAACTGTGAACATGAAGAAAAGCCACTTGGCATTTTATCTGCTCATCTGCTAATGTGGGTGACTGAAGGTTCTTGCATTCACCTGAATCTCAGGAGGCTTTAATTTGTTTGCTCTCATTAGTCCGAATAAACCACTAGAAACACTACACTCTACAGGGGATGGAGCAAGGCAATAACATCTGCTGACAGCTGGATTGATGGACTGGCTATAATTTTTTAGCTATTATATAGTATGAAACCTCCTTTTATAACAAGTTTTTAAGGCCCACTAATTTGCATGCTTTGGGATTGTGGTGTGTTTTTTGCAAAAATGAATCAAGCTTTGTCTTGTATAAGTTCAGTTTTGTCTCTTCCAGACTGTTCTGTCTGGCTCTGAATAAAGCTGTCACTCTGCAGCAGCGATTGAATGCTTCCTTTTGAATATGCCTCAATTCAGCTAAGTGCCCAACCAAAACCTCCAAAGCGTATATTTGTGTGGAGTTAACAAAAAGAAGGATTCAATGGCCTTCCTGACTACCTGTCCTCAATCGGTGGGCTAATGCTGCCTGTTTTTACACACTGCTGCACACAGTATGTCATGGAAGAAATGGAAGTGGCGTTTTGAATCCTAGCCTGCCTATGGGAAAGATCATACTGTCTTGTCTGACAGAGATCAAAAAAATATCTCAAATGTTTTCATACAGTCTTGGGCATAAGATCAAGACGTTTACTCCTCCCATTAACCATCAAAATAAGTCTTTGCTTTCAGTTTCATCCAGATACCTGCATAGAAAAATTCTCACACTGTGTTGCAGCTCAGATACTATAGATGGTTTTTATTTGGCTTTTTCTGCCTGATTTTGAGAGGAATGATATTCACTCAACAGGAAGAGACTATATAATCTAAATATAAAAACTGGCATTTATCTTCTCCACCATGCATCTTGTTACAATGACCCTGATGAATTTAATTAAATTGTCACAATGCTCCTCTTCCACACGCTGGTAAATTATAGCAAATATGTAGCTGCCTGCTGATTTTGCCTGTCTCTTTTTCTTTTTCTGATCCAGGCGATTCTTGCTGAGGCTCTGTTAAAGTTATCTGTATATATGGTAAATCTGTCACATTAGACTTTGCTTATGATAAGGATTTTTGAACATGCGTGCATCATCTGAATGTATTGTTCTTGTCTGTATTGGAAAAAAATGCTGATTTGCCATGGAGGTTTGTTGTATTTATACACTTGCTGCTACATGCTGATATGTATGAGCTGCTCTTGAATTGTACTGAATTAATGTAACGTTTTCATTGTCGAGAACTGCTAGTTGTACTTTTGTCAGCATGGCTGCGACATAGTCACCAGTTCTGCTATTGTGTGCCTGATTTATCTTCTGCTTATAGCCAAATTACATTTTTCTTTTCAAAGTTTGTGCATGAAAAGCCATTTTTACATAGTCTGTGGTAAACTGCTGATGTCTTGACTCTTCAGTGGCTTTTTTGTTTTAAGCCCCTTTTGTGTTAAACTCAAAAAGCTGGCAAACTGCTGCTCTTGTTTGTTTTTGCACAGCTGCCACAAACCTGGTACTAGAGGTATGATGCTTTTCATGATGTCACACCACTTTGTTCTCACTGATGCTGTGGCCTCTCCTCATTCACCCTCTAGCACTCCACTACCACTCTCATGCTGATTCAGCCCCCCCACCCATTTTGCCTTTTCCTGTTTATACAGGAGCTGGGGCAAATTCAGCTTGGCAAAACAGAACAGTGAGGCTGAAAACTGTGAAACTCCTGCACTGAATAGGCAGTGTAAAAGGGGCTACAAATAGTTGTTTTTGTAATTGGTTTGCATTGTTTATACCAGCTGTCTGTTGGCTGCTGTTAACCTTTCTAAGTTTCAGGGCGTCATGAGGAACAATTTGTGCTGTGCCACATGACAAACAGAAAGAACATCTACAGCACAATATACAACAAGACAGCCACACAATAAAAGCCCAAACCCAAGACCCAAGGTACAGAAATGCACAGTGAAAGCTTTACTGTTTATTGTGAGTACTGGGTAAAATGCCACTGTAGCTCCAATAATAAATATAACCAGCATTATTAAGTGCATAGTACAAATGTTCCCAGAGTATGGACGAAAGTCAAACTGAATAAATGCATAAATTACATTTCTAAAGTGCCACATTTGCAAAAAGCCAAATATGGCTGCATAAATGATTGTTTCAAATGTCAAAAACTGCTGAGGGATACTGAAGCTGTTGACTAGACAAGCAGTTCTGCACTCAGTCCTGAGCGTTCTTTCTCCTGAGGGAAAGATTTGTAGAAGCTATGATTCTGGATGCGCTGAGTTCAGCACAACTCCAACAACACAGGGAAAAAAGGTAGAATTGCACCAGTGCTTTTCGGTCACTGTGGATTTCCTCACCTACACCTAAAAATTAAAAGGTTTAGTGTTGATGTTTGCCATAAACACTATAGCCCACCAGTGAAGGATTAGGCTTAGCTGCTGTATATCCAGTGTTTTTACTCTGTGTGAACTCTGTTTGTACAAAGCACATCAAAGCAAAGTTCCATGCCCATGCAGGGTTTCCTCCAGGAAATTAGTTAGTAGAGCTGAGAAGTGCTAATAGATCCTGAACAGCTGCAGAACCAGTATTTACTAAATGACAGTTAAAAAAAAAAGGCTCAGTCTTTGCTGTGTGATGCAGCAGCTCTTTGTTTTCCCTGAAGTGCAACTAGCTTAATTTTATCAAAATGCAATAATTTCTTTTGACGTTATTGGAGACAAGTGTCTCTACTAGATACCCTTGTGGGAAAACTGCCTTGTAATGGAGACTGTTTTTCTGAATCTCACACTTAAGAAAGGGAGGAGAAGTTGTCTCTCGTCTGATTTTTGTTATATTCATCATCTCTCTGGTTTTAGCTGTAATTTCTTTAGACCTCTGAGCCATTTCAGCTCCCTTTGTAGTCAAATCCACAAATGCATCCTCTGCAAATTTAAACATTTGACAACCCTAGAAGTGGGGGACCCCCCCCCCACACTGGTTTAGAGTTTAAAGCAAAGGTGAGAGGATGTGCTTCTCTTCTTCCCACAGTTTGAATAAACCACAATGCATTCAAACACTTTGGTGAGCTTGAGCAGTAATTTTATGTTCCTAGATATCAAATCCTATTTCTGCACCCAACCCCTGTTCCACTCTTGTGTGTCTGTGCTCCACATCTCCCCTAACCTTTAAATGCACATGCATTTGCTTCCCTCCCGGCTAGATGGACGCTTCTCCTGCTGCCTTAAAGGTTAATAGATTTCCCACCTCCACTTGTGCAGTGAAGCGCAACATGATGAGAGTCGTGGTCGTGTCATGTGTGGATCACATTTGTTGACATGTATTGAACAGGAATTTGATTGTGTCCTTCACTTAAGTTGGCCTGTAAATGGTTATTGAAAGATTTATGTAAACTTTGGATGTGGACTGTAGTGTAAACTCAAACACCCACTGACTCTAAATGAGCATTTTGCATAATATTTAGCAAATTTAGACTTGTCAAACAGTCTGAGCTATTTAAACCCACAGGCACCATCCAGGCACTGCAGCATATTTAGCCTCTGAACACTGTTTCATAAAGAATAAGCTTAATACTCAGGCCAGTCTGTGCTTTGGTTTGGGGGCTGAGTGGTTACCTTTAGGTTAGTAGCCACGGAGGGTCTCCCTCTGTTGACCCACACAAGCAGGAAAGAAAATAGGAAGGAAAGGCAAGAACGGATGAGGCAAATTGATTTCTCTCACAGAGACGCATTAGTGATCATGCGTTATGTAAGCATCTTGTTGCAGTTAAAGGAAACAACAGAAGTAAACAAAGCAGTACACGGCATGTTTTGAAATGAAAAGTCACCAGGAAACCTAGCTGTTCTCCATGGTAAGACTCACAGACTCGTTTGAGGTGCAACAACATATATCCACAGTGCAGGTTATAGCCTTAATTAATAGTTCCACACAGACACTATTTGGTGGTGACAGAGATGTGAATGTTTGTTTCAGTCACAGTCAGAGGTTTTGGCTTTGCTTTAGTCAGCAACAACATCCTTAACTGACTGAATGAACTCGAGATGATAAAGGGAAAAAATGTTAATACATGTTTGATGGAGGTAGTTTTTTCAGTGAAGCCCCACTGTGATCACAAACAATAAAATCATTTGAGTTGCACATAATTCGATTATCTTATTCACAGTCAGATCTGCTTAACTGAGATGTCCCAAAGTTCATCTCATTTAGTAAACACTGACTCAAACATTTAGCTTGACAAACATCACATTGCTGCAGGGTGTGCAAAGTTGCATGACAGTTGGGTTTTTTTTTTTTGTTTTTTGGTTGTTGTTTTTTTTTTAAAGAAATGGTAGGCATGATTTAGAACTCTAGTCCCATTTATCCCATTTTTACCCAGCATATTACAACATTTTGAACCCACATGCCTCTTGTATGCACAGGACTGCTTGTCGTAGCAGGATCACAGGTTCAAAGCTGTAGAAGAACAGGAAATTTTCACTGAGCTGGAAGTACACTCAGCTGCAAGTCTATGCATTTTTATTAACAACTGGCTCGTGAATCACTGTGCAAAACTGTTGAATATGCTTCCGCCTTTTGTAGCAGTAACTGAAACATTTTACTGTTCATGTTCTTCTCTCAAGAACATTCGCATCATGTTTGCAGATCATTTGGCTGTGATAAGGTTGGCAATGAAGATGAGGAGTGAACCATATCTTTCTCAGCTCATAATCAGGATTGCTCATTGGCAAGACAAGTCCTCATTGTACCCATGTGCACTGTTTGTTTTTGTTTGGTGCTGGAAGATTATAGGAAACCCTCAAAAAGACATTACTGCTGCATTAAATGAGGCATTTACACAACCACTCACAGGGTTCATATTCATGTCCAGTTGAAAGGAGGTTGGTTGCAAAATAAATAAACCTCCAACAAACCTTTACTAAACATAGTCATGAACTCATGAATGCTTCTGCTGATCACAGTGATAAGGAAACGTATAGTCAGCTGCTATATGTTGTTGTCCGTATTTGCCTTTCTTTTATTTTAGGAACTGATATTTAGATTTAAGTGTGCTTTCTCTTATTGGGTTTGTTCTCTGGCTTTATGTCTGACCTTTTAATGTCTGTTGGAGCATGAGTGCAGCCTGAAGCAATTTTGGTTTTTAAAAAAAGTCTGTCCTAAAAGCAATAAGCAGTTGGGCCTGGTTCACCAGGTTTTAGAGCAATGAACTGGCTGCTTTAACACAATTCTGTCCATTATTCTTGTTCTTGTTCTCTTTGTTCATAACAATAATGCTTCATGAAACACTCAAGTAATGTACAAGTATCTCAAAACTGTACTTAAATGCTATTTTCTACCAGTGTCCCTGAGTCATTCGATTAAAAGCTTTATTTAAATTCTAAGACAAAAGGTATCAGGGGGATCATAGCCTCTCCTTTGATTTTTGCACAAATCCCCGAGTACTGCCAACAGGTCTGATCATACTGCCAATATAATTACACAATGTCATTCATTTTCCCTTGTTGTCCTTCCCAAACCTGTCACGGCCTCTGCCACCCAAATCCAAGAGCCCATTCAGCTAGACCAGCAACAGTTGGTGTTGGTGAGGTGCATTGCTCTCAGGGTGGTGTCAAAGCCTTAAATGGAAATATTAAGCCAAGGCCTGGCTGTGACCCACAGCTAATGCTGCAGGCTGTAATCCCTGACTCTGCCCTTCTCCCTCAAAAAGGAAAGGCTGGTCCCCACAACACCGGGCTGCTGCAATTTTTCTGTCATGTATAATTGTTAATGAGGTAACTTCTGAGATTATTAGTTGCCTGGGAAGCCCAGTAAACCATAACATTATTGAGGTTAGGGGGTAATTGCAAGCTAAGATATGACTGAGTACATACACGGCTTCAGCAGAATCTCATTAGCGGAGGTGAGGTGTATTTATCTGTGTTGACATGCCTGATATGGTTTGGAGCTTAGGGGAGATATAAAGCTATGCTTATGTTATAGAGTTTTCTGTATGCAAACACAAACTAATTAAGTAAATTACTGCATGAGTGGTGCAAGAGAGGAAAAGGAAGATTCTGTAGTTATAGCTGGTATAAGAAATGACTAAAGAAATACGCTGGTAATGCATCACGTAGAGAAGGCTTTTATAAAATTTGAATAAAGCCGCTGTTAAAGATTGGATTTCAGAACAGTTCTTCTCTAAAGCAACAGTATTCTAATCATCTTTTAAATAATTAAAGTGCTTTTTTTTTAGCGTCTGTTAGAATTCCTAAACTGACTAGATCTTTAATAAAGTAGTTTTGGCAGACAAAACCATCTCACTGCAAGGGGCGTTTAGTTGCTGTCCATGGATTGGAGGATTGTTCCATTGTCTAGAGCTCAGAAAGGAGGTTTGTTATTAAATCTGCCATTTTTTACATAGGATTCTGTACAGTGGTAAAGGATTTATATAATAAACATGCAGAAAGTAGAACAGAAAGCTGAAAACTATGTAGTGACAATTCCTCGGAGACGAAGCTCAACGACAGTCACTGTAGATTGACTTTTGCAACAGGCAGAGTTTCTTTACTTCTGTCTGTGAGTGACTCTCACTGACGTGAGACGTGTGTCAGACATCAGGAAATGATGTGCTGAGCTGAACTTTAAAGGTGTCTGCTGAATGTCCCTAGGATCAAAGTACACATGCTGCTTTTCAGTCCAGATTCATTCAACTCTGTCAGAGATGGACCGGTGACTGGGAATGTGATGATATTTCTTCAAAAACCCTGGAGCCAACCCGAGAAATGGAGAAAGTGTCCCCTGCACTCGAGAGTCAGTAGGAGAGTAAATATCATATCTTGTCATATTTTCATGTCAGAATCTTTTCACACTCGGACAGTTGAACATGAGAAATTACCTTAATGGCTTTGTCACTGATCACTACAATTATAAGTAGCTTCGGTGGACAGAACAATCTCACTGCAGAGGCCATTTTAGTTAGGTAAGAGTGTCAGTGTGATGACAGCCCATAAGTGACAACTAAAAGTAAATATATCCAACTTGACAGCTTCTGGGAACTGACTGACAGTGGTCTGGAAATGGAGCAAAGGAAAAATCAACAGCAAAAATATAGAACAGTCAAAGCAACAGAGAAACCAAACACATACAAATATATCTCATCTTTACAATAATTATTTCTTTTGTTACCTAATTTAGTCTAACACACATACAAAAGAGATAAAAAATAAGTTGCAAAACAACATTTTGACTGTCTACAAATGGTCTTGATGAAGAGCAAGTTTAAATGTTTCACATGTGAACAACCATCTCAATTTTTGTGCATCAATATTTGCAAAAATTAATATCTTTCAATATCTGTTTTTATATTACTAAATGTATTGTTCAATTCCCAGTGGCACTGTTGATGGGAAATAAAATGAAACTCATTTTCTTCATCACTGAGGCAGCACATTAAATAGATTTGCTTTTGTTGTTCTAGATTGTGGACCTGTCCAGTTTGATTTTTATTATCCCAAATGTATGCAGTTTTGGTTTAGTCCATATGTCCTCAGCCCACTGCCTTTTTTTACTCTGAGCAAACACAGCTTCTCTGAACAGACAAATGTTGATCTTTCCATGATTTAAAAACACCTTACCAACGACATTAAAGAATAATCTAGAATTTGCCTTCTTTCTCCATCTGGGTTTGCAAATTCATTTAATGGATTTGGAGGCACAGTCATGTGGTCATATAACATAACCAACCACCCGTGCACAGTATTGTTCAGAGGGCGTTTCCTTCCACTAACAATACACCATGATTGATTCCCCATGCTAGTTCACAAAGTCAGTAGTTACTAGAATTTTTGAAAAAAAAAAACAGCATGGATGTTTTTGTTGGATGTTTTGTATGAAATGTGAAACAGGTTTCTGACCGTCTACTGTCTCAGGACTAAGCTGCTATAAAGGGAAAAGCCAAAGGGAACTTCAGCAGGCGCTGACAGGCTGCCACCGAGCTGACACAGTAAACCAGAGGCTGCTCCTTCAAAGCAGTATGGGGTGAAAGTACTGCTGACCCCCACTTCTGTGTCAGGGGCTGCTGCTGCTACCACCTATTAATATATAATGGGAGGACAAGAAAAATCACTGGCTCAGTCTTTATCCATCGGTACCACTTTATTGCCATACGATATTGGAGAGCAGGCAGACAGGCTCTATAGGTTGAACTTCCCTTCATCATTTTTAATCAAATATTACATGCCAGCTCTCTTTCTATGTACTATATATTGCATGAAAATCACATTACAGCAGAAATTCTGTAACATACTGTAGCTAACTATTACTTTTTTAAGTATAAAGGTGTGTTTCACAGCATTACAGGAAAATGAAACACTTCTTTTGAAAGAAAATGTGAATAACTTTTAGACTGCACAGGCTACAAGCAGAGATC
>NW_018128016.1:659431-665095 GCF_001952655.1 Monopterus albus | reverse complement strand
AGTATTTCTTTCAACCCAGCAGACAGGTATAGTGGAGCAGGAGCGAGCTGTCTAGACGATGGCTGACCTTTCTGTTGTGACCAGTGTTTCACTGGAGTTCAAGGGCTTTTGCTTGTTTTTGCATAATGTAAGATGACCACTTACAAACCTTGGCCTTTTTAATTTCACAAACAACATTCTGCTCTCGAAATACACACTCAGGATGATTTTATGTGTAACTGAATTTGAATGTGCGTTCATATCTTATCCTGTTTCCACTTGTTTTCTCAACTTTCTGAGAACAGGAAAGTTTGCCTAATTAATTATGTATTCCATCATAATTATTTGATGAAAGCGTGCATGGCCTGGACTGTCCTCGGTGTATTATCCAGCTGAAGACTGACATTACCCAGAAATATTTAATCCTTTGATACAAAGCATCATCATTCCACTGCAGGAGCACAGCAGACGGTCTCAGAGCAACCTTTCCAAACTTTAGTGCACAAACCTTTTTGTCAAGTGGGACTTCAGTGTGTTTGTTTGTCTTGTGGTGTTACTCTCAAACATCTGGAGTGTGGAGTTTGAAAAGTTCACAGCTTGTCTTTTCCTGGCTCCAGTCCAGCACCACCTGCTGAGTTTTCCTGAAGAGTTCAGGCTGTTCTCTTATCCTGGCATTAAAAAAAATGTTTTATTGCAGCATTTCACATTTTGAGGGACCTGCCCTGTTGCATTTTAATTAGTCCTGCTGAGGGGATCACGTCGCTGCAGGTGCAGCAAGGAAAATGTATGGAAATAAAAGTCAAGTCACGTTTATCCATAAAGCACCTTTCAACTCAAGGTGCCTCACCTCAACACCAAAATCATATCATAAAAATAAATACAGACACATAAAACAACCAGTGTGTTGACAACAGGATTAGTCATAGCCCTGAGAAAGTAAAACATTTTGAAGCTTCTTTTTAAATAAGGATACACTGATCTCAAGCCAGAACAGAAAAGATTTTGATTTCATATTTGTCTATATTGTTTGAGTTGACTGGTTATTCATCCATTTATATAATCATTTAGTCACTGTTAGAATCACTGTTAAAGCATCGGAAATGCAGAATACATGACATTTTCTCTCTGCTGTTTTTGGTTTTGTTTAAAACTAAATATAATTTATACTGTCAAATCTAATATGAGCTTTTTATCCCCTGTAGAAATTATGTAAGATTATCACAATGGAAGGCAGCGGTGATGTTTACTGTACACATGGGTTTATCCCTCAGCCATTCAGAGAGAGCTCATAGCCTGCAGGAGATTTATAATGGGATTACTAAAGCAGGGCCTCACAGGGCCGCCCACACTTAACCAGCTGCTTTAATCTGGGGGTTTCATCAACAACCAGCAACACTTCATGCTCACACTGAAGACCTGTCTGCTCGGTTTTCTCACTTATGAGACCTGCTAAAAACAAATCCTCCAAAAAAAGCCACAACACTGTACATTTGCTTTTCAGATAGTGGCAGGGCTGTTTTTAATAATGGAGTCAGCAGAGGAAAGCTAGAGCTCAGAAGTGTCAGAAGGTGAGAAAACAGCCAATTCATTGTTTTTATAGTTTCTGTGTTTGCACTGTGTAGTTGATGATTGCAGACCAAAATACAATCACTTATAAAAGTTACTAGTAATAAGTTAGGCTTGATATATATTAGTATTTATATATTAGCCCTTGGTCAAATGACTTTGTGTATGACCTATATGTGAGCCCACAGAAAATATTCATCAGGCTGTTCTGTGTCCCTCAGCTCTACAAAGCTTTATGGCATTTTTTTTAGCTCTGTCATTTTACAACCTGCAGCTTTACTGTTGTAGTTCTCTGTGTGTAGCAGGCATCTGTTTCCAGTGATAAACCCACTATCCACAGCCTCTTCAGCATCAAACAGCAGACAGAGGAAGTTAGCAGCTAGCCGGGGAACATAGTGAAGACATGCTGAAAAACTTACCTTTCTGACATACATGTTCTTGTGGCTACACTGTCAAATATTTCAAGCTGGTGCTGTTGCCTCACAGCGAGAAGGTTCCGGGTTTGGGCCCCACCTGGGACCTTTCTGTGTGGAGTTTGCATGTTCTCCCTGTGCTTGCGTGGGTTCTCTCCGGGTACTCCGGCTTCCTCCCACAGTCCAAAGACATGCAGCTTAGGTTGATTGGTGTCTCTAAATTGCCCATAGGAGTGTGTGTGAATTGTGGTTGGCAGGCATCTGTTTCCAGTGATAAACCCACTATCCACAGCCTCTTCAGCATCAAACAGCAGACAGAGGAAGTTAGCAGCTAGCCGGGGAACATAGTGAAGACATGCTGAAAAACTTACCTTTCTGACATACATGTTCTTGTGGCTACACTGTCAAATATTTCAAGCTGGTTCAACTTAGAAACCCAAGTTACCCTGCGGCCTAGAAAATGTGGAGTCTGGTGGCTTTAAAAGGACTCCTATGTTATGTGAGGTAAAATTATTGCTTTTGTCAGTGGAGCATGTTTTTGGAAAGGGCTGTCTGAGGCTAGATAAAATGGTGCAACTAATGTAAATATAGTAAACTTCAACTTATGTCCGTTTTTTAGGTGTGCCAACAATAAACAAACAACCCTCTGCTTTACTACGTTCACTATGTAGACACTCTGTCTTACGCTCACACACTGGCAAGCTATAGAGCTAATGGTAGCTAACCTATTCTTTCTTCTTCTGTGTCTGGAGGGGGTGTAACATGACTGACTGTACTGTGAGCACTGACTGCATATAAAAGCTGGACAAACCCACTGTGACGGCACCTATCTAATTTAACTAAACTTCAAAAAACAAGATCAATAAACTAAAGATGTTAAGTTGAATGACTAGTTCAATCGCATGGAAACTCATCACAGACAGATTTATTTTCCTTTTACTTTTCTGTTTAAAAAAGTCAGTTCCTCTTTTGACGTGAAGAACTTTACAGCTGCAGCTGTTGGAGGCACTTTGTATCAAAGTCAGCAAAATGGTACTAATGTCATAAAATAGAGATAAGAAAAATAAAGAACTAATGAACATACAGCACCTATCTTATTCATCAACTTTTAAAATAAAGAAGATGAACAGTAAATGAACAGTCATTCTCATGTTAACTCATGTTATTTAAATGTTTTTGTAGGTTGCTTTTGACAAAGGCATCTGCTAAATACCGTAATGAACATACAGCACCTATCTTATTCATCAACTTTTTCTTTTTTTCTTAATGATGCTGTTTTAACAAAAACATGTTACATTGATTAGGTAACTGACGACTGCCCCTCATCCACTCTGCAAGGAAAGAGCCTGGATCACGTTCAAACCAGCCACTCGGTCCCTGAAGTGTCTTGGCCCCGAGGAAAGTGAAAAACGTAAAACAAAAAGCTCTAAATCCACGACAGTTAGAACCATGGCATCATTTTAGTGCTGTCACGGTGATGTCACAACGTGCCGTCCCATTCCTATTTATACAATTTCCAGCCCGCACAGACTCTTGCACTCAATCACTTACAGGTGACGTCACTAAAGTCTTTGAGGGTTCAGGGTTTGAGCCCTTAGGGAGGACGTTGGGATTGGGGGGTTTAGCTGCTTCCAATGACACCAGCAAGCGATGCTGGCAAGTCTCCTAGTTTTGTTTTGTTTTTTTTTACTTCATTTAATGAATTGAGTGAGTTCACAGCAATTCATTCAGTCAACTCGTCATTTCAATTTAAAAGACCTGAAGTCAGAACAACTCATGTTTATAATTTCTGAAAATCAAAACTAGACTTGAAATTACCAAAACTTACATATTTACATTAAGTTGACAAGGAAAGCTGAGTTTATTCCACTAGATTCCTGTATCGTCTTTTACAGTATAACAAAGCTTTTTTGTGATTAACGGTTTCCTGCAGTGGCTGAAACATGATTAAGAAGAGTGGTGAGAGTGAACCGTAATGGTAAAATTATAGGCAATTATATTAGTAAGTTAGTAAACGTTTATTTATATAGCACTTTTCTAAACCAGAGTTACAAAGTGCTTCACATTAGGGGAAAAAATGCAATAACTACAAGATAACGCATCATAATAACAAACAGAATAAAATCAAAACCAAAGCAGTGAGCTGAGAGATGCTTAAATGCTCTGCAGAGCTGAGGGGAAATGTGGAGCTGGGGACTAACTCTGTGTGCAGTGTTTGTCACACACATCCATTGTATTTATATAAAAGTATTGACTGTAGCAGGATCACTATAAAAATGTTGATTAGGTTGAATATAACAGTTGTCATCAGATGTTACGAAAGAGCTTTATCCATTCCTCCATTAAGTCCCTGCTCGAACTATGCAGTTCAGCTTTCACACACATACAAGTGCATGCAAAAATGAAATGTCTTTTGTTTGAAGGAGGACAAATCTTTCTAGATGAGGCAGTAATGTGATCTCCTATAGTCTGATAAACAGAAGAATGGAGGCCCACTATAAACATAATTATCTTTATGACAGAAACACGCCACATCTCAGCAGTCGGTAGAGAGGAGAGAGGCTGGGCTCATCCATTTTATTGTCTGTCAAGAGAGCAGGGCGTGGAGATCACTTTCCCCACTTCAAGCATATTAGGCTACAGCTAATTGAATGAACTGGAGAAGGCTTAGACCACGCCGAGAGTCTACGCCCCACGTCGCCCACAGGCTCATCTGTAATAATACAGTTCACACATTTGAAGATTTTCATATTAAATCCTTTTGTGTGTGTGTGTGTGTCCTTGTTCATCACCAGTGGCAGAAAGTAGCTAAGTACGTTTACTCAAGTACTGTACTTAAGTACGATCTTGAGGTATCTGTACTGTACTTTAGTGTTTTCATTTTGTGCAACTTCATACTTCATTACATTTTAGAGGCACATGTTGCACTTTTTACTCCACTACATTTATTTTATAACTTTAATTACCAGTTACTTTTCAGAACCAGATTAATACAAAAATCACAGTATAATCACAAGATTTTTTTTGTTTCTGGAAAATTCACAAGCTACCCAGCAGTATGTAAAGGACGTCACATTATGAGCATTTAAGCTCATTAAACTAGCTCCCCCTTTACCAGCTGCAACATTACGTGATGTACACAATAATGCATCAGCAATTACAATTCAATAATATGATACACATTAACTTTAAATGTGCCATTTGACATAGTGAGTAATTTTACTTTTAGTACTTTAAGAATGTTTTGATGCTAATAATTTGTACTTTTACTTAAGTAACATTTTGAATGCAGGACTTTTGCTTGTATCAGAGTATTTTTAAGGATAAGGATTTATTTATTTATTTATTTATTCCAAGCATGTAATAAAAGAGAGAAAAAGAAAAAAAAAGGAAATCAACATGTAACACAAAACAACCAAACCAATTACCATATACAACCAAAAAAATAGAAATTTCTCTTGATGATGCTTAGTCATTACATGCTTGCAAGGGAGTAGAAAGAAGTAATACTTATCTAGTTCTACCCCTAGTGATCCAAACTATGGTTGACACAACCCAAATATTTAACTAAACAACTACACTGGTTAAATTCCCGCAACCACCAAATTACTACATTCCTTCTAATCACAAATCACAATTACATAATTAGCAAACAAATGATAAACAATAAATTATTCATATCCCACCCATAAATACACCGATAATA
>NW_018128016.1:640776-656656 GCF_001952655.1 Monopterus albus | reverse complement strand
CATTAACAAAGAAGTCATTGAATTTATTTACTATATCCTCCATTTTATTAACCATCTTATCACCATCCAAAAATAGTGAGGATAATTCTCCTTACCATGATTATTTCTGATGACCCTATTTAATATATTCCAAATACCTCTCATATTATTTTTATTATTGTCTAATAATTTATTATAATATTGTTTCTTGCAAGTCCTCAATATATTAGTTAATCTATTCTTATATTTCTTATATTTTAGTTCAGCTTCCTTTGTTCTATATTTCACCAATTCTCTATATAGAAAATTCTTTTTTTTACATGCATTTAATAGCCCCTTTGTCATCCATGGTTTTGCCTCCAGATTGTTCTTTATTTTAATCAATTTATTTGGGCAGTTTTTATCATACAGCGCTTTGAATATAACTAAAAATTGCTCATAAGCTTTATCCAGATCGTCTTCTCTATAAATCAATTCCCAATTCTGTCTCAAAAGGTCCTCTTTAAATAACCTTTTAGTTTCATCATTAATCAACCTTGTGTAAACATGTGTAGTCTTTATTTTTTATTCCTTAAGGTGGCAATCGTAAGTTAAAAATACTGGTAAGTGATCACTAATGTCGTTGATCAAGAGTCCACTTACTATATTGTTATCTATAACATTTGTAAAAGGATAATCACCTTTATTGGTCAAGTATGTTACACGCAAGGAATTTGTTTCTGGTACAGAACCAATGGCAGCCATCTGTGGTGCCAACTCACACCGATGGCTCTAAGCATCAAGGGCAAGTTGGGGGTTCAGTGTCTTGCCCAAGGACACTTCAACACGTGGACTGGAGGCACCGAGATTCAAGCCTTCAACCTTCTGGTTGGGAGACGAATGCTCTACCCACCGCACCACTGTCACCTCCCAAACAAGTTTCTGACGAGGATGGGATGCGAACCCACGCGTGCAGAGCACAATGGATTAGCAGTCCATGGCCTTAACCACTGGATGTTTATATTTAGCTTTTTACAAACCTGTTTGAGCAAACAAATTAACACAGACTGCAAATATTTATCTTGCATCAACAGTTTCAGTATTGCAGCCTTTAGTTACTTCCATAGAGGAACACAGAGGTAAATCAACAGAAGTAGAATTAAATCAACATTTGCTTGATGATCAGGATGGTATGGAAGCCCAAGTCGGAGTAACTGGCGGGAATGGGCTTCCATAGGTAGGATGGCTAGTAACAGCAGACCGATGCCCTGTGTGTGATTAATGTTCATCCTTAATGGACTCCCACACCCTTCTGGGGCCATCGGAGACAACATTCAAAGTCTCAAACTAGGATTCTCATCCAAATCCATTATTTACACATTCTGATGTGGGTGGTCCTATACTGGTACCAGTGCACTGAATGAAAACAAGCAGAAATAGAACAAGTGTGGGAAATAGCTCCACACTTATGTACATCCAGTACCTTTAGATTTCCATTTATTACTCAGAGAGAAAGGAGGGTTTTCTAGTTTTTACCAAGCTGTGCCTACCCTTAAGGTCAGTTTAAACTTGGAATCATCCAACTACATTGAAAGACAGTTTTATTAGATGCCAAATCAAGAAGAGTTTCGGTGAAACCTAACTTTGAAAGTCAATACACTGCTGCTATACAAGACATCAAGATAGTGTAATTGTAACTGCACATCAAACTGATGTGTATGTGTGTAAAACCGGGACAGTGGTTACACAGTTTATAAAAGAAAGAAGCAGCAGAGGTATGTGCTGCCAGAATCACATGAAGATATAAAAAGTATGATAGTGTTATATTAGAAAGTCACCCAGTAAAGACATTGGGAAATATATTTATGTAACTATTTGAAAGGAACAAGTTGAGTCAGTCTACAGCCAAACACACTGAGCTAAATGCTAACAAATTTAACAAAAGTGCCACACTAAATAGCAGGATCATCCCTTAAACTAATATTCAGTGTAAAAAAATACAAATAGACAGCTAAAACAGACATTATGAGTAATGCAAATAGGGCTTAAGGACCATTATTCTATTTTTTGTTCCTGTATTAATTACTTGGGATTTATGTAACTTTCCCATAATAAATGAATCTCTTATTCAAAGTTTGTTGTGCAGTGATGGAAAGTAGCTAAGTATATTTACTTAAGTACTTTAGGCACAGTTTTGAGGTATTTGTACTTTAGTATTTTTATTTTCTGCTACTTCATATTACAACTTCACTGCATTTTAAAGGTAAAAATCATACTTTTTACTCCACTACATTTATCTGATAACTTTAGTTACTAGTTACTTTTCAGAATCATATTAATTATACAAAATACAATATAATCATTCTGACTTGATTGAAAAACAAAATACCCTACAGTACTTCAAATGATATTATTTATTCCACCTCTACCATCTGCAGCTTTAAATGTGCAATAGTAATATAATATATATCAATGTCAAATGTGCCATTCTGCATAATGACTGCTTTTACTTTTAGTCCTTTAAGTTTATTGTAATGACAATACTTTTGTTCTTCTCATTAAGTAACATTTTGAATGCAGAACTTGTAACAGAGTATTTGTACACTGTGGTATTACTTTTACTTAATTAAGGGAACGTTGTACCTCTTCCACCACTGGTGTTATGGACAAATTAAATGGTAACATGTTCATTGCAAACTAATTCATACAACCATCTGCTGAGTGTGCGTCTGTACAAACATTTTGTTGTTATTGCAGTACACAAAAGGTGTTTTGGAGCACATTGTGGAAAACTGCAAAGGACATGTTCTGATTACAAATTGTGAGTTTTCTGATTCTTGTCATACAGAAAGGTACACAGTGATCCAACACCTTCCAAAGAAGAAAGGGCTGAACAACATATTTTATTTTCTTCTAGGATTTGTCTTTTCAGCCAGGAACTGAGCGATAAAAGCTTCAGTGCACAAACAAACAAAATGGCTTTGAATGATATATACTTAGTTCAAGCACAAAAGGGTACAGTTTAACAGATGAATCATTTGCCTGTCTGCTTTTTCATTAAACACGATCAGCTTGGCCAGGCTCCTCTAACTCACACAGTGTCATAGAAAATTGGATCAATTTAGAAACATCCACAGTCGCCAAACTTGGCTCATCTGGGGTTTGTATTGGAATGATCACCAGGGTGGAATGTGTTCAAGTCAGTGTGGTGTGTAATGTGCTTCCCCTGGCACAGAGTGTCCTGTCTATCCAACTGAGAGTAAAACTGTGTATGTGTGTGTGTGTTTGTGTATATATGTACCTTGATGATCTGAGAGCAGAGATGAGCTCTGTCTGCTGCAGCCTGTTGCTAGGTTTCTCTGCGCTCCACCTGGCTGAGGTAAATCAAGCAGATGATTTTTTTCTCAGGAAACTATCCAGTTACTCAGTGATTGTATTGGGTATATGCGTGATTTTTTTAAATAAAAGACCAGACACTGCATGTTTTGAACTTGTATATATCTGTACTATCACTGCTAGAGTTTACTGTCAGTAAGTACCTCATTAACTTGAGGTTCTGTTTGTACCAAAACATTATGTTGACCTGTTTTCTGATTATGAGTAACTGTGCATCTGTCTGATGCACCTACCTACTGGCCTGTGTTTTTATGCTTCACGGATATATGTGGACAAACAAATAAAAAAGTTAAGGAGAAATTTAAACAATGCAACAAAAAAGATATAAAAGAGGAGCAGAAATTTATGCTATTAAATAAAAAGCAAGCCAATACATTATAGGCACAAACAACCATATACATTATTCAGTTTTACTGCACTGCTTGTTTTAATACCTGTTGTAACAATGATGTCAGTACCTCCACTCTGCCAATTACATTGTGCATTTTGGGAGGGTTGCAGACATTCCAGATGTCCTGAAGATCAGTCAGGCATTACTGATAGTTGGTCAAGTCAGTTCGACCTCACTGTGTGCTTGTCCGTCATTATTCAGCTGCAATTTCCTCAAATTCCTCTTTTTCAAAGACCTTTGTTAGTACCACAGGTGATATAGCCTATGCTGTGTTTACTTTAGTGTTTTATGGCAGTTTGATCCTGACAAAAGCAGCTATATAGGTGGAGATAAAGTGGGTGATGCTTCTCCTGCCAACCGTAATCTGTTTCTGGTTGAGGATCACTTTTATTATAATATCATAAACACAGCAATTACAATATATTTTTATTGTATAATCTTGAAAACAAGTGTTTACAAAGTGGCAGCACAGCAGCACAGTGGTTAGTGCTGTCGCCTTACAGCAAGAAGGTTCTGGAGTCAAGCCCCCGACTGACCTGGGGCCTTTCTGTGTGGAGTCTGCATGTTGTTCCTGTCCCTGCGTGGGTTCTCTCTTGGTGCTCCGGCTTCCTCCCACAGTCCAAAGACATGCAGCTTAGGTTGACTGCAGTGTCTGTAGTTTTAAAACCTGTTGTTCCAGTTCTGACATCTTCTTTAGAAAGGTGCTATAATGTTGGCTGCTGTGGTGCAAAGGAGAATGGAAAAGGTGGCAAAAGCTGAAGCACAGCTTTGTTGTGAATCATAGCTACAATAAGTGACGGGCATCAAACCTTTTTCAGCTGGAAGGAAATGGAGTCGCTGGTAAGATTTGCTGACAGTAGGGTAGTTTTTAGTTTCTTGCATCTTCAGATATTCTCATTGTGATATGCAATCTCAACCTTTACTTCCACTGAAGTACTGGATATGATATAATCACAGATATGTAACAAATGGTGCATGAACATATGCATCCTCCCACATGCATCTGTTGGGACTTGCATTACATGATTTTATGAAGACATGGTTTTGTGTGTAAAACTTTTATTGGGTATACATGGTGTGCGTTTTACATTTTGCACATTTGCACCTTTTATCAGAGCATTTGTTGCAGCTTGTGAAATTCAGACTTTAGTTGAAAGAGTCATAGTTTCTTTATTTTCTCCACAAGTGTCACCAGTGCATCAACTACTCCTCTTAAAATAAGTAAAAATAATGCAGTATAGTATAGTGTGTAAAGGACTATTCTGCTGATTGTATGTGTTAGTCGTTACAAGGACTATACTATTCAGCTAATATTGATATACATCCACTGTGGTTGTCTCCTGTGGCTGTGAAGGTGCTTTCCCAACTTGAGAAAAGAACCTTTATGATGTCAGGTTGGTCTTATAGATTTAACAGGGAGCCTTGGTTACAAAGTTGGATTCTGGGGTTTGCAAGATTTGGGGTTATAGGTAAAGAGTGTCTGAGTTATATAACTGTTTGTTATGATAGCTCGAACACGGCAATGAACGAGCAATAAAGACGGACACAGGTAGCTGACTTCGGTGCAAGCAGTGATAGGTTTATTTACAGTGGAACGTAAAGTGCAATAAACAGACAGGTGCTGAATGGTATGGAGTAACTGGGTGCCGATCTGTGGCAGAGAAAAACAGTCAATGGTGTGATGGATGGTTACAGACCGGGCTGCGGACGCTGGGGTCTCTCCTGAACTCGCCGTGGTTGAAGTGATGATGGCTGAGGAGACCGGAGCATGCATAGACAGTTAACGGAGACTGTGCATCGACCTGTATGGAGGAGACTGGTTGGGTTGAGTGGTTCCAGGATCCAGAGGAGAGGTCTGTAGACAAAGGAAGGAGCGCAGGAGCAAGGGGTAAAACGTATAGGACAAGACTGGAGAACTAGAGCAAACAGTGAGCAAAGGGGGCCTGAAAAAATAAGGATTGATCTGGTAAGGGAGTGAATGGTGAGTAGGGTATAAGTAGGGAGGAAACAAATCAGGTGCAGCGGGTGATGATCTGGGGAAGTAGGACAGGTGTGTCAGATAATGTAATCAGGGTAAAGAAGCAAAACTAGAGTGAGGAAAAGGAAGAGAGAAAGGTGCAGCCGGTCAAACCTGGCACTGTCATAGAATTTATGTGAAGAGACATAATCGGCATTGTGCTGATGATCACTCAGAAACAAATCCTAGTATTTATCAAGTAGTATTTGTTCTCATTTTTATTCATCATGACTTGTTAGTGACATGATAACATTTATTCACTTCCTCCTAACATACAAATCTCTTAATGACAAGGCTCCATTGTATCTTAAAGACCTCGTAGAGCCTTATCATCCTAACAGAGCACTTCGCTCTCAGAGTGCAGGTTTACTTGTGGTTCCTAGAGTCCACAGAAGTAAAATGGGAGGCAGAGCCTTTAGCCATTAAGCTCCTCTCCTATGGAACTAGCTCCTAGTCTCAGTTCGGGAGGCGGACACCCTCTCTACTGTTAAGATTAGAGTTAAAGTTTTCATTTTTGAAAATTTATCAACCCTGAGCCTTCTCTTAGTTATGCTGCTATAGGCCTAGACTGCTGGGGTCTTCCCATGATGCTCTGAGTTCCTCTCTTCTCCTCCGCTCTTCATGTATTTATATGTCACCATTACATGTCATTAACTGTGTGTCTCCTCTCTCCTGTAGTGTGTCCTCTCCCTCTCCCTGCACCTTTCTGCAGGTATCCCCGGCTCCAGAGCTCTACATTTCTGATGAGCAGTCACTGACCACATCAACCTGCCCAGTGTTGTTTGTTTGTTGTTCAGGTTGTGGTCTATCCACTCACAACCAGTCAAGGCAGAAGGCCGCCCACCAAGTGCCAGGGTCTGTCGAATTTTTCCTCCCTACTGTCGCCAGCAAGTGCTTGCTCAAGGGGGATTTGTTGGGTTTTCTTTTAAGTGCCTTGAGGTGATTTTTTTGTCATTTGGCAAATTGAATTGAATTGAAAATAAGCATCTTAAATATAAATTTTAAACAAACTGCTCTGGATTTTCACACACTTTGTCTTTTCCTCTTCCTTTTTCTTTCTAAATGGTGTTGACTCTAGAGGAAATCATTGTCACCTTGCAGCTCATTTGTTGTCCATCTCGCTCAGCCTCTTTTTGTTCACTGTGCCTTCTCAAAGCATCTCAGTACAGCATTTTTCCCCTGGGCAGCCACTTTATTATTAGCGTCCTGACAACCAGGGAATAATTATGGGATGTGAGAAGGTTCTCCGTGGCTGATGGACACAGCTATTTGTGGTGTGTTCTTCTCTTTGTTGGTGCAACTTGTATTGAAGAGGCAGGAGGGACAGTGTCTGTGTGACATGCAGGGCTGAATGACTCTTTTCAACAGCCTAGGAAAAGAAATATAGTGCTTGAGGCCTGCAGTCAGTGGAGACAGTTACTAGTGTCTTGTCACAGTTGTCACATGAGATTACGGATGTAAATATCACATGCTCTTTGTATAACTGCATATAGATAGTATATGATGAATGTGCAAAGAAAGAACATTCAATTGGTGAATTTGGGATGTCTGAAGAATGATAATGATCAGTACAGGATACAGTGGGTGAGAAATGTAGGTATGTGATGATGCTGTGAAATGCCTTACATACCACTTCATAAGCAGGCATGCTCTGAACCTATCACTGGGAAGGGGAGGCAGGACCCCCAGAGGCCCTCAGAGACCCTGCTTCTGACCTGTCATTTCATTCATTATCACCCTGCCGAGTGTGCTGCATGAGAACTAAAAGAATATGATCTCCTGCACTTTATCAACAGGGAGCTGGAGGTGGGAATAAAACCATTTTAGCATCTCTTCCCCCAAGTCTTGGCTAATGAAGGGATCAATTCTCCTTTCAAAATTTAATCCTGTAGGCCTGATGGCAAGGAGAATTTGAATCCTGTCACTTCGGCTGTGCTTTGCCTCTGGCTTGGTCACTTTCCTCATTCTCTTCAGACTGAAAGAAACTCTTTCATCTGAAGATTTTGAGCTGTGGCTCTCACTCCATCACAAAATCAATCTTGCTATTATCTTCCTATTATCTGCAAACGGCCTCATGTGTCAGGGCTATAGAGAATTATCTCACCAGCTGAAGTATAGCTGTAGGCATTCAGAGTTCCCAAATGATGAACCCCAACTGGGAAAACACTGCAAGCAAGATGTAAGCAGTGCATAAGCGCGACTGAAGTGTGATTGTTTAAAGTCATCAGAACAGCTGTCTGTCAGCAGGACAGCGGTAGGACAAATGGTCTATTCCAGGCCGACCAACAACACAAGGGCACTGGACAAAAATGGTTTTCATGTTAGATCATCAGGAAGAAATCGCATTTTATGTAATCTCTATTGATTTATTGATTTTATTGATTTTCTTGGGCTCCTTGAAGATGAAGATGAAGATGAAGATGAAGAATGTGAAAGCAACAGCCTGATTAGTCATAACGAATTGCAGTAGAAACAGAAAACAACAGGAGTTGTGTGATTTAAACAGCTGACTGTGGAGGGTATGCTTTGTTTAATGCAGCAGAAAGGAAAAAGAGGCATGGAGCGTTAAAAACACGAGGCTTCTACAGGAGACGCACATCTCAGGGATTCAGTGTGGATCGACTTCCAGTGTGTTTTAATAATGAGACTTTAGTGACCCCTCATACTTGTGACCAAATGCAGTATCTGCAGAACTAATTGACATTCCCATGTGTTTGATGCTGTCAAATATTAGCATGATAACATGTTAAAATAAGATACTGACCATTTCAGATATTACCTGGATCAGCACATAAAAAGGATCTGTTTGACATTTAAAGGAAACAGATGATGTGACTTTAAATTGCTTGTTGTCAGCTACAACTGTATGTCCACTTTCCTCCAAGGAGAAGCAAAGTAGAAATGATTTTATAGGAAATTGTATAAAAGGAGAGAGAGCTGCTGTACTACACAGAGGAATAAGTGACAATTATAAAGGTAGTAAAATCTGAATTTTCTGTGTCCTGATGTGCCCTTTTCAGACTTTAACATCCACTGAGCTTTTGTAGTTATCAGACTTCCTTCATATGCGGACTATAACGGCACACTGAAGGGTCATATACTGACTGACCTTCCCCTGCTGTCCTCTATAAATCCACTCTTGGTGTGCTCTTGAAATGTGTGCATGTGTCTGTGAACTTGACATTTATCCAACTAAATGATTGTGGAAAAAATAGTTTTGAGGATTTTGATTGGCTATTGATTTTCAGACTCTGTAGATGTTTTTCTGCCCCTTGTGCATTGAAAATAGTGGTGCAGCTAGAGAAGAAAGAGCCCACCATGAGATCAGCTTTTTTACACATAACCCACTATGTCCAGGATTCAGTGCAGCTTTTAGGGCCAGCAGGTAACAGGTGTAGGACCTGTTATGAATCTATTTGCACTGCTGGATATATTTATAACCTGAATGCTTCTGAATCTTTTAATGTGCACAGATTGGAGTGCTTGACCCTTAGCCCAGCGCTTCACCCACCAGCTTCAGCAACAACAAGTCATGTTAGTCTCACCACAATCCCAGAATGCAAAGAAATTTTAACAATTGTTAAGGGTTCTACTGGCCGCTAAAATCACTGTGCTTTAGGTCACTGTCTCCAGAGACTGTGCACATCTTTGTGTCTTTGTGAAGCCTGAACAGCTGGCTCCAGAGGTGAAGTGTTCACCAGGGCAATTTCCTTTCAGTTCCCTTCCCTTCATTCCAATCAACAGTAGCAGTTCAGGATTTCAACAAAAGTGCTGTACTTGAAAAATCACACAAGACAGAGAGGGCATGTAAATAATTACGAATTGCTTTAACTGCTGTGGCTGCCATGTGATGAGGTGAACAGGGACATTTTTTCCTTCGAACTGAGGCTCAGAGGGACGGGAGAGTCATCAGTGAAATCAATTATTAGCATATGGTATATTCCACCATGCATACAGAATACAGATGTGTTCAGAGGCAAATGGGCTGCTGCTAGAATAAATCTGCATAAAATGGAGTGTATCGTTGCTGTCCAAAGAAAACTGTGATTTTGATATTTTTCAGGAAAACTAAAGGATTTTTATGGGTTGTAAAAACTTTCCTTCTTCTTAAGCTAAGTATAGCAATTAAAAACCCATTATGTTAGCTAAAAATGTATTCACACAAAGCTAACTGTACTTGATTTTCACAAGGAATATTACATAATGTCTTTAAATGTTCTAAGCTCTCCCTTAGCCTGTTATATAAGCCTGAATTGACATTTAAATTTACTTTCCATTTGACATCACAACTAGTCAGGCTTCATCATATAGCATTACTGGCCAGATGCAACCAAATCACATTAAACAGAGTTTTCATCAATGTCACTAAAATGTTGTAATCCTTGGCCTCATATTAATTAATATTAAAATGATAATGAGCTGCACACTGATAGTTATACAGACTTTGAATCTGAGAAAAAAGATAACACTGGAATCCAAACAGGAATCCATATCAGGACCTGAATTATTGGAATTGGCAACAGTCAATTTGCTGCATTCCTAATTACATTTTTCAGCTCTTTATGTGTTTTGGAAACACATAGTTAAAATAAAAATAAAACTGTTGCTTAGCCTTTGTCCACCTAGCTAATCATCTGATTCTCACATCTGATTCTGTCTCACATCCACACACTGATGCTTTTCATTGTGAAGGTGATCTTCAGCTGCAGACTAATACTTTAACAAACAGTCCTTTTGTGCAGCCACATTGTGTGCACCAAATGCAATCAAGGAGACCATATGCGGAGGAGAAATGCATTTTTAAATGGAGCTACAGTAAATACATGTAAAAGTGTGTAGGATGTCAGACATTTTATTGAAATGCCTGAGAGGGCAGGGCACAGCTGTCTGCTCTTAGAATGATAAGATTTGTCTGGAACTGCTATTTATGGAGGCATGTATTTAGTGTTAGTACACAGTGCACCATACGGTGCTGCACTATTATCATCTTGTTTCTGAGTGAGTGCTGTTTAAGCTTATACTATCATTAAATCACCCACCACCACACTTTGTCGTGTTTTGTCCAAACCTCAGTCAGGGAGACAGATTTTATTTAGTTATTTTTGTGCTGCAGGGACAGTCTGTGACATATGTCTACAGTACATGTTCAATTCTGAAATAAAGTCACAAATGTGCTGCAAAGATCACGAGAACACCTATACCCCCACCTGCTGGACAACTGTCTGCATGTTTGTCTCAACACCCACATCAACCACATAACTGACTGAGAAAAATATTTATGAGGAGACTTAGAGCAGTTTTGTTTTGTTTTGTCTTGTCTTTTAAGGAACAACAGATGGTTCTTAAAATTGGTCTGGAAATGAATATGACCTTTGTCGCTAAGAATAGGGCTTTTAATCTGCACTCGGTGTAAATGTGAACTGCCATCCACCCACACATTATATCATAGTTCAGCCAGTTCCTATGTGAACTGCCCTCACTAAGCGCACCACTTACTCTAAGTAATCTTTTTTTTTCTTGACAATTCTATAAATACTGTATAGTTTCTAATTGTTGATACACTAATAACTTAATTTACCATACAGTACATAGTTTGCATAGTCAGCCTGTTCTGTTTAGGTTTTAAGACTTTTGCTCCCCATTTAGTGTATTTACTATTCATTTAGTGCATTTGCTGTATTTTATATACTTATTTGTTTATACTTTGTTGTTTGTACTGAGAACATAAAAGATTGGATGTTACAGCAGCACAGGAAACCAACCACATAAATATACAAAAACAAATGTCACTCTTCACTATGAAGATAAATGGGATGACATGTAAATTTGAAGTGTTATCTGTTATATGATACCTAAGAACATGAATGAATGTCACTTTCGGCCTTTTCCCTTTAGGGGTCGCTACAATAAATCGTCCTACTAACGATTCGCATGTGTTTTACACGGGAGTCACGGTTCCTGACACAACCGTGACTCGAACCCGAGCCATAGCGGCGGGAGCGCTGCACCCTGACAGCTAGTTTATCAGGGAACCATAAGAACATCCATCCATCCATTTTCTAAACCGCCTAGTCCCAAACGGGGTCACGGGCCATAATAACATAGTATGTCCAATTTTAAAAAATATTTTATGGACCAAATTAATTTTGACCATTTTAATGACTTTAACAAGTGGGGAAAGAGGTATTCAGATCCTCGAAACACAATGAAAAAATATTTATTTGCAATTGAATTTACAACATTCAACATGTTAGTTAAGTAAACATAAAAATACTGGTATGAAGATATATTTTACAGTGCCAACAAGTATGCAGAATGCCCCTTTATTTATCAGTGTTGCCTTTTTGTAGTTTTTAGACTACCTTTACACTTTGATAGCACCATTTTTATGTTGAATCTGGGTGAAATGCAGTGCCCTACCCTTTGACCCGACAGGAGAGGTTTTTTTCATCTGAATTTACGATTTTATTTTGAAGGCCGCACTTCCGGCACTTTGTTCGCTGTTTCCGGTTTGTGTGGCTTTTCATTTGGGATGAAAAGTAGAGTTCACAGAGAGAAATCAGTGGGTATGTTAAAAAACATGAAGGTCCACTGAAAAGTGTTTAACTTTATTGGAGTAAGACTACTGGAGACGGAAAGAGCCTTTTTCTAATATCTTTTGGTCGAAAAATGTAAGTTCGCCGAAGTTTGAATGAATCTTTTCAAATCAGAGTTATCGTTTTAACGATTTGTTTGGCCAACTCCACGCTTCAACGCACTGCTAGCTTAACATTACTAATGTCAAGGTTCTGGTCAAGAAACGCAAGTTTTCTAGTTTTACTGCTTTTAATTAGACTTAATGTAGCTAAATATGAAATGTTTGTGTTAGCTAATGTAACGTTACCAACAGAGTTGATAGTTTTGTTCACATGTTTTGAGTATTACATATGTTGCTTATTTCACTGGTTATTTATAGTATTTACATCATTTCTGGTAACTTCTTTCATTGTTCAGTTATTTGTGTTTTTCCCCCTTAGACATTTCGACAGATAATATCTTTGACCGTGATATATTTATTTCTAAAGTGCCTTCAATCGATTAAAATATTTAATCCCATGATTGTCCATAGTTAACACAAATTAATTCCACTTTTTCTTTATTTGTTCTAAGCAGTGGTGGAAAGTAACTAAGGCCATTTAGGGTCAGCTAAAATGGGCCACTTTTTGGTCAATTGTTTATAAGAATATAAAATATGCTAGGATTTTATAAACTGCCATGATTCTCAAATATTTGTTAAAAAAATGTGAAAACTTATAGTTGTTTTGAAATTATGAGAGTTAGTTAAGTAGTTCAGCTAAAATGGGCCAATACCTAAAAGCTTTTCTTCAGGAATCTAGGATTTTTATTTTCTCAATTTCAGCTTCTTTATTTGAGAGTCTGTCAAAACATTGTTTACAAACATTTTTCTTTGTTGGTATTCTTATGTTTGCTTTCTGATTCTTATTAGTGATGAGTGAAATTTGCTATGCCAATGTCCTTGAGAGACTTTAATCAACACTCTGCCCACATCAGCAACCTTTAGATGAAAACAAACATACATGTCGAGTGGTGTTGTGGCAACAGTGTAAAATTACTCCCAAGGATGAACCAGACTCGAGGAGGTCCAAAGTTTTTCCTTCTAAGGTCTTGGCTGATTTCTTTTGAAAGGAGTGAGGACTCATGATGTCAAACAAAGTGGTACTGTGTTTGAAGGTAGGCCTTAAAGTACATCCACAGGTACACCTCCTGTTGACTTAAATGAGGTGTCACTTAAGTTAGATGATATATTGTTTAGGTTTACATACTTCTGATAATTGAATTCAATCTTAAACAGTTGTCTCACAGGAACATAATTAATGACCCAGTAAGCTGTTTATATTCCTCCCTACACTGAAGAAACTTAGGGATGTTAGTGCAGACAGTACTGGGATTACTGGAAAATGGCAGTTTGTGAGTAAGGGAGTAAGAGGAAGACATTTCTCCGGAGTGTGTCAGGAAATGCTTCCTGACGAGGCCAAGTGAAGGTCTTCCTGAGTGTGGGGATGCTTCTGTTTCAAACTTGTTTATGGCTTCATTCACTGCATGTAGAACCTTGGAGTGTTTTAATTATCTTTTGTGTCTAAGTCTACTCCAGTAACTCTGCAGTAATACCCTTAATATGACTAAGAAATCAAAGGGCTGCTCTCGTGCTTAAACCTTGATAACAGAAGCAAAGAGAGGCAGTTTTTCTTGGCTTGCTGAAATCCCTTACTCAGTTCTTCCAGCCTACTCTCTGTTATTTTCCTCTAGTGTGATTTCTGGCCATGACGTAGTTGGGACCACGTGGGAAAACTGCTATAACTTGGATCAATGTTGTGGTGCTACCATGTGAGTCTCTGAATGACAAAGGGTTGTTTGTGTGGTGTCTCAGTGTGGCTGCTGTTGCAGTAAGAAATAAAGCAGTAGTGTAAAACCTGGAATGTCATTTCTGTGAAACAATCTGACCTCCCAGTGACACACACTACAAGTCCACTGGACCATCTCTCAGGGAGAAATGTAAATAAAGGCAGGGTGTTTGACTGGATGTTGGATTTTACATACGTCCATGTTGAGTCATTCCTCAAGTCTCAGATTCTCACATGTGAAAAATTGTCATTTTTCTCTTTAAACAGTGAAACAAGCAGGTATAAGAATTCAATTGTAGTTTTTAGTTGATGATCAAGGTACTAATCATACAGTTTGCTACCAAGCCAGATTTAGTTGTGGAGTTAGCATGGTTTTTATAGCTACAGTTATTAGGAAAAAATTAAATATTATGATAATTGATTTGTAAAACATTATAATGAATTGAAAGTTTTAAGGTTTGGACATTTTACCTCGTGCCACCAAAACCGCTGACTCTCCTGGTTTGATTCAATTTGTTATTGCATGTTGGTTTACCATTAGTTTCTTTTATGGATCACTTTGGATGTCTTTGCAGGATTTATTGTGAGTGGTGAAGGGAGGGAGGGAGGTCAACAGAGGTCAGTGGATATGTTGGTACCAGGCGCTGGTGCTTGGTTTTGTGGAGGACTAACCTCCTCAGAAATGTGTAGTCCTCACTCCTTGTGGTGCCATCAATCATCGTTACTCATACAGAGACTGCTTCACAAGGCTGGAGAGATGGGCCCTCATCTGTGGGCTTTCCTCTTGAGGAAATTCTTTATGGATGACCTGCTCATTGCTGAAACAAAGTGGAAAATGGCTCAGCTTGGCTTTTTATACAGTTTGGTTTTATGCATTTGAAGAATGAACAGACTAGTTTTTGTCATTTTCTGCCACATGACCAGGACAAGATTAATTCTTTTTCAGATGTAAATTGACCCTACATTTAAAAGTTTACTTTTAAAAAGCTTACAGATGTCGCAGCTCAAATTGCCAGATGTGATCTTGCTTTTAACACAGGGTAACAGGGAGGGGGGCAGCATCAGCTGTGCTAACACATTGTAATTTATCTTAAAACATTTTCATCCCACGTCTCTTCTACAGCTGTAGCTGTACCCTGACCAAAACCTGCTTATCGGATAGTTGGTCTTTTTCTCTTTATGTTGTTTGTTGTTTTTAGCTTTCATTTGGAAGAGGGGCAAGCTTTAGGTTTCTCCCATGGGTGAAACAAGCAGCTGACTAAACACCACTTCCACCCTGTTGAGAGTGAGTGACGGTTTTCCACCATTTTCCGGAAATACCCGCAGAGGAAGCCTTTTCAGTTAAGACATGTAACTGTGGCGCTCCTCCACCCACAGCTTCCATAGGAACTATAAACAGTTTCATTTTGAAATTAGAGGTATTTTCTGGATTGTTTATTGACCAGACGTCTGGTTTTGTCCTGCTTTAAATGACATAAAATAGTTTGTGTGCGTATACTTAACTAGGATTGTGTTCATAATCAGTCTTAATGCAGTACAGAGCCAATATGCAGCAGTGTGCATGATGTGCTCGGTGGAGTCTGTAGTTAAAGCCCTCTAGTGTTAATAAAAAAAACCTAGCCCCCAGCTTATATTTGAGGTCATCGGTTTAATGATGCTCTTAATGTCCCCCCATTTTTTTTTTTTTTTTTTTTAACCTTGCGGGTGCTACAGCCC
>NW_018128016.1:605224-640754 GCF_001952655.1 Monopterus albus | reverse complement strand
AATGGTTCTCTTAATTCCCCCCCATTTTTTTTTTTTTTTTTTTAACTCTGCTGGGTGTAACAGACCTGAAGTGTAGCCTGCAGCCCCTCCGCCAATCACGGGATATCTGAACAAGCAGAGCCTCTGTTTTTAGGTCAGGGCTTTTAACAGCTCTCTCCACAAACTGTTCTCTCTCAGCCCTTTTGAAATCAGGTTCTGTTTGACATGAGACCTCAGTACAATTAAAGGAGCGAGACATTTAATGAGTGTTTGTCACGGGGGTTACTGTCCTGCTTTGCTATGGAAGTTTGAGATGCCGAGCATGCCAGTACTATGAGGCCTGAGACCCCTGGGAATATAGTGCCATTATTCCAGATAGACTGCCCATGAGCAGCCGTGACTGCCTGGCTACCAGAAATGAGGCCTTCTGGCTAATAATTCCTAGAGGTCTCTTTGCTTTTTTCCTCTTGGGCAGCCAGTTTTTATGTCACAGGCTGCAAGGTTAATTTGATGCAGGCGTCACTTGAAAAGGAAGAACAAAAGGCTTGTTCCACAACAGTAACAGTGATAATAATACAGTTCTGTTTCAAAATACAGACAGGCTTTCTAGTTTGAGGCTTGTACAGGAAAAGTATAAGGATCCATAAATCCCAAATTGACATCTTAAAATTCTTGTTTTGCCTTGAATTAAGGGTTAGATGTTTGCTTGATAATTAAAATGGTTGCAGATTTTTTTTTCTTGTGTATGAAACACATCTCCCATTTGTCTTTTTTTTATACCAAGATGCCCAAAGTTGTCCGTTTCCACCTTCTGAAGTTTAACTAGCAGCCCACTTTTTCATATACGATGTATGGAATATCTTTGGTTTCTGAACTGTGGGTCAGCTAAATGACAGTAATGTATAGTCACTGATGTACATAATGCATTAACTTTTGGGATGGATATTCTCCACTATATTTTCAGTCATCGTATAGGCAAAACATTCACTTGGTCATTAGACAAGTAATAGTTTAACCGACAAGGAAAATACGCATTAGTTGTTGAGAATAAAAGATCATTAAAAGCCTTAAGTTTTCTGTAGGTGTTTGCTGGTTGAAGTATTGTCACATTTTAATCACAGGTGTTTACACATGGTATTATTAAGTTCTTCTTGAAGGAAGCATCTCTTCTTTTGTGCTTTCCAGATCAAAACTGTCTCAGCAGATCTTTCCAATAGCTGATCCCGTGTCTTAACAGATAGTTTCCCCAAGATGTCATGGAAATGTCTGTTTTTCTAATTGAATCATTTTTACCTCGTCGTCTTTTAAATGTGTAATTGTTTAAGATTTCAGAAGGTGCTCTTTAGTTTGAATTCAGCGTTAACATAATTTTAATTTAAAAAGAACATCACAAGAAAAAAACAAAAACCTGCTTTGCTGCTGCAGACCCCAATAGCTGGCTACTATACGTTTTGGGAATCTTCTTCCTGTTCAGTGGTTGGCTTTTTGGAAGACTGTGGTAAACTTTAATGCCGTATCTCCGGCAGACTTGTCGTTGCTCCTTTGATTATTTTCTCCCCTTTTCTCTTTCAGATTAATTGAGCTGATGATGATGGCCGATGCCAGTGAGATGTTGGCAGCAGCCTTGGAGCAAATGGACGGGATCATAGCAGGTAAGTGCATTGTACACTTGGACTTTTAAGACCTGACCACAGCACTTTTTAAGTGGGCATGGCATACTGTGGGGTCTAGCCACATCTGGAAACCATTAACTTGCAAGCTGAGAGTACTACAGGGTGGACACTAACACAGTGTGTCCTTCTCCTTCCACTCCTACCTGCAGGTAATTTAATCCTCCTGAATATACATGAAGGTTTGGAGTAAAACTGAAGCTGTACTGCTTAGATCACTGGCTCTTTGTGCCTCCACATTCCTCCACCATGGGAAATGAAGGAAAGTTTTCCATTGTCCCCACACTGACGGGAACTAATGATTATTCAAGCTCTGTGAGTTTGGAATACAAACTTCTGCTTGGCCACAAACTGTATACTTGTGCTGCTGCAGACGAGCAGTACAGGCTTCAGTTCCAGAGTCTCTACTTTTCCACTGATGTGTGTAATTATAGCACTGACCTTTCCAATGGGAGCGAGGTGCCTGATCACATGATATCCTCCAGTCATGACTGTTTGGATATTTATTTATTTAGCTCCCCCTTTGTTACCGGTGGACGTCTTCATTATGGCTGACATTTAAAACAGATAATAACTGGTGCGGTGCAGGCCGAAGCACATGATGGAAACATCTTGCACTCGAGTTCAGTCAACAAACACACTGCCACCTTTATTTCCAAGAAGGTCAAAAATATGCTTTTAATTAACGTTATTTGCGTATACTGTCATGAGTTTGATAGAGTCCCTGTGAATATTGACTTAGAGAAGTGTGTGTTTGTGTTCATGCAGGGGGCGAGAGAATATCAGCAAGAACCCAAATATTGCTGTTATGTAGGTATTGCTAAAATGTTTGAGCTTGAGTAGGAGTAAAATTGCTGCTCAAATAAGAGCTCGGAGTAAAACGTTCTGTGCTTTTTAGGAACATTATGTTGTAAGATGAACTGATGGAGGCTCCAGAAGTGGTTCTTTAATTAAGTACATAAACGGCAGTAATTACTGAGCAGCAACAACGTTCGTGGTGGTTTTCTGTTGATGTTTTGGTGCACCTAATGTGCCACGTGGTTTTTTCAGAACTGTAGACAAAGCAAGGGATTTGCTAAAATGAACTGTCGTTCCATTTTCCCTCTTCTCATATGTAAATCATTAATCAGGTTTTTTTCTCTTTATGAAATGTGATTGAGAAATGAGAAGAGGATTTTTAGTGAATACAACAGCAGGAAACATAAAGCAGTCCCTTGCCAGACCCTGTGGTTAAGACATGGATCACATGCTCACCATTAGGGCTGTACCCTACTAAGGATTTTGTCAGATGACTGTCAGTCAGCTTTGATTATTCATTCTTTTTCTTACACATGTATTTATAAAATATAGCCTAGACTGTTAGAAAATCAACTGGCATGAATTTCAGTGATGGATTTAAACCATATTAGCATTGGTATTCAAATGCAAAAGGGTGACGGGAACATATTTCTGAGCATTTAAAAATCAAAGACAGCTGCACACGTATGATAAATAAATGTGAAGCTGCCATATGGATTCGTCAGAATAACAAGACAGACAGGACACTTCTGTTGAAACATGGTTATAGCCCAGTTTACCTAGAGGTTTAAGTCAGTTAACCACAGCGCATGTTGTTTGAAGTGCGACAGGTTGCACTGCGAACGATTATTTATAATTCCCCTTTGAAATGTTGTTCCTGCATATTTTTGTTAGCGTCCTAACCCTGTTTACATTGATGTGTCTCGCAGCAACAGTCGGTGAACGGCTGTCTGGCTGCACTTTAACAGAGGTGGGCACACAAACTGGACTCGTATAATGTTAGCCTATGCAAAACCAGCCACATCGATACAACAGTTTTTTCTCTTCTACAAGTAGACCAGGATGTTTGAAAACACTTCAATAAAGTACAAATCTCACCATTACTGCATGTGACTTGTCCTGGTGGACTTGTCTCCTCATTCCCCAATTTGCTAACTTAAATAGATCCGACCTTAATGTACATCCATTGATTGGACAGTGTCACCGTTGAAGTAGGTATCCCTCCCCCAACTACAGGTGGGAGTATTGAGCAGATTCCTGCTTGGAACACCAAAATGAAGAGAAGAAGATTACAGACTACTGGCTGGGACTATCTTCTATTGTAATGCACGCTGGTTGACAAAAAAATAAAATATAATAAAATAAAAACAGACTCGACTGGAAGAGTCTCAGTCGACTGACGTGTCTCTTGACTGGACTGTTCGACTGTTATGGGGCAGCCCTGCTTACCATGATGTGCCTCTGACACGAAGCTCTTATCATGATGCTGCAGAGCTTTATGTACATGCACATGTAGCAGGCCCCTACTCTTTTTGTTTAATGGTATCCACACAGGATGGAGGAGTTTTCCACAGTGTGGAAACAGGCAGCTTGCAAGTTCAGAAAAAACAAGTAAACCTACAGTTACACAGAAACAAAAACCCACAACTTGGGGTTGTCATAGTGCTGCCACCACACCCACAGATGTTGCTTTGATCAAATCCTGAGAATCAACCAAACTGGATTTTTGTTGTGCGTATCCAAGTTATAGTAATTTGGCAACCCTTGTGCTCATCGTTTACTGTATATGAGATAATTTTGTCAGTCTTCAACTTGTATCTAACTTTTGACTTTGCACCTCTCCAGGCTCCAAGGCCATGGACTACTCCAACGGGCTGTTTGACTGCCAGTCACCCTCTTCACCTTTCCTAGGTGGCATTCGGGTGCTACATCTCCTTGAGGACCTGCGGGCAGCGCTAGAGCTGATGGACAACGAGGAGAGGAGTAACCTGCGATGTCAGATTCCTGATTCCACTGCGGAGGGCCTGGCAGAGTGGCTGCAGGGACGAATGGTAAAAAGACCATTCACTCTTTAGTCATTAAGTAATATTAATCCTTACATGCGTAGTCTTTGTTGTATAGGTTTGAAACAACATATATACTGTGTGTGTGTGTGTGATGACTTAAATTAACATTTTTACTACTCTGTCGCTGTTATTGATCGGTTTGTGAGCCAAGGCGCTTTCTATAGCCTTATTGTTAGGGCAGGTGCTGTGACTTGTGGGAGGAGCCCTATTTGCTTTTGTTACTCTTAAGTCACCAATTTAATCTTCAGTCATGTCTAAGTATCTCTGTAATCCGCAATACAACTTGGTTTTCCCAGGCTGCATGCAAAACAGGGCCAGCCCTAATCCAGCCCAGAGGGTGGTGTTAATTTAGAGTGGGAACATTTACAAATTTTCATAAACAAGTACTTGCAGATTTTTGACAGCGAGTGCACGTGTAGACTTTTTCCATTTGGTAGCCCACTACCCAGGATGCGAATTACAGCTTCTCCCAAGGGGTGTGAGGGCAATGACAGCAGATGTTCTAGAGAATTTGGTAAAGTTGGAAAGATTCCAAGTTCTTGGATCAGTAAGTCATAAGCCAAACGTTAAAACACATACAATGCCTTTTACAAGGCGGAGACGGTCCCTGCTCTCTCGTCTCACAGTGGCTGCACATAGGGACCAGTTTGTACAGCACGGAGGGGGCTCGGTCTGACGCAGTCCGTGCACTTTGATCCACTGCAGGGCTGTGTGATAATGTAGCTGTTTGATGTTCCTTCAGGCAGTAAGGCGAACATATCTTTTAATTTATGAATGAAGTTATAAAATGTTTTGACCCACCGTCCCCTCACCCCTCAAGCTGTTATTTAACCTTCTGGGTTAGTTTGATGTTGGTGATGTTTGATGTTATAAAATAGAAAATGTCAGAAGCACTGACAGAAGGTGAAACCTGGCAAAAGGTTAAAAGCAGACTGAGACAGTAGAACTAAAAAGTAAATAATAAAATGAGGTTCTTAAGCTTGACTCTGGTTTGAAGATCAACGGAGCGAGAAACAGGGATTTCCGCGATTGATTGTTAATGTAAATCTATAAGCTATATGTGACCCACACCAGACGGTGTGGCAGGTCGGCCTGTGCGATCCACAGAGCTGAACTATGAACTCTCTGGTTGACGGTGGAAAGTTACATACCTGGATATGAGCAGTGGTGCCTGTAGCCTTAACCCGGTAAACAACGTGCACACATTTTTTTTTTGTTTTTAAATTATCTTGGACAAGTATTGGGCCACTGCGTCTGGCAATCACTGCATGAGCAACATTTACTATGTAGTTTCAAATGTATGACCCGATCTAATATATCACACACCCCGGAAGGGAATCTTCTCCATAACGTGAGCCTGTACAGTTTGGTGTGAGTAACAGCAGCCACACTGACTTCACCTGTTGTCAGTAAGGTCTGGAACATAATCAGGACATGTGCAGGCTATCTGCTCATCAACTGCATTCACGTGTTATTTTGCAGGGATTTAAGTGTCTGATCAGTGACTCTCCAGGACCAGCTGGAGCTCACCTCCTGGGTGCAATGCTGGTCACTGTGTGGAAAGTTGGAATGGGAGGTGTTGTGAGAGAGAGAGAGAGAGAGAGAGAGAGAGAGAGGCTGCTGAACTTAGTGTGGAAAGTTGGAATGGGAGGTGTTGAGAGAGAGAGAGAGAGCTGCAGTCACTCCATACTGTGTACAGTAGCCTATGTTGTTTTAAGGAGAAAATAGAATAAGTCTTAGTAACAAGAAAAATCATGTTTTACCATGAACATATTTCATAAAAAGGAGAAAAGTATCTTGTTATCACGAGAAAGGCTTCTGCTTATAACAAGATACCAAGCAGGCGTTTTAGGTCAGTCGAACATCGCCTAAATGATGATGGTATGGCTGGGGTGTACACGTGTACTTGAGTACACAATTCCACCCATGAAGTAGCTCACACATGGATGAAAAGGTCTTGTCAGGAGTTCATTCTCAAATCCCTCTCACCCACACTGATCGTTTAGTAATTGAACTGATCAGGAATCGAATAATGGCTTGGTATAACTTCTGTGTGGTGATGTGTTGAAATTTGATCCTGCTGCTTTCATGAGACAGGGTAAATGATGGATAATTGCCCTGTAATTTCAGTGTAAGATGGGATGTAAACCTTGTGTCTGGAAATATCAACAGTTATTCCAGCTTTTAAAGACCAGCTCATCACTCCGCCTTCCAGTTCAGCTGTTTGGAACATCTATAAGCACATTCATTTCTAATGTGGTCGGTCTGAATGTCTGAAGGGCCAGACATTCATTTATCCCTAACTTCATTTATAATTATCACAGAGGGCAGACCCTGTAGAGGCCACTTGCACTTTGTGCTGACTGGCATAGTTACAGTTGGCAGGAGTAAAGAGAAATATTCACACCTTTTAAACAGCTGGACAGAATGTGGCTCCACCCACTGTCTCCAAGTCCTGATAACTGTCTGTCATAACAGACAGTTATCAAAATTTAGTTGGTGCTTCTTAGATGCATTTACACTTTCAATATACAGCAGCTTTCAAGGACGCATGAAATGACAGTATAAGTGAAAGTATAAACAGGAGCTCTGATTCTTCCTGTCACTGGCCAGAGGGAGAAAATGTCATGAGTCTTTTAGAAGAAATTTTTTAAAATTTATTTAACAGTTTTGTCTGAGTCTGTGAATGATACGTTCAGTGTCTTTGCATGGTGCAGTTTTAAGATGAAGCCTGGTATGAATTATCCTGAGTTCTGCTTTGCATCTCTTGATCCTGCTTCATTGCTTATGCCATGACTGTTTACTGTAAAAGTGCTGTTATGATGTGCTTTGTGAATGATGGCGTATCTATAGGAGCACTGCCGTAAATAGTTTCCAATCCTTTTAAACTGGTGTTAACTCTGAGTGAGGCTCGTGTTTTTCTTGCCCTGGCTTAACTTCTCCATGCGTGACAGCTTGAGAAAAGGGTTTGCTTTTGATTTAATTTTCAAATAACTTGCATGTGAAAACACTGAGTCTCACATTTTTCTGAAAAGCTCAACTTGCATGCTTTTTTCTTCAAGGGAAAGCAATGAGAGTTCATTGTCGGGGAGGTTATATGGTTCTACATAGTAGTGGTGTGCACCCTTTAGAAAATTTGTGTGGCTCAAGGCTGATGTGTATTTTCATTTGGCCTTTTCAGCCAGACCCATATTTCAGTATGAGAGCTAAAGGTCATCCCTCTCCAACAGTAACAGTTTAAAGTCTTACGTAACAGGTGCAGAGATTGCAGGTATTTGTTCAACAACACAAATCAACACATATTGTTTATCATTTCAGACCAACGACCACGGCTCAGAAGCAGTCTACCAAGAACGTCTGTCACGTCTGGAGAGTGACAAAGAGTGCCTCATTCTTCAGGTGTGTGAGCATCACAGCTAAGGGACAGCAAGACAAAGGCACCTAAATGGGCAATTAAGCAGCACTGTGCTGGGCGCCTCTTGTGTAACAAGTGCTAGCAAAGAGATTGTTTTCCGTCCTGATTGTCTGTCTGATTGTTACCAGAGTAATTAAACCTACTTAACAGATTTTGAAGAAAATGAATGGAACGAAACAAGTAATTAGTGTTCAGTGGAGATGTTGAGCCATAGCGTCACCATGTGTCTATTTACAAAGACTTTAAAATTTTAACTTGAAACTGTGGCGCATAGATGATCAGTGACTATTTCTGTCATAATAGTTTCTTGCAGATTAAATTTAGTGTGATGTTGACCAAAGTTGTTACTTTAAACATTCTGAGGAGCAGGCATAAGTTATTTCATTTTTTAAATTAACTATATCTTGTCTCAAGTAATTGGTTCAACAATTCTTGCATCCATGGCAAGATCCATGGTATAGTTTCAAAATTTGCCAAGTCCTGATTGGTGCACTGAAGTACATGATGTCACCTTTTCCCAACTGAGTCCTAAGAGCACCGACAAAACAGAAATACAGAAATTTCCCCTGTGAAAGAAGTACTACTGCTTCAACAGGAGATTCTGTATAGCAGGAAACCGGTTGAGAGATTGGTTCAGCACCTTTAAAAAATCACAGTTACCATCAGCTAATCAACAGTACTGTCCATTTATCCACTGCTCTTGTGATCTGAGGTGTCGATGTGGATTCGGGTGGATTATGGCTTTTTGTCAGTTTTCTATAGCGTTTTAAAAGAATTGTTGACAAAGATGTGTTATTACTGTCCAGGTAAGTGTTCTGACAGACCAGGTGGAAGTGCAAGGTGAAAAGATTCGGGACCTAGACACTTGTCTTGAGCAGCATCGGCAGAAACTAAATTCGACTGAGGAGCTGCTTCAGCAGGTAAGGCCTCTAAAAAAACATGCTTAGGCTCCACAGCTGTAAAATGTCAGATCTAAGGGAATGAAATGAATGCACTGTTTCTAAACTGAGATCTTTCTGTATGAATGTGTGAGTTCTTGGGAGCGTGAATGGCCAAATAGTGTGAAAGTGCTTTGAGTGTGCTGCAATCCATAGAAAAGCATTATGCATGTAGAAGACTATTTACTTTCTTTGTGTGTGTGTGTGTGTGTGTGTGTGTGTGTGTGTGTGTGTGTGTGTGTGTGTTCTGCAGGAGCTAGTGAACAGGACGGCATTGGAGACCCAGAAGCTCGAGCTAATGACCGAGGTGTCCAGTCTGAAGCTGAAGCTGACGGCTGTGGAAAGAGATCACCAGGACAGTGAGGTAAAATGTTCACCATCTCAGCCTATTAAATGGAGGAGAGATAACGAAGCTCTCACTCAGTTGCACCTGCACCTTATTCTACTTTGACGTGTGACTCTGGTTCCTGGCAGCCATCCAGTCATTGTTTGGCAGTCACAAAGGACTGTCTCACTTGACTGGATGGCTCAGATCTGTCATGTGACATGCAGTGAACATCTTTAAGGGCCATACAAGAGGCTCAAACACCCTTGTGCTCCACCATCTGTTTCCTGCTAGAACACCCCCCCTCCATTCCTCTGTTCATATCCTCTCTGTGAGTGGCTAAAAGGCCGCGGCTGCTATAGTTTCCATGCTCACTGTTCACCAGCTGGGGCATGTTATGGGGTCTTTCTAGACAGTAAAAGCTTTAAGGCAGTAAAGAGAGTGTTTCTGCAACAGTATGGATTTAGTTTCCATTTGTCCTTCATTATACAATATTTCATGTTGGTCAGGTCTAAGAAATGTCCTGACTGCTGTATTTGTTTAACCTTTAGCATCTTATTGATGCATTTTTTTTTTTGGTCAGATTCTCACCCCTTCTTCTCACTGTCATAATTTAATGAATTCAGAAGGCACAGACGTCCTACACAGACTGCTGGCATCAGCGCCTCTGTCCAGTGATAACAGGTTGTGTTGAGGATAAATGTGCATATACAGTTTCTAGTTGGAATTCATAAAAATGGAAGTCCTCCTCAGAGGATTGATACATAATCATGGCTGATATGATCTTTAGCTTATTACCAGTATACCACTACTGGAACACGTTAGCCTTAGATATGTTTGTTGTCATTAGATCTACAACTTCTAACATTTTACCTTGTAGTCATTGCACCAAGACCTTTTTTCCATTATCCAAAGTAATCAGTTTAATGTATTTTGCAGTTCGCGGTTACAGTGTGAACAGAAACTGTTGCTACTAACTCGAAGCTGCAGGACTCCTCTTCTGCTGCTGATTGGGATAAAAACAGTTTCACAGTAATTGGCCTTGACGCTTGCTTTTGGGCATGTGTGGACTCAGCTTCTCAAGTTCTCTCCAGATGGTCACCAATGTGAAATAACATTTGGTTCTTTTGGCAGGCATTTACCCCCGTACCAAAACAGAGTCCCCACAAACCTCCTGAGTGCAGGTTCTCTCTCATTTTAATGGGTAACAGGAGTTGTCTTCTCCTCCTCAGGGCTTGTACCAGGAACTAACGGACCTGCGGTACAGAGTGACCGACATGGAGAATGAAAGACTGCAGTGTGAGAAGAAGCTCCAAGTTACTAAAGTGAGTGTGTATATTTGACTGCGGATCAGTACATTTGAGTATGACAGGAGATCTGAATTCATTCTTGTCCTATGGGATGCATCATGTTAAAACCGATTTTCCTCTGCTCATTCCTCCCTCTCTCCCTTCCCCCCCATTTTCTGCTCGTTCTCCTCCCTCTCATGTGATTTTAACATTGTTTTGCAACATGCTCACCGGCCTGTCAAACATCCAAAGTGGAACACTGAGCAGTTCACTGGAGCTGAGGTGACCGGGGTTTAATCTCCAGCCTGTACTCTTCTCCTTTCTGGCCCTTAAAGATCTTCTAATCCTGCTCCTTCTCCACTACTGCACGCTGCTTTCCTGACTTTCACCACACAGGTTCAAACCTTCTGTTCATTTTCTTGTATTAACACATTTAGACCAAAACGACAGGTCAGTCAGACGTACACAGTGGTACATACTGTTGTTTTCTTTTTGATATTTACCTAGTTATATCAGCACATCTTGATTTCAATTAAGTAGTTCTTTGAGCACCAGCTTCTATAAGCAGCTTTTGATGAGATGGTTTGTCAATTTTATGTGTGTCCAGTTTGTCAGTGTGTCCATGGTTTAGTGACTGGTGTGAATTTGCACTGAATCTCACCCTGTGCCCTTTCTGGCTATGGTTTGAAACAAGACTAAAGGGGTTTTTTTTCTTTATAGGAACCTACCAAAACATGTCGCGTCATACGTTCAGTGTTTGTTTCCGCTACAGTGCACCTGCTTTTGGGGAGCTAAATTTCAGCACCTCTCAGTACTAAAGTAGTAGTACTAAAGGAGTAGTACTAAAATCAAGTACCAGGACCACAGGAGGGAAGGGGTGTGTGTGCGCAGAGCAGTTGCTGGTGATTGTGTGTGTGAGGAGCAGCCCCTCCCTCCTCTAAACACAGATGACAAAGAGAAGATACAGTGGAAAAACAAAGCAGGACAGTCAACGTCAACCCCGGAGGTGATGGTTAAGGGAAGTACAGGGTGTACTGGATGTTAGGTGCCAATAGTGGAAACACAGCATTAGAGCAGCACCGTGAGGTCACAGTGCTGCTTAAAGCTAAATGGCAGTATCGGTATATTAACTGATTGAAATAACATTGTTAGAATCCTGATGTTTAGCAGGTGTAACCATGTTCACCATTTTAGTTTAGCACAGCTCAAGAGAATGTCAGTGTTTGGACCAAAGCTGCAGCACTGAACAAAAATTCGACCTGGTTAAAAAGGAAATTTTAAAGAATCATTCATGTAATTAAAGTAGATCCTGAAGCGGCCATGATTGTATTCAAGATGACTCTTCAGACATTACCTGTCGAGACATTTCACTCAAAGCCATAAATTTAAACCTCGTGGTGGTGCCAGATATCATGGGAGTCCCTCCACAAGTTGTTCAGGTGTTTCAGTCTGATCCAAAGTAATGGACAGATTCATGGACCAACATTGATACTAAAAAATGTTTTATAAGTAAAATATTTAACAGAAAGCCTGTTAAATAACACGCAGAGGTGTGAAGTTTAGGTGGCAGGGGTCTCGTGCGGTGCTGTCTAGTTATATTATCAGAACTGTAGGACCCAGTGTTTTTGGACTTTGACCCATACTAGGGACTAAAAGTCAGGATATCTCTTGACTCCGCTGCTTCAGTTTTTGATTTTATTTTTTTTTATCTTGTCTCATGGGTGTCCTCCAACTTTATGGAAGTCCACTAATAGATCACTGGAATGCCCCTTGCATAATCGCTCAGAAATAACGGTATAGTGCTGGGATGATCAGTCGATTAATCAGTTTGTAAGTCAATAGAATTCGCAGTTTCAGTATCTGATTAATAATTTGTCATCAAACAAATATGGCAAATGTCCTGTTTCTAGCTTCTCAGATATGAGGATTTACTTATTCTGTTTATTTACAGTAAACAATGTGCCTTTTGGTTTTTAATTGATTAATCAAAATAAAAGAATAATTGACTGAGTGTGGAAGGAAGATGATCATTAATTGCCTTACGTTTCTACTCATGTATTGTACTGGTACTGTTTGTGTCCTTCCCTCTTTTCCAGACGGTTAGTACTGTATGTGCCTTGAGTGCTGAGCAGTAGGTGTGTGGTCACTAGAGTCTTGTACATGAAACGGTTCTTCAAACAGGAAACAATCAACCAGATTCTTCTGTTTCAGGAGGACCTGCAGCTTCTGCAGAGGCAGCTGGAAGAGCGAGAGGGAGAGCTGAGAAGGATGAAGGATGAGAGACTGAGGGCGGAGAGCCACGACATAGTGGAAGGAGGGGAGAGAGGTGGGGCTGATTTTAATAAATGTCTGGGAGCTTCTTGTACCATTGTACACAGCCCAACTGTAACATTACAGAGTTTTGAGGATTAGACAAATGGACATTTCACCTTCCAGCAGCACCAGATGTCCACCAGCTGCTTTCCTGAAGAAATAATCTGGCTCCATCTGGACTTCCACATTAATTATTTTTCCACTATCTTACATTTCGCAGACAGTCTAAACTATAATGTTTTACTTAACTCCTTATCTGTGTGTCTGCAAGCTTCATACCAAACATATCTGAGTGTTACTCCTTCCACCCACTGCTGACCTTATCTTACCCACTCTGGTAGAGGAATGCCATGTATGTACTTAAAAGAGAGTCTTGTATACTGGTCTGCTTGTAAACAGTTTAGCCTGAAGTGCTGTAGGTTTTTGTTTTGTCATCCAGTTCACTACACAGGCAAACCTGTAAAAGTAACCAACGTGTTCCTCTTTAGGAGAGAGTCTGTCTGCAACCAAAAATTATTATTTTGAAGTTACTTGGACTCATTGAAGTTGTCAGTGGGTTTTTTGTGACAGTTTATTTGGAGAATTTCCCCTGTTTGCTGGCTGGTCTCTGGGGAGGTTGGGGTCACCTACAGAACAGGAAGTTTGGCTTTTGGCACTGGGCCTGTACTCAGGCAGGTGGTAAAGTTCAACGGCAGTTTACTCAACCAAGCACCCACCCTGTTAGATGGGTTTTGAAGCTGGTTCCAAGATAAAATATCCTCATTTGTTAAGGTCACAGTCAAATGAATCTCGTGTCTCAGTCCAGTGTTCACTCTTAGCGCTTATTTACTCAACTGTGTTCATCAGCTAGTTGATAACTGCCTTCTGGTGGTTGGTGCTGCAGGTAGCATACAGTGGGTTTTTAGAGCTTTTTGCTGAAACTGAATGGAAAAAGTAAAGTTGTGGCAATTAAACCAAAGCAAAAAGCTAAAAGACACTAAAACACTTGAGAAAACCGTGGAGAACTACACAGTCGGGTGATAGCCCTCTCTGGGTTTGTTCCTTCACATTTCAGCTGTTGTCAAAAAAATATAGATTAGGGCAGCTTTAAAGTAGCTGAAATCTGAAGCGTAATAGATTTGAAAAAGTTTAATACTTTATAAGAAGATTCAGTACTGGATTCTGAATTTTAACATGCTATCAATCCACAACCATACTCCCACAGTATCACAAAACAATGACGAGCTCCAAGAGTCCACGTGGGGCGGGATGAACTTTGTTTGATTAGGTTGGCACATGTTTATTGTCATGCTCCCCATAAAACACACACGCAAGAGTTTGCTGCAGCAACAAGTTGAAAATAGAGCCCTGCTGACCAGCACTAAGCCCTCGTGGCTTCATTAGTTCTCATCTTTGCTGGTGGCTGTCAAGAGCCAAGGGGAGTCGAGGCTAAACTGCCATATGTATAAAGCATCTTGTTTCTTTCCACAGAGACAGAAATGTTGAAAATGAAGAGGGTGTTGGAGACACTGATGTCCTCTAATGATGAGAAGGTACAGTGTGATGTGACTGCCCCTTTGATTCACTTAAAACTGCTGTCGCTGTAACAACATGCATTTATTTGCAGGAGAGAAGGATAAAAGAGCTGGAGGAGTCGCTTACAAAGTGCCAGAAGGTTCACGAGCCAGTCAAAGGTCAGACTGACCAAACACTTTAGCTGCTGCTCATAAACAAATATTTGAATTGATGTCACTGAATCCAGGTTTTTGGTTATGGAACAGGTTTCCTGTGTTGTAGCTTCTGGTTAAAAAAAACTGATAAAATTAGTTTATTTTATGTAAAATCAAGAAGAAAGTATTTTGATACTCGATAGTCATTTTCAAGCAAAAACCCTTAAACACATTCTCTGGGTCATTTAATAACATGTTGATTTGGGGGCATAAATAATTGAAGCTGTCACATTGGGCTCTGGGAAACTTGTGGCAAATTTTCCAGTTTTGATTTCTTGTAAAGACAGTTTGCAAATGAAAATAAATTGCTAGACATAGCCCTTGATGGAATCATTCAGTGTTTGGGCACCTCCAAACATCCACATGTATAACAGACGTTTTGGTGTGTGCTAGCTCAAAGACCCTCTGTTTGTCTGCTATACATTTACAGTACTGTGCTTTTTTCTGACTACATCTACTTAGAATTTGTCTCATGGAGGTTTATGGCAGCCCAGAATGGTGAATAAACCTCCAAAAAAACTGAGCTTGGTGGGTTTATGCTACAGCACATCCCCCCCTAACTGTCCTTTCTCAGGCAAGCTGAAGGAAGATGACTATGACCATATCCTAGATGATCCCCCAGTTCCTGTAGCTGTGGAGGTGGATCAGGTCACCCTGGTGCTGGAGGGAGAGGCAGGAAGGAGCTCTGGTGAGGTAAACACAACCTCTGTCAAAACGCTTCTCACACAGGATGAACCCCAGACTGTCAACTTCCTTGAGAAAAACGATCTCTGATTTGCCTCCCACTGTGAAAGTGTTTCTCCTAGGAATTCAGAGCTTCTGTTTGGGTTATGTGTTGGGCTCAATAAATGTTATGCTGGTGAGAAAATGTTCAGTTTTAATCGTGTTTTTTCTGCTGCTGTGTGTTCTTTCAGTCTACTCCATGTATTGCAGTGCTCTCTGAAATGAATGAACTGGACAGAGAACAACAGTCACAGGCAGCAGAAAGGTAAAACTCCAACATCCACCTGATGCTTGGGACCTTTCTAAAGTTTTAGACATTTCTAAAAGCACATACATCGTGTCTTGAACTGTTTATGATCGAACTATTAGCTGTAATAAATCTAGATTTTGCACGAAGACAGTTGGTGGGTGACAGTTTAATTTGGGTGATACTTTCCAAACAAATTACTCTGGAAATGAATGGTGTTTTTGCATCGCTGTGTGTTTAGCATTCACTAAAGGTCTAATGTCACTCACACCTACATTATTTGGGCTAACCAAACCAGACTCTGTGTACAAGTGTGAATATGACAGGAGCAATTTGCAGTTAAATTATACAGAGGGTCAGGAATATGTTAATCCCAGCGCAGCGTGTACACGCTCACACTGGGGGCAGACAGCAGTAATCTAATTTAGCTCAATTTAACTCCTCTTGTAGAGGTTTGTGTAACCTCTTCTTTTCGCAGTTTTCAGATAAATCTTGGGAGTTCTTTTCATTTTTACACAAACCTATTTTTCCTTTAGATTTGTGAACCGTCATCAGTACAGATTATAATTACATGGCTCGTCAGCAGCGTTACAGTACCTCAGTGGGACTTGATGTGGAGGATAATTTAAAGCTTTTAAACCACTTCTCGCTTTCAAGTCGCTTTTATTAGTGACAGAATAACTGTTTTTGTTTTTTCAGCTCCTTAGATGTCCCACAGCCGAGCAGCACCAACCAGGTAAGGCCCTGCCTTCTTTGCTGTGAACATATGTATAAAGTATTGCTTCATTTTCCTTTTTAATTTGGAGGAGTGAGTCTACATTTAATAACCAGAGTGGATTAGCTTCAGGGATGAGGCATATGAAAGACACTGCCTGACACCTAGTGGTTGAATGATGAAACTACATTTCTTCTTTTGTTGCAGCTTGAATCGTGATGTGCAATGGTGTGTCTTTGGCCATATCCTAATTGTTCTGCTGTCCTCTCTTTTTCCTCATAGGCCAGAAATCAACCAGGACCTGGCTCGTCTTCTCCTACTAAAGCAAACACAACCAGTGATGAAACTTTTGGTACCAAGAAGGCCCGCTCTTCTTTTGGCCGTGGTTTCTTCAAGCTGCGTGGAGGCAGGCAGACGGCCAGTTCCCCAAACTTGGGTGAGCATGACCTTAAAATCATAAACTGTGCTACCAACTGATCTTTTCCACTGAGCATTGTCCTTTGTGTAGCCAGCAATTCCCTCGTTGTGTAGCCTACTGTTTGTTGGCGTTTTGAGCCGTTCTTTCCCTTCTCCAAGGTGTTTCTGTAGGCTTCTCTGTGCGCCGTTTGTACATCAAGCACTTCAAAGTGAACATGCACCTGGTATAGAAAGGAGTGCAAGCCTCGCTCGAGGTGCACGTGTAGGAGTGCAAGCCTCGCTCGAGGTGCACATGTGATGCTATATGCTGCACATGTTATGCTTGTGGTCTGTGCTGCTACACGTGTGACATGGACTGTTGTGTCTCTAAATCCGGTTGGCACAGAACTGGAAATCTTGGCCGGTCAAAATTGATCACGGTGAAAAACAGCCATTTCTGATCTCGTCAATCGATCGGTGCATGTTTAGTTGTTCAGGAATGTGTCACACTGTCAGGTTTTAATTTAATAAATTTAAATGAATGTTTTTTGTGCTGGCTCTGATATGTGGAGATCGCACCTGTATAGTAGAGCAGACTGGCCTTTTGGTTTGCACTGTGGCTGCTCTGGATGATACAGAGAATACTGACAGTGCACTGTGTCAGTCTGATTATACTGTCATACTGTTCGTTCCCATTTTTTTTACATCAGCGATTCCCAACCCTTTTGTACTTGAGGCCCATGTCACTGTTGACATGCTTGTAAATTGTGAATACCAGAATCAGAAATGTTTAATCTGAATAGTTTTTATTTAACAGAAGTTGAAAATCACTGCTCTGTCATTATTAAATAGTTTCTTTTTTGTGTGTGTCTGTTTCTGGAGTTTGTTGAACGTTACTCTGGTGTGAGGTTTCTGTTGCTGAGCTCACTACATCATCCATGACAATATGAACCATCTGCAATGAAGCTGTTTGGGCTTTAAATGGTCGTTGTAGTACTTGACTCATCCTTTGCATGGGTGCTCACATGCAGTTGTAGTAGTTCTGATGTGCTTTAGTGTTTGAATGGTGGTGGGACGTCTGCTGTTGGTGCAGGATATATTTACTGTCATGTGAATGTGTGTGTGTGTGTAATTATTTTTACAGCTGAGACAGAACGTAAAGGCACAGATCACCTGGACTTGGCTGGTGTTCCTCCACAGAAATCCCGCGATGTCGTGCCTTCACCAGAGACCAAAAAGAAGTCCAAAGGCTTTAAGAAATTCTTTGGCAGGTAACACAGTGTCAGCTGTGTTTACAGAAATGCAAGAGGATTCTTTGGTGATTTATGCTGTAATATTTACTCCTGCAGGCTGAAGAGGAGTCATTCTACCTCCTTCAATCTCGACGATGCAGCTGAGGTGGAGTTCAGAAGAGGCGGAGTCAGAGCCACGGCCGGCCCTCGACTCGGCTGGTCACACGAGTCGAAACACAAGTAAGTGTCAATAATCATACATTTGAGAAGTGGCCAATAATATGGTCTGAAACTGTAAAACACAAAAATCCACCAATCATATCAAATATTCAGTACGGATGGCTTTACTGAGATCAATACTCTGTCCCTGTTCAGTGCTGATGATGTTCCTTTCTCACGGTGGGGTAAGGATGATGTCTGTGCATGGCTGCATGAGCAGGGCCTCGGGCTGTATGTTGCTCAGGGCCAGAGCTGGATCAAATCAGGACAAACGTTAGTGCGGGCGTCGCAGCATGATCTGGAGAAGGTAGGAGTGCTGCCAGAGGGTTGTCACAGCAATACATGGGTTTTGTTTCTGCAAAAACTCTGCAAGGCATATTTTGAAACTCAGTATTGTTGTAACACAGCAAACACAGGTACAAACCAAATACATCCAACTTGTTTTTAATCATTCAGATTGCATCAATGTCACAACCTCAAGTTTAGACTTTAAAAACTCCTTTACCTTTTCACAGCTTGGGTTGGACAGAGCCACAGGGAACACGCACAGGATGCAGCATCACTTGTTGCCATTTCCTGTGAATGATAGTGTGTTCTCTGTTGACATGTTCAGGAGTTGGGCATGAAGCAGCCTCTCCACAGGAAGAAGCTGCAGCTGGCACTGCAGGCTCTCGGCTCAGGAGAGGACGACCTTCAGGGCAAACTGGACCACAACTGGGTGACCAGTGAGTGTGACCATCTCACAGCTTGAAGATTACTTTAGGGTCATTCGTGAGTTTTTGTTTCAGAACAAACGTATAGTTTTTTTCCAGGATGGCTGGATGACATCGGCCTCCCACAGTACAAAAGTCACTTTGATGAGGCTCGTGTTGATGGGCGCATGCTGCACTTCATGACTGTGGTGAGCGTTCAGGCCTTGGTGAAGCTTGTGCAGGAGATTCACTGTATTTTTTTATTTTATTTCCACTGAATAAATCATTCAGCCCATAACACGACTTTGTGCTAACTTTTTGCTGATGTTTGATCCTTTCCCAGGAGGACTTGCTGTCTCTGAAGGTGGGCAGTGTTCTCCATCATCTCAGCATTAAGAGGGCCATTCAGGTCCTCCGCCTCAACTCCTATGAGCCCAGCTGTCTTAGGCGACGGCCCTCTGATGAGGTATCAAATGAAAAACCATGACCCACACAACTTTGATCTCGTTTTATACTTTGTTGGAGGTATGTGCTTCAGAAATCTGGCTTTTATTCTCTTCTCTTTAACCAGAACAACGTGAAGCCAGCAGAGATCTGCCAGTGGACCAACCACAGAGTGATGGAGTGGCTCAGATCTGTGGATTTGGCTGAATATGCCCCAAATCTGAGAGGCAGCGGTGTTCATGGAGGACTGATGGTAAGAGAGAAACTCAGGAGGAATGAGAAACTTTAATGAACCTGTCAGAAAACAGACTGTGATAGGTGCAAACTAGAGGACTAACAAAATTAGCATATAGAGAAGCTCATTTTAAAATCAATTTGCTGTGGTTGTAATGTCTTCACTTCAGAAATCAACCTCGGTAACCTGCCAAAACTTTGGCTTTCAGTTGTATTTAAACCATGATTCCCTGTTTCGACTCCCCTCATCAGACATTTCCTCTCCGTGCTCTGTCTCACGTCTCTGTGCTCTGAAGGTGTTGGAGCCTCGGTTCAACGTCGAAGTGCTCGCCCTTCTGCTCAACATTCCTCCCAGCAAAACCCTGCTGAGACGCCACCTGGCCACACACTTCCACCTGCTCATCGGCTCCAAGGCTCAGCGGCTCAAACAGGACTGCCTGGAAAACCCTGACTACACGGTCCTCACTGCCACCGCCAGGGTCAAGGTGACAGACTGGTCCCTCTCTCACCGGACCAAAACCAGTTTCACTTCTCTGGTGTTTTCCCACAGTGAACACAATAGGACATGAAACCTACACACTCTGCGTGGGAAAAGACAATCACTGATTTTGGCTTTTTATTGAAAAGGACTATCGTCCTTTTAATGCAGTGGTCCCCTAACTTTTTCTGCTGGCCCCCTTTGTTGGTAAACATATTTTACACAATGTGTTTTTAGGAATAAGCAAATGATTTGGTTTATAGAACATCTGTGGGGGAGGAAGTCTCAGTGAGGTTGGCAGCTACTTCACTACAGGAGACAGGGCCCCTAGGAGAAGCTGCAGACAAAATCAGCCAACAAACCCACATAATACTAAAATAAGGCTACAAGTAGGTGACTCAGGCTTCAGGAATGTAGTAAAATAATTTCTAAAGCCCAAGGTAAGCTTTTCAAATTGCATTTTTTTTTATCTGACAACCTTAAACAAATGCAATGAATCACCACAAGAGGAGAAGTTGGAGGCTGTTTGGCATTTTGTCTGGAAAAATAGCTAAAACCTGTCAATTACTGCAAAATAAGAGTAACAGCAATAACTTTGACAAAGTCATGCTGACCAAGTGCTAACGTCTCTTCACTTGTCCAGCCCCGACGCCTGTCATTTGGCAGCTTTGGCACTCTGAGGAAGAAACGTCAGGGTGACGGCGAGGAGTACGTCTGCCCCATGAATGTGGAAATGCCCAAGAGCAGCAGCTTCCAGGGAGGGGTCCAGATGTTAGGGGATAACCTGGAGCAGGTACTGACACATTTCTGTTCAGATTGTTTTGTTTAACTGGGGTTCTTAAAATGATTACTCATTAATACATTCTAATGAGTTGTCTTTCATTTGCTTTTTGGCAGATGGACGACTCTGAAGGGACTGTCAGGCAGATTGGCGCATTTTCAGAGGAAATCAACAATCTGACGGTGAGTGTGATAACACCTCAGTTTGTTCCTGTATGTTGGTGTAACAGTGTACAAACCTGAGTCAATTAAACTAGAGGAAAGGTTGGTTTGGGATTAGCTTCAAGTCTCTGTGGTCCCGTTTGGTTTTCAGAGCATGCTGAAGGACGAGCAGTTTAGTCGGGAGGTAGTTGTCTGTCCTCTGGAGGTTGATGCAGCAGAACCCTGTGACAACTCCATCTGACCCAGAGGCTGATCCTCATGAACAGACTGTGCCAACACAAATCCTTCAACCAGAACATGTGAGACCTCTGCTAGTGCAGTATTTTCATCAGTCAGAAACACAACCAGAGCTTTGAACAGATCTATTTATTGAAGCTGTGCTAAATGTAAGGCATGAAGTGAAAATGTAGGACCTTATTACATTAATGTACTTTTCAGCATTTATTATTCAAACACTTTTCAGTGAGGTAAGCATACTTTAAAGGAAAACTTTTTTTAAACCTGTGTTTCCCCTAATGGTGGGTATGGTGACACTATAGTTGGTGCTAATTTTGCCATCACTACCTCTGCTGTAGAAATTCAGGGAAACAAGACGCTGTTAGCAACCAGTTAGCCTCAGTGAGAGCAGAGAACAAACATGTCAGTCAGATCATTTCTCACACTGATCTCCAAAGTCAGAAGGGCAGCAGATAAAAGATTTGGACACCTGGGGCAGCCATTAGAGCCAACTGCACAGTCATATACATCCAGGTCAACTTGTTGGCTGACCTCATGATCAGATGATCATCCCATACAGTCGGCTGTGATGGAGACCTCAGATTTCCAGATCTATCTGCTTTCCTTCTGACTCGGAGATAAGAATGAACAATGATTTGACTGATGTTTATTCTTAGCTCTGAGCCCAACCAGTGACGCATTTAATGTGGCTTCTCATTTCCCAGAATCTTTACAATGGAGGTAGTGACAGTGACATTTGCACTAGCTGTAGTCTCACCGTACCCTATATTTTGGAGAAAGACAGCAGGCTCCAAAACAAAGCTATCCTTTAAGTCTAGTGCTCAGGTTTTCATGTGCAAAGCTGCACTCGTATGGTAGTGCACAGTAAACACTCATTTACCTCTAGTGGAATCTGGCTGCAGAGTTTAGATTGTATGGTGTTGATGCATCTACACTCCAGTGCTATGGCTGGCAGTGGAATGTGTGTGACCCCCACAGCAGTGCATCGCTGCAGAAAGTGTTCCACTACACTGTGTGATGCTGTGCAGAGTTTTCACTGGCACTGCTAGAAAGTAACTGAACAAATACTCCATATGAAAACCTGACCGTATGTTCGTGCCATTCAGGTACCTGGAACACTTTCTGGACACACACTGCTATTGAGTTTCTTCAAGGTCAAGCTGGTGTGCTTTGATTGTGTGGTTATTTTCCATAAATCTCATACAGATGCTGAAAACATTTTTTCATAAACTCACTGCACTATCTTTGACTTTAAACTTGGTCGAGCTCAGTCTGTACTGTAGACCTCCACTGTTGTCCAAAGAGAAACCAGCGAGATGCACTGGATGATGATGCACATCTTATTTCAGATGGTTACGAAGGCTACGACCACTCCCTTCTTGCACTACACAACATGAGAAGCTAGTGGAGACTAAAAAGTGACAGCTGGCTGTTTGAAATGAGTGCGACGTGCACCGTGTATTTTATGAGGAACAAACAGCTCAGTGGCGTGTTAGGTTTTTGAACAATGGAGGTCTACAGCACAGAGCTAAACCAAATTCTGAATTTATGGTGAGTACATGAACCTTTTTTTAGTCTGTGTGCACTCTTAGCACAGAAACCACAAAACAAACACCCCAGGCTTATTAACCTGGAAGAAACAGCAGCAGTGTGTGTGTGTCCAGAACCAGCATCACAGGTACTTGAATGATAAACATACTGTCAAGTTTTTATAGGGACCATCTGTTCAATAGAAAGTAGTTCCAATGAAAACCGTGCACAGCAACATGCAGTGTAATAGGGACACTTTCTGCACAGATGCACTGCTGTAGCCTTCACACTTGCACAATATTCCATTCACCTGTATAGTACTGGGGTTGAGACAAATCCCAGAACCTGAACTGGCTAGAGACTACTACACACGCTGCTGAAACCAAGGTTGACGTTACATTTTGAGAAACATGCTCCTTTGCTTTTTCACTGAAAATTAGGTGATGAATGCCACTCTCTGGAAACGGCCTAGCTCTGCTCAAACACGGCCCCCCCCTCAGGACCTCCAAAGTGCACTGATGGCTCGTAAAGCTGTCGGTGCACTTTAAGGTTCCAGGTGGTGTGTTCCTGAACAGGCCAGCTGTTGCCTGTCTTGATGCTAAACCACTCAGTTTTCTTAATAAATGCCAAATTAGCCCAGTGTGTTTTCTCTTGTTATACCAATTGTTTTGTTCAATGCTTTTTTTTAAATCTCGAGTAATAAAAATGAGAAAAAGCATTTTCCTTGTCTTCTTTAGTAGCATTTGTACATTTGAGTCCTGTTACAATACAAAAGCACCAAAGTCAATAGCGGCTGCATATCTTAACAACTAGCCAAAGCTGCCGACAAATCACATATGTTCAACAAATCCACAACATATCTTTTAGCATGACAGCGATAAGTCTGCAGCACAGCCTCCACACCCATAATGGAAACGCACACAGTCACAATTCTGAACTGTACATAAAAAAAGCTAGCAAGTGTTAAGGCACTCAAAACAGCCAGTAAGATGTGTTACTGTAACCAAAGTGAGGTCACAGCAGGACTGTAGGTTTGTCTGCATCAGACCTGAAATCATATCCACCAGTGTGAAAACACCTAGCCCTCTGTCCCATCAAAAACATCCTGTTCAATCAAACATTCACCATCTTCATCCCTCCCCTTCCATGAACTGGTCTGTGCTGTGGCATAAATATACTGTAGCAAACATAGTGCAATACCCACTGCAACTATACAAGGGCTTTAATGCTTTCAGGGTAGAGATAATGATTAGGTGCCCCGAGGTCTCCAAACCTGGATTCCCTAGAAGGTGAACCTGTTGCTGTTGGAGTGGCCGACCTTGTCCAGGTTGGGGTTGCATGCGAACTGGATCATCGGTGGTGGTCCACACATCAGGATGAGGGTGTTGTCGCTGGGAGGCGGCAGGTGTTCCCTCACCATATCCTCGCTGATGAAACCTTGGCTGTACTCCCAGTCTGAAACACAAGTTCAGCAACAACCCAGTTCAGGAGGGTTTATATTCATCAGCATCACTAACACCTTTAACAGTGTACACTCTGGTGACACCTGCTGGTCAGAATCACGTATTGCTGTTCAAGTGCAATTTTGATTTTGCTGCTTTGAGTATTTAATTTATACTAGAAACATTTCAGAGAGAAGCATTCTTTTTTTTTTAATTTCCTGTGACTAATTACTCTTCAGATTACCACTTATACAAAGTACTGACAACAACACAGTTCCAGCATTAACAAAACAATCATCCTTTGAAAGGGTCATTTGTATACTACTACCCAAGCAACATTTTAAATGCAGCACCATAACTAGTGGAGTATTTTAAGACTGGCATTTCTACTTTAATTAAAAGATGTGATCACTCCTTCCACCACGGTCGACACTCAGTTGCCAGTTTATTAGGTACAGTCCTGCCATAAATCCTCCATGAATGTTTCATCTGATTCAGATTCAACTATGATCATTCTGGAGGATGGAGTTCATGCTGCATTATACAGTCAGGTGTTTGTTATTTAGCCTCACTGGTAAAAATGGGGTGGACAAAAGAACAGAAACACCTGACACTATAATGATTCGACAATGATCACAGAGTTGGATCAACACATCTCAAATAGTCGACAATGATCACAGAGTTGGATCAACATCTCAATAGACTGAACACAAACTGAATGTTATCACATTAATGAGGGAGGATTTTTTTTTACAGAACTATTGGATTAGACTGAGCTGTATCTGGGTGTACCTAATAAACTGACAACTGAGTGTGGCAGTAGTTACAAATTATGATTATTTTCATTATCAATTAATTAGCAGATTTTTGCTCAAATAAGCATTTGGTCCAGACAATGTCATGAAAAATGTCCATCACAATGAAAGTTGCATCTTAAAATGTCATCATACCTAACACACACACACACACACACACACACACACACACACAGGTGCCTCTGCAGTTCATATTTTTCTCAGAAACATACAAGTATTGCCAGAATGTGTAGCTAATTAATTAACAGCAATTTACACAGTCTGGTTCCAACTTCTTGAATCTCAAACTTTGTGAGTTCTCTTACTTTTAAAATGTGAATACTTTGGGGGTTTTGAACCAATTGGCAGTTTGAAAACATCACCTTGGGCTCTTGTTACTTTTGATGGACATTTTATTCCATGTTGTGACATTTGCAGAGCAAACAGTTAATCGTGAAATGAACACAGATAGAAATATGTGAATAATATCAAGTATAAATGAGAAGGGAACTACAGGATGACAAAAACAACCATCAGACGCTTAGTGAATGAAACCAGTGTGTTTGGAGTATGAATACATAGAAATACAGAAGAACTCACCCTCAGGTGCTCTGTCCAGGGTGAACCACAACTTGAAGCGGTCCGGGTTGTTCACCTGGATCTCCTCCAGCTCTGGACGCAGCAGGATGTCTTTCTCAGTCTGAATGCATCAGGAATGAAATGTTTGTCTTAACTGCTGTGCTCTGAGCTCCACCCGTTCCATCAGAAAGCAAATAAAAACGTGTACTGTGAACAAAACGTGACTGATTACACTCACCTGGTTGGCAAACAGCAGGTGACACACTGTCCGGTCATGTGGGTCCTTCATTATCGCTGTGATCAGCTGCAACATGGGAGTGATTCCTGCCAGAGCAAGTACATGCCATTCATTATACATACAGCACGTGGACATCCTCTGTGCTAGTGGTCAGGGGCAAAGACCTTTTAGTTCCAATTAGGGGAAGTTTTAAAAGTCTGGGAAAATTTGCCTTCAAGTCTTAGTAGTATAATAATAAATAATAATAATAATAATAGTTCTATAACATTAAACATCCAGTATCAAAATCATTTATTAAAACAATAATAAAGAGTTTACACTCAAAGCTGAGCTGTGTGTGTGTGTGTGTGTGGTCTGACCATAAATGATTGACAGTGAACGAACAACCCAACCGAGACCCTCCCACCTCAGACCAGTGAGAAGAACACAGAGGGGGAAATGGTGTGTTCATGCAGAGTCTAATCACTGGTAGTAAAATGTGTTTTCAGGGCCTTGAGTGCGACAGTATGAAGGAAGTCAGTTCAGTTCAATCTTGCTTTTTTGCTCATTTGTAATATACATTTTTTTAAATCCACAAACTGTCATGGCTCAGTACAAACGTAGCTAAAGTTCAGCTGGTCCAGAGATTTGCAGCAAGACTGCTCACAAAATCCAATAAGACAATCCACATGAGGCCAATGTTAGCATCCGTCACACTGGGGCTCTGGACGTTTTACGATTGATTTTACTCCCTGATTGTACGGTGCTTCCAGGTTTGCCAGTTTCAGAATGTGATACTGTTCTTTGTTGCACATCCACAGTATAATCTCTGTGGGTTTTGAGCTGGTGCTCACACAAAACGAGACATTGTGAAACACTAACTGGGCCAGCGTGCAATTCTTGGAGGAATGTTTTTAGAGGTTTCTGACATTTTATAGACAAAATGATCAGACCTGCAACAGCTGGCTAATCAAGTCAGTAAGTCAAAAGAAAAATAATCTGCCAACATTCTGATAAATCATTTATTATTCAAGTTTAAATAAAAAGTGCCATTTTCAGCTTCTAAACTATGAAGGTGTTCTTCTTTCTTGTGTATTATTATTGTAAATAGAATATTTGGGATTTTTGACTTGATTTACAGATGTGACCTTGAGAAACCTGAATAGGACATTCTGCAGTATTTTCTGACATTTTATAGCCTAAACACTACATCAGCAATAAAAATCACATCATCAGCAATAAAAACAATTGTCACTTGCTGTGCTATGATAAAATGATTTATATTTAGCCTGTCATCCACTAATCACACTGATCATGAGGCTAAATGCGTCAGGCTAAACAATTTTGTGGCAGATGAAAACTGGGAATACCCCTTACCCGTCCCTCCAGCGATCATGCCCACGTGTTTGGCTGACTTGTTCACAGCTGGAGACTTTTTATCTGGCTGAATGGCAAAAACACCTGTGGAAGGAAAGTTACAGCATCATATCAGGCTGCCGGCGCTCGATCTGTGCCATCAGAAAACTGATCCAGTGCCCACCTTTGCCCTTGTAAACAAGAAGCCCACTGGGTCCTCTGAAGTCGATAGTGTCATTGATCCTGAGGCTCTCCAAGTACTGACTCATCTTCCCCCCCTCAGGGAATTTAGGATTTACACCTTTAAAGTAAATCTGTGCACGAGAGGCGATTAAGAGAAACTGGTTTAGAAAAATAAAATCATCATACATATAAGCAGACATGACTCTCTTTAAGGCTGTACCTTCACCACCAAATCCACAAAGCCTTTGTCATCATCACAGGACACTGGTGTGTAGGGACGGACGACCAGGGTCCCATTGACTTTTGCAGACAGGTAGATATGCTGCCCTGGAAAGGAACACACAAACAACCGAGTGCCCCGGTTTACATGTGATATTAGCAGCTTCATATCAAGTATGCTTGATTACTACTAACAACTTCATGTAATACTAGCTATGTCCTTCAACTCAGAATGGTTGGGAAGTGAGAGATTTCAGTTTTTGATTGTTAATGAATCAAGTATGCTTGATTACTACTAACAACTTAATGTAATACTATCTATGTCCTTCAATCTATGCTGAAAGCCACATATATAGTATAGAGAGCTGAAACAATAAGTCACCTGATAGTTAATTCATCTGCAACTGTTCAGGTAAACCAATCAATTCAGTAGCTTTTCAGACAAACTGCAAACGTTTCTGGTTCCAGCTTCTGAAATGGGAGGGTTCACCTTTTTGTTGTTGTTGTGGTGGTGTTTGGCAACACAACTCTGTCTAATCACAGGTGGAGTCAATCAGGTTGCACCTGATTAAAGTCTAGAGCCGCAGCAAAGGCTCAGAATGGTTTGGAAGTGAGAGACTTCAGTTTTTGATTGTTAATGAATTTTACCGCAATTTCAAAGTCATGTTTTTAACTTTGTTTTATGAGTTAGTGATGCAGACTGATGGACAACAAGGCAATGTAGTAAAATGTAACGGGGTAAAAATGCTCTAAAATATAGTGAAGTCGAAATATGAGGTGCAGAGAGTCCACATACCTCAATATTGTATTTAAGTACAGGTACCTAGTTACTTTTCACCTCTGCTAACAGCACTCAGTCATTTTCAGAATGACTGATGAGTGGCATGTTACTGAGTGCTCGTACTCACCGACAGGGAGGCCGAGGACGTGATCCGGGGAAGGTAGTGCGAAGCGGAACCTCCTGGTGTCATGGCTGACAATCTGCACAGACAACAACAGACACAAGTTGGTCAGAGAGAAAACAGCTACATCGGTGCGTGAACGCACCTGCTGCGTTTAGAACAGACAAAGCGATGGTTTTCTGAGTGCTACCTGTTTGTCTATCAGCCGCAGTGCATACTTAATGTTTGGGTCCTGTAAGGTGATGGCAGGTTTCCTCTTGGAGAAGAAGAGTCTGAAGATGAGGTTGATGACGCTGTCAAAGCCGCTCCGGATCAGCTGTGGAAATACGGTCAAAAGCTGCACAATGACTCAGACCCTCCAGCTGCTAGCATTAGCTACCCACTGTCTGAGAGCTCTGTGGGGCGTTGTCTCACTGAAGTCATTTTTGTTTAATCCGTAAGAGGAAAAATGAGTCAGAGATTCCTGTGGGCAGGCCTGCCCCAAACTCCCAACAGAATGTAGTTAGGAAAACTACATTAGCTAGTGTTAGCCTAAGATAACGCGAAGGAACTGGCTAAAAGTGTAACGTAAAATAAGTCTGGCTACTTCTCATGAAGGCATACTTACACCAATGATGTAGGACAACATTTTCAGTCCGTCTAACCAACTGCACAGCTGCTGCTCGGGAACACAATTTGCAGCAACTCTGTGTGACGGAGGTACGAGCTGTCATGCGAGGTTGTCAAGCTACCTATGTAAAATAAACACATCCGGTCATCGATTTTTGAAAATAATAGGATTGTTTTAGGAAAACCATGCCTCGATTTTTTAAACACGACACCCGGCAAATAAAATATACCTAATGATTAATATGTTGCTGTTATTATACATTTTCTGCCCCTTTCATAACACGGTGTGGAAGTTTTATCAAGTGAGAAACGTACTGTATAGTTGTATTCAAGTAGCCATTATTTTGATAATCCACTTCCTGCGCGGCATTACCATAATAAAACTGTCAAATAATGAAACAAGTCTACTTAATAATTTTCATTTTTCAGTCTATGATTAACCACTAGCACGGAGACCACAGTTTTATGAGGCCATACATTACGTACTTTATTATCCATGAGCACCAAATGAGCTTGACACAACATGCTTTGATTATTTCAATGTAAACCAGAGAAACAACAGTAATAGACCATCTACTTACGGGTGGAGTAATGTGTTCCCTTTTCTATTTCTATTTGCCCTGCTTCGTATTACTAATGTAATAAATGAAGAAAAATGACAAATAAAATGTAGTAGATTTAGTGAAAGTAAACTCTTTACATCCCCAGGGTGCTCTCTTCTTCGAATCCACAAATAGCTGCACTTCACATCGATGCTACATCATACATCTGATGGAAAGCGAACTGTCCTCGTTCTATGACTCTAGTGCAGACCAGTGAATATTTACTAATAGAAATTGATCTGTGTCCAGGGTAGAAGAGAAAATATAATTGGACTTTTCATTGTTGTGCTCATCCACTGTGGTATTCCCCTTTATGTCCATTAGGTGGCAGTAGCGACATTTGTAACAGGCTGTTGTGGATGATTCAAAGCTTGTTCAAAGCGTTTCCAAGCAAACATCATCATTAAACTTGGAATTAGTCATGCAAGCCGTGCATGCAGTCACTTTTCTTTTGATGTGACAAGAGTTTGTGCAGGAGCAGTGGGTGATGCCCCCTGTGCTAATCAATGCTAAAAGTTTAACAGGTTGTTTTTCTTATTAAAACTACTACTAGAGACAGAGACAGCATCTTATGTGAGTCTAACAGATGCCTTGATGAAACTGCTTCGTGCCACATAAATGAGAATATAACACAAGCTTCTGTATCAACAGGAAATAAAACATTTTTATTCATCATTTGTGTATATGAAGTTATATAACAACAGTCAGAAAACTCCACAGAGTGAATCACTACACAAAGTGAAACAAAACTGTAAAACACCTCGTCAAAAATGAAGGTATACACAGCAAATATAACTGTCAGCTGTTCGCCGTCACCGCGAGCGATATGGCAGGAAAAAACACCCCAAACAGTTCTACAAGATTACAGAGAAAAGTTCCACACACAAAATACTCAAGCAGGCAGTTGATATACACAAAGGCAACTAGGATCTTTCTACAGCATCAGATTCTAATACTTTACACAGCTTTGTTTTGGAAAGGTCATTGTGGCTTTTTGTCGGTGTCACTGGGAGAATCATGAGTTCTTTGTCACACAGAGAACATGATAAGGTATTTTACAAGGAGGAATTTGATTATACATGCATACTTTGGTAGGAAATCGTTATAAGAGGAGCATTGTGTTGCAGTGCAGGTAATGGCTTTTACTTTGTGGTTTTCCTTTTTTTTTTTAAACACGACTCACTGTCTGATGGGTCCTGCAATGCTGCCCATTACTGATACATTTCTACATATTATTTCTGTTTAATTTTCTTTTAGCTTTGATCATAATATAGTACAATGTTTGTATGCATATTGAATTGCTCAGGCCAGTTTTACAGAGCTTACCATGTACTCTAATTCATATTTCATTTAAAACTGAAGCTGTACTGGAATTCATGAATCAACACGTCAAAAAAAGCATCCCTCAGTTGGAGAAGGACTGGGATTGCAGCTGTACTAAAGCATATTTCGGTGGTCTTGGAATGCTATCAGACAAGGGAGGTTTTACCCCAGTGGGTTATGAAACAAATCCATAACAGTTGAAAAAATATAAACAAAGGGACTATGTTTTTAACAATAAAAAGTGCAAAGTATATCTAAACTCACGGTTAATCTACACCAACACAGTTCATACTGTACATTCAGAGTTTTGATCTCAATATAAAAGGAGTTGTGAATCAACAGGTCAGTTAATAAAAATTAAAAAAAAATCCATAATGAATATGAAGTAAGGATGATGAGATACAGTATATGCATGATAGATAGAATGGGATTTGTGGCTAAATTATCTTGTTCATGTCACTTTATATATATTCTACATATACATTTTTGACACGATTATGTAAATATATACATGGCATTTTGGCAAGGGGCAAGGCAAGGGAACATTTAAATGTGTAATCTGGTCTGGTAGCTAACTAATACTCCCTGAAACATCTGATGCTGGAACTGTGTGCAAGAAAGAGAAAACAAACCTGCGAAAAGGGAAGGAACCCTAAACAGAGGTCAACAGGTGTCAAGCTGAATCTACGTGTGCTGTGTCCTAACCATTTCACCGGAAAGGAGAAACATCTCTCTGGATTGGAATCATCCTTTAGGGTTAGAATCGTTTTTCTCGGGCGACGCCACCCACGTTAACACTATGGGATGAACATACAAGTATTGCACAGTGCTCAACAAAATGCTGTGTGAAGCAACCTGCTCTCATCCAGATAAAATGTCTTTCCGCCTTTTTTCCTGTGTGCAATCAGGCGACGCCACACTCTCTCTCTCTCTCTCCGCATGTAGAAGGGAAAATGGCATTAAATGCTACGACATCACTACAGAACAAACTGGTTTCGCTACTTACTGATAAGTCTACATCTCTAAGTACACACGGCAGTCACAGTGATACACAAAGCAGTCCTCAAAGACTCCTATGGAATGACAAGTAGCTTTTTCATAATAGTGCTATCAACTACACAATAACATTGAAAACATTTAGAAAGTCCTCCTGAAGCTAGTATATGCAAGAAAGTCCTCCAAGATAAGAGGCTTCATGGTTTTCATGGATTAAAACTTCCTAATCGGACCCGTAGTAAAGGACATGATGGACAAATCTGCCTATGCAGACCATTAACTTTTACGGTTATTTCGCGTTCCTTGGTGTAGTCCTGTGCCAACAAGAAAACAAAACCGATGTAACTGCTGTTGGCTGAAACGTGATGTGTCATCATAGCTTTCTTCTTTTTAATTAAGCTGACAAGCAGGCGGATTTCTGGCTCTCCCTGCAGGTGTCCTGAAACAATGCCAGCCAACAATCATCCAAAAATGGTTTCTAGAGAAGTCAACAAGCTAGTTCAAAGACATTCAGTGCAAAACAGCAGCCACATAAAAGTTACAACTGGCAGGAAAACATGGCTAGTTCTATTGTCACTGTGAGAAGGCAACACAAAGCAAAGACTGCGATTCAGGGCACCAGTGCAGCCAAAGACATTGTTCCCAATAAACCAGAACTACAACCACTAACAAGAGGGAGTGTGCATGAGGACACAAGTCAACTCCCTGAAAATGGCAGTGTTTAGACGCTTGCTTCACCTCTGTCAATATTACATTGACTCAAAGTTAAAACATTATTATTTCCCTCTCCTCTTATTGAAGGCAAGGGGATCTTAACAAGAGCTTCCCCTGGTGTCAGCAGATCCCCCCCCCAGCCCAGCCTTTAGTAAAGGTTGTTAAAAAAATCATGCAATTTACTAAAAATAGTCTAGACGTTGAATCGCTCTAAAAATAGTCCTCTTAAAACTAGAGTCGCAACTCATTTTTTAACTCCCTCTCAAAGATTGGACTCCGTCCTAACTGGGATAAACTACCAACAACGACGAGGCTGTTCAAATAAGCAGGTAACAAACATACTGTTAAACGAGCTTAAGGACACAATGGCTACAGCTTGGTGCTTTGTTTCACGTCGAGTCTGTTGGTGAGGGGTTAAGAAATGAATCTTTTCGGAGGCAATATTTTTCATGTTTGGAGAAAAACACAAGCCGGTAGAAGAGATGAGGACCTATTACATTTAGACAAAAAACTGGCATATATGGAGAAATGAAATGCTAACCTGTTTGTACTGACTACTGTTTTTGAACAGTGTGAATCAAGCTAAACATATAGGTCCTCTGAGAAAAAAAGGATAAGAAGTTGTAAGGAATCATGTGCTTCTATAATTTCCAGCAGCATAATTTTCCCCACGGAACCATAGTAGTTAATGGCCTTATAATTTGGAGTTTTTGTGTGTATATACTCATGTGTTGGTCTTTTCTGTGATGATCCTTTGCTGAACTTAAAACCAGACATTGTCCTTTACAATGTGAATATACAGTATTTCCACTAGCATCTTGCAGGTTGGAATTCATTTTTTTTCTGTAATGTAATAAGGTAATAAGGTAGAATTTTTAAATCCTGGGATATATAATATTGGCTTTCCTCTATATTTGCATTTACATAATTTAAAATAGAACATCTTATTAAAAACATCAAGATATACACAGATTAGGAAACGGGTAACAACATACAAACACATAAACTAGAAATCATTTTTGTCTGCATACTTATATATACAACTGTGGTACAATAAATTCTTTCAGTCATGCGCTAACTATACAGATCATATTGCTTAAAAGAAGGGGGCATTTGGTTGGGGCAGTTAAGGGCCTGGAGACATAAAAGAAAAAATGCTGGATCAGAGGGGAAAAAGAGAGAAAGCAAGAAACCTGATGGTGAAATGCTGCAGAGGTTTGAACAATTGTGTGTCAAATTAGGAGCGGTAAAGCTGGGAGGGGGGAGGAGAAGGAGGGGGGGGGGGGGGGGGGTGATGTGGATGGACCCATATATCACTGAGGTATTTACACATACTGGCTAAAGAGTACTACAAGGCAGGTGCTGAAAGGGCCCTGTCTATTTCTTGGTGGAGAGCTGAGCGTCCACCTCCTCCTCAGGCTTCAGCACGTGCCACTGAGCGATGGGTCTCCTGGGGTTGGCCAGCATGTCGGACCAGTGGCGCAGCTCCGTCCCTGAGCTATTGAGGCCCACAAAGACTTTGCCGATGGCATCGTTCTTGCCGATCTTGTCATAGTCCAGAACAGTTATAACAATTTGCACTTTCTGGAGAAAGAAAGGAGGGGGTAAAGGAGGGAGGCACAGAAGTAAATTCAGGTGTCATCAGCATATAGATGATTTACATACCATCTTTCGCCATATAATTCAGCCTCACAGTCACAAACAGTAGCTCTTGGTAAGTAAAAAGTTGGGAAGTTTCCTCTGCTGCCTAAAATTTGGTCAAACGATTTAGCCACCTAACCTGCTACACTGTATTACATTTTATGAACTAAATTAATCTACAATGCACTGAAATTTAGACAAATGACAAAAGACAGCAGAGACAACTAGGAAAACGCAGGCATTACATGACATTTATGATAGTTTAACACTCAGTGTTAGTGCTGTTGTGGACAAGAGAGTACAGTGTCAGTTGGCTAAAACTAGACGAAGGATTTTTATTAAAAGACTAAGACTTAAAATAAATCAAAATTAAGCATCATCTTGTAAAAGCCACGTTTGCTGCTATGAAACAGCAAATTGACAATTTTTTTCACAATCACACTGATCCAGATTTTGTTGTCAACAGCTACAGTCAATGCTGGGTTTCATCTTAAAATTGTGACTTTATTTCTGTTTTTGTCCTTCCTCCATCAGACTGGTCTCTTACATCTAATTTACAGTAAGAGAAAAGCTGCAGAAGCTTCTTTCGCTACAAATCCATTTTTTTTGTGCTACATTGTCACCGTCGCTGGCTCTGTGCAGCAAATTTTCCAGAGATTACCGGTCAGTCTGTTTGTTTGAAGAGTTCAATACAGTATTCGAGTTCCCCTAAGTGTCAGTTGTCTCCTTTGTCACATGAGCTGCTCCTGCTAATGACCCAGTTCTTCTATTTGTTCCAAATAAACCTGAAATGTATTGTTTTTGTGCAAAGGAAATCTACTGCATTGCAATGTGAGTAAAGCAGTATATTTAAAGTAAAATTACTAAAGAGTAGAACAATGCATGCATTTGTGCATTGAGCTACATGAAGCAGTTCCTGATGGCAGCACTGCAGAGGATGCGGTGCTCTTCAGGCGTTCATGTTGATTAACAGTAGCTGACACTCCAGCCCAGGCCTCAGTTATTTCCAGAGCCAAACATGGCAGAATGTTTGATTACTCAGAGGTCTAAGACTCAGCGTCAGCATGTGTTTATTCAAAGAGACACTGCAAGGAGGAGTGACCTGGGCGTGAATCTCTGGCAGGGAATATGAATGAGCGCACAAAGAGCCCTGATTAAGTTTCGATCCACTGGCACACTGAGATGAGGCTACAGACACCTGCATGAGCCACTGCTCTTAAAGAGCATACCTAATGTGCCATGTTATGAAATACAGAATAAGGTTACCAGCTGGCCAGTTAGGGTTAGCTGCTTTTAAAGGGGCAATTCACCTTCAAACAGCTCTTTGAAAGAAGACTGGAAATTATCAGGCTTCTCAGCAGG
>NW_018128016.1:557278-605201 GCF_001952655.1 Monopterus albus | reverse complement strand
CCTTGGTGTAATTGATTTACCAGTAATTCGTCAACAATAGAATTATTCACTTCAGGGGTAGGACAACACAATAGGCAATTTTTTTTGGGAAATATTATGATTAATTCCCCCCCCCCACCAATCAGCATCTCTGATTGTGGCCCGAGTAAACAAAGAACAAAACCTGTTATGAAAAGACTCCTGCACATTCACCCAGCTGTGGTCAACCCCCGACTCCAGCTCCATCCTTAATGCAGACATGGAGCTTGTATCAATATTCTCATGTCATTCTCAGAAAGAAAGCAAAGAAACAGATTTTCCAAATGTATGGATGTGATTTTTGTAGTGAAGGTAAGACTTTATCTGGTTAGATCTATGTCTATGTCGTTTTATGTTGACCTGAATCTTGAACTCTGATCATTATCCACCTTGCACTTTAATCTTGAACTCCATCTTATTTATAGTTCACTTTTTATTGAATTTGCTTTAAAATCAATTTTATTTTTTGTCTTTTAATTCTTGTTTTTGTTTAATGTTTAATATATTATTTAAAGTATTTCCATGTTTTTTCTATAAAATGACAAAGTAATGAGCTACTCAAAAAACAGGAGAGAGGTTATTTGTGCCATTACGTTAAAATAGATGAGCATGTAAGAGCCCATAGATAAAACAAAAACAAATCTAAATGTGTTGCCACTGTGTGCTTCACAGCTGATTGTATGGAACAACCTCAGTTAATAACAAATCTTCTGTTAGTGTCATGAGAAAAACCAATTAAAAGCACTGTTTGTAATTCCAGCTGAATCTCTGAGACAATTAAAAACCTTTAGATTAATTACACAAACAGTCCCAAGGTCAGGTTTAACTCCGTCTGTGCTGATAACACTGGTAAATCTGCAGCTTTCTACAAGCAGTCTGAATAATTTCTTAGAAATATTAACAGGATGGAATAAATGTGCCTGAGAAGTCGATTAACAAATGATGTCCACTAAAACACCAGGCTGAGGTAATTCTGTGGGTGTAATCTGTGAGTAAAAATCATCACAGCTTTAAGTGTCTATTTAAAATCTGACGCCAGAGGCCTAAAGGGCTGTCAGTAATGATGAGGATGTTTAAACAGCCCATTAATTTAACATTACTCCATTGTCTTTAAGGAGCATAGATGATAATGATTGGTTACAGTCACATTAGGTCCTTTAAGTATGATTTTAACTTGCATAATGTTCTTACTGCTTTCAGAAGAAAGCTCAATACACCTAATCGATGAGAAGTTTCTGATTCAATCAGTGGCACTAATACTGTAATTATTTAATGATCAACATACAGAACTAAATAAGAGCTTAATTTGGACAGGGTTGACTAGGATCAACATGGTTGAAACTTGAAACTGTTGAATCCTGGATTCAAATCTGTGCGTTGTGAGCTGCGAGAGTCTTAATCAACTTGACTCAATTGCTGCCTTGCCTGAAGAGATGTTATTGTTCACTGCTATTCCTTTCTGGCACTGTTTTTGTATTAGTTATCCCTTCCTTCATAATGTTCTAGATAAAGATTCATACTCAACTTCTTTGCTTTGAATTACAGAAAAAGCATCACATACTGTTTCACCTAAATCATGAGGTGCATGGGAATCACTGTAAGACAAACAGCACCAAGATACATACCAGTAATTAGTGTTATGTTCTAGTTTAGGGGATGTTCTGTGAATGGACAAAAATGTACCTGGATTTGTTCAAAGGGGACCTCAAAGCTAAAGGACTCATTGTAGTAAGGGTTGAGGGTGTTCTTCTTGATTGTCGTCTTCTTCTTCTTCAGCCTCTTGCCGTTTTGCATCAGGTGGATCTTCGCATATGGATCTGCAAAAAAAATGGTTTTTACACTTCTTAGATAATAAACATGTAAAGATATTGTTTTGTATTTTTCTCTGATGGCCTGTCCTTGAGGGCAGCATACAAACATACTAACACATTATACAATTGATATGGTGAACATGTTAGCAAACAACCACCTATTTGCACATCCAGCAGACGGAGAGTATTAATGTGGAGTCATGTTTCTCCACTGTTCCTGAGAAAAGTATCGACCTCTTTAGCCACTAATTGCTCCGCTATCTTCACCAGCCACTAGTTCTGTTATTTCTTATTTGGTGCTGGGCAGGTAGCAGACACTGGGTTTATCAGATCTTTTTGCTGCCTGATGAAAGCAAGAGCCAAAAGAAGCAACGTTTCAGGCCGTTAAACCAAAACTGAAAGATGCTCAAATGCGCCAAGGAGCTGAGAGAACTGCAGTCGGGTGATAAATCTCTGTGGGCTTGTCACTACAAGCCATGCTTTTACAAACATCTAGTCATTTGATCCATCCATCCATCTATGTGAGGGCTGGAGCAAATCCAAGCCGACACCAGGTGAGAGGTGGGTAAACCCTGGACAAGCTGCCCGTCTATCACAGAGCTGGTAGACTCCACACTGAAGGTTCGAACCCAGAACCTCCTGGCTGTGAGGCAACAGTGCCAACCACTGCACCAAAAATATGAACTAAAGCAGCTATAAAGAAACCTTCAAAGCTATAAGATCACTGATTAAAACCAACAAAGCAAGTGGTTGGCAGTGATTATAAAGCAAGGCCATGAGAGTCCTGTGTGTTTACATCATTCAGTCACTCTTCTCCATTCAAGAGCCTCATTTTCATCTGTCCGAATGCCATCTCGAGCGGTACCCAAGTGCTCCACTCCATCATTCCTCATCCATTCTCTGGTAATCAGGTAGAGTGTGTGTCTGAACAGAAAACCACCCATTGCTTTCGTTTATGACGTGACACTACATCCTCTGATTTGTTTATGTTCTCCAAATTGTCATCAAAGTTAAATTGGATGAGAGGAGAGTTTGTGTCTTGGGCTTTGAGAGATAAGTGGGCACAAAGCAACTGCCTTTTCAAATCATGAAATAAATAGTTTTTAGCTTTAATTGGTCCATTAAAGAGACTAGGTGAGGCTGTCAATTTGAAAAGAGATCCTAATGTGTCCAACATACGGGCATTTGGAAAGTGTAATAGCTTCAACTGTGGGACACAGAGGATCCAAAAGATGAAAGAGGATTCAATAATTACTGTGATTCAAAGAATATGTACTCTTCTTATTCATTCCCTTAATTTTCATTAAATAGAATCCATAGCTGCAGTTGACCGGTGCTTCAGAAAGTCAGAAAATCATGTGACCAAGATGTATGCCTCACTCATTTGTGTTTCATTTGTCATCTGTGTCCAGTGACTGGACCAAACAATAGAAGCCAAATGTAAATTTTACTTATCATGAGCAAGTTTTAATTCAGTATTGGGTAGTTACAGCACAATATGTTACATGTCCATTGTTTTCTAGTTGACAGTAATCTTAAAACTCAGCATTTTTCAGGGCAACTATACTGTATATATTCACTAATGTGGGCAATTTAGAGTCTCCATTCAACCTAAGCAGCATGTCTTTGGACTGCGGGAAGAAGCCGGAGTAAACCCAAGCAAGCACGGGTAGAACACGCAAACTCCGCACAGAACGGTGACAAACCCGGAACCTTCTTGCTGTGAGGCCACAGCGCTAACCACCGGCAGTGATGATATAGCCCTGTGTGAACAAGTGTTTGCCCCCCTGTCAAAACACTGGTTTATCGCACCTGAGTTCAATTTCTCTAGCCACACCCAGGCCTGATTACTGCCACACCTGTTCGCAATCAAGAAATCACTTAAATAGGACCTGCCTGACAAAGTGAAGTAGACCAAAAGATCCTCAAAAGCTAGACATCATGCCGAGATCCAAAGAAATTCAAAACCAAATGAGAAAGAGAATAATTGAGCTCTATCAGTTTGGAAAAGGTTATAAAGCCATTTCTAAAGCTTTGGGACTGCAGCGAACCACAGTGAGAGCCATTATCCACAAATGGCGAAAACATGGAACAGTGGAGAACCTTCCCAGGAGTGGCCGGCCGACCAAAATTACCCCAAGAGCGCAGCGACAACTCATCCAAGAGGTCACAAAAGACCCCACAACAACATCCAAAGAACTGCAGGCCTCACTTGCCTCAGTTAAGGTGAGTGTTCATGACTCCACCATAAGAAAGAGACTGGGCAAAAATGGTTTGCATGGCAGAGTTCCAAGACGAAAACCACTGCTGAGCAAAAAGAACATAAAGGCTCGTCTCAGTTTTGCCAGAAAACATCTTGATGATCCCCAAGACTTTTGGGATAATAGTCTGTGGACAGAAGAGACACAAGTTGAACTTTTTGGAAGGTGTGTGTCCCATTATGTGTGGCGTATATGTAACACCGCATTTCAGAAAAAGAACATCATACCAACAGTAAAATATGGTGGTGGTAGTGTGATGGTCTGGGGCTGTTTTGCTGCTTCAGGCCCTGGAAGGCTTGCTGTGATAAATGGAACCATGAATTCTGCTGTGTACCAAAATATCCTGAAGGAGAATGTCCGGCCATCCGTTTGTGCCCTCAAGCTGAAGCGAACTTGGGTTCTGCAGCAGGACAATGATCCAAAGCACATCAGCAAGTCCACTTCTGAATGGCTGAAGAAAAACAACATGAAGACTTTGGAGTGGCCTAGTCAAAGTCCTGACCTGAATCCAATTGAGATGCTGTGGCATGACCTTAAAAAGGCAGTTCATGCCCGAAAACCTTCCAATGTGGCTGACTTACAACAATTCTGCCAAGATGAGTGGGCCAAAATTCCTCCACAGCGCTGTGGAAGACTCATGGCAAGTTATCGAAAACGCTTGATTGCAGTTGTTGCTGCTAAGGGTGGCCCAACCAGTTATTAGGTTTAGGGGGCAAACACTTATTCACACAGGGCTTTGTAGTTTTGGATTTTGTTTTCCCTTAATAATAAAAACCTTCATTTAAAAACTGCATGATGTGTTTACTTGTGTTATCTTTGACTAATATTTAAATTTGTTTGATGATCTGAAACATTACAGTATGACAAACATGCAAAAAGATAAGAAATCAGTAAGGGGGCAAATACTTTTTCACACCACTGTATGTATAAGGATACACTGGAAATACTAGTTTTAGAGTCTTAAAGTCAGCAGCACTAGCTCATTTTTTTGTCATCACGTTAGTAAATATGGCCTCACCAATCAACATGTAAAACAAAAAATTTGGGGGGACCAGCTAAATGGTTATTGCGTTATAAATGAATTAATATAAATAAAACAAATGAACACATAAACCCAGGGTGTAGTTTGCAGTGTGGAAAAAAATGTCGACCATATTGTTCAAAATTGTGGTTCCAAATGCGAACAGTGCATAATCACACTTAATGATCTCTGATTCAACTTTGTTCAAGCTACAGAGAAAAAAATGACTGAAAACCACTTTGTGTAATTTATCATTTAAGACAACATGCTGCTTGACAAAGACAAAAGCAAATAACCACAAGAATCTGAGAGATGCTAATGAGGTAGTCCCTTGTCTGAGGCTAACAATACCTAACTACTGAACCTCAGAGCTGTGCATTGGCATGAATAATTGGGAACCCATATACACAAAGTCTTTATTATGCTTCTTGTTTTTTGATGTGTGGGCTGCTCTTAAAAAAATCTGTTTTTAACTGGAACATTGCAGGATTTCTCACAACAGCAAATGCTGAATGAATGTTTCTCCCTTAATCTTTTATTCAGTTTAGGCAGATAAGGACCTGATTTTAAGACTTTATTTTAAGTGTTCTTTCTGGCTTTTGACTCCTTACCTGACTCCAAAGGAGAGCTGCACAAGAATTCCTATATGTCTAGACTGTCTGTTTATGCATAAATGGCAAATAAAAATCTTGTCTTGAACTGATTGTGGATTGGTACAGTCGCTGAGGACAAAATATAGAGTAAATCACACAAACAGAATAAGAGGGGGAAAAGCAGCAAAAATAAACAGATGACAGGGACATGAGTGAAACAGTAGCAGGCTCCTAATGGAGTGAGTGTCCATTATTACTCTCCTGCTGAGAACAGCCGAATGCTGGGATGATAGAAACAGTGAATGAGGATTGTGTTGTCACTCTGTGTAGAAATGAATACACGCAATAGTATCTAAATAAAGAAGCAAGTTTTTCACAGCGGTATGAACACTTTATACACTGCTTTCATTATAGAAATTTGGTCGACTAAACTTATAGTTCTGTTGGGTTTCTGCACAATCTCCCACAGCCTATACTGACGCCAAACTAATCTCTTTTACCTGTCACATCAAACTCACAGAGGGTAAAGAACGTCAAGAGCAAAAGCTGAGGAATCCTAGAGATTTACGTTTAAAAATTAGGTTAAAAAAGACAAATAAAAATATCTAAAATGTAAATTATCATCACCTTTTATGTTTGCTTTTTGGATTTTGTTTTAAAAAAGACAAAACAAAAAAAGCCCAACACCCTCTGAAGAGAGGTTTTCATGATATCCTCCATTGCATACAACTAGGCAGTGACTGCTACAACACGTCGGTACATCTCATGTATCTTCTTATACTGAATAAACACAATGTAACAGATGAATGGGACTAAACAAGATAACCCTTTCTCAGGCTGAAAAAAAAACCACCTGTGGCGCCACATCACTGCCATCCAGACGCCCTTATCTTTCTGGCCAGCAGATGAGAGTTTGGCATTATTGAGTTTTGGCAGGCTTGCTGTACCTCATATCCGGCCCCATTTTACCGTCTCATCCCAGACGGATGTAATTGCTCTTATTTTATAGATGAATGGCAGCAAGAGCACTTCCTCATATGTGTACAGCACAGAGGCTTGTCTTGTGCTGAGGGTTACTCATCTGAGTCCTGGATCTTAGCCATGGTTTTATGAGGTGATGCACTGTCAGCGCTCCATACATTTCTCCAGAAGATTAGAAGCGGCTTTCTGGATAAGTGATGAGCTCTAAGAGAAATCAGCTAGAGAGTTAAGTAGCGCTACTAAATCCGTCTGTGGTTAAAGTGGCTACTTATAGGTTGTGTTTCAAGATCTGAGCGATTGTCAGCTGTGAGTCATTTGGATTATTTTGGTGAGCCTGTCACAGCTGAAGCGACAGTACTTCATTACATGCACAAATGTGCAACACTGAACACAGAATTTGTTTCTTCCTCAAATAAATCCATATTAGTCCCGGCCGACCCGGGGCTGTTCTGTGTGGAGTCTGCATGTTCTCCCTGACCCTGTGTGGGTTCCCTCTGTGTACTCCGGCTTCCTCCCACAGTCCAATGACATGCAGCTTATGTTGACTGGAGACTCTAAATTGTCCAGAGGAGTGAGTGTGGTTGTAAGTGTCAGCCCTGTGATAGGCTGGCGATCTGCCTCTCCCCCAGTGTCAGCTGGGATTGGCTCCATCCTCCCTGTGACCCTCGGGAAGAAAAGCAGTATAGATCTTGGATGGATGGATATTTCCATATTCTCTGGCTACTGCACGTGCTGACATAATGAACACCAGCAGGATTAAATATAGCCTCGCTGTCATCTAAGCTTTCCTCCCATCATTTTGGATTTACAATGGTGGGTGCAGCCAGGGGTGACTGTCGGTTTAGTTTTACACACTCAGCTCAGCGGTGAATCACACACATACCACGCAAACACACAAGTTTACAGTGAAACTCTTCTCTAAAGCACACACCAACATAAACCGCCTCCACAAAGTCTGATCTCTGTGATACTGTATTGCACAATGAGAATTTTTATTATTAAAAAAAAGATTCAAAATCTCCCTGTAACTCATCTGCTTATTTATTATCTACACCTTTGAAGTTCTATATAATAAAGCAAAATTCTGACAAAATAAATTGTGCATTCCCTTATCACTTTCAAACTGCTTTATTGTCTCAGAGCCAGTTCATCAGCGTAATGATCCCTTTGGCCTGTTGCCTCACTGAAAGGGGAAAAACCTCTCAGTCTGACCAGCCAGAGGAACAAGACAAATAAACTCTCCAGCCAAGAGGCTTGATAGTGAGCTGGAGCACCGGGTCAGCCAGTGCGGCTTCATTACTGCCGACATAGCGCCTGTGTGCTTTGACAACTTCCCCCACAGTGGGCCATTACCTGGTTATGTGCTGCCTCACAGCCCTCCAGGAAATCTTCTGAGGTACAAAAGGCGGTGGGACAAAACACTTTTGCTACCACTGCCTCTATAAGCCCACATGTCCTCATTCTGAGACACTTAGCCTTTGTGTCCGACACACATTGGAGTCTAACTCACCTTTGATGGTGCAGGGATACGCTGTGGTAGCTTGAAATACTTTAAAATGCACTGTTATAAACAGACAATAAGTGAAATGTTTTCTACCTCACTGCACAACATAAGACGTTATCTGTAGGAGGTTGAAAGAGTTTTTCACTCAGTGATGACTTTCCACGCTGCTGCAATTACTGTCATTAAAAACTTACTTTCTAGTCTTTAGGCTGTTTTACCAGACTATAACATGCACCACCCACTGGAGTTTCAAAATTCTTTGAAGTTTGATTGCCTGCAACTCAACATAATGAATCTGCATTGTAACTATACATTGCCGTGGAGCGGGCTAAAGTGGAGAGAGGAGTGACTTGTCTGTAATGAGGCTGGGATTATTTTGAGACGACAGCTAAAGAGCATGGTGCCTGGTGTGTCACTGCAGTTAAGTAGCAACAATCCTGAGGAGCACCAAACGTCAGCTTTCAAAGCTACTTCTCAAAAGTCTGTTTTCGTACGAAACTCATCATCGAAGTGGGTTTCAAAGAATGTTTCATGAGGAGCAAATCAAAAGAATTATTTCTGATTATACATTGGTTAACGATAATACCCACATCTTCCTCTGTGAGCCATAATTAGGCATGGTAAACAGGATGACAATAGAGGAGAAGGCTGATCCCAGGCCATCAATTACTTGTCCTCCTCCTTAAGCTTTGCCTGAGCCGCCCTGCGAATGTAGGCTAATTATTGTTATTAAAGACCTGCCCCTTATTTCATCCAACTGCTACAGCTTCAAATTCATTCTCAGACCAGAGAAGCAACCAACACAAATCGAAACTCAGGGTTCAGGGTATATTCTGGTTGTGTGTAATTAGAAACCTGCACTGTGCTATTACTGTATGCTAATAATTCACCACGAGTGCAGACAGATAAAACATGCTTCAATTAAATGTAACATACAGTTCGAGGTGTCAGACTGTCTGGCTTCCCTACTTTCTCTTCTCTATGAGAGAGAAACCTGGCCTTCAAAGAGAACAAATTCACACTTTTTTCACACTGGCTAGTGAATGTGGCTGACAACTCAAAATGTTGACTATACCACAATGCAAATGGACACAGGTGAGAGCTAATGCTAGTAGCATAAATTGGCAGCGAGGGAGGGTTTTTTTCTGACAAATGGCTGCTCGCACTGGTCTGAAAGGGAGCTTTTAATGTGTGCTGTGTTACTGTACTGCAGAATGTTTAGGCTGATATGGAGAGACTGGGCTGTCAGGCAGAAAGCAAGTGGACCCAGGTGTATGGTAATTGTAGCAGAAAGAGTCGGGGTGGGAGGGAAGTGCACACTGGGGAATTTAAAATGAAACTGCTGAAGAAAGTCAAAGGAGAGGCGGGGGGAGGGAGAGAGGGGGCAGCTTATTGTGTGATTCTGTATTTGTGTCTTCAGTGTGTGCATGCAGGGCTCTGTGTGTCTGGTAAGATGAAAGTTGGATACTGGCCGGTCAATACTGCCTAGCTCCAGAATAATGAATTCAGTGCGATTTTGTTTACATAATGTATTGTATAATTGATCAATATTCCACTGATTGCCAAAGGGCAAACTCCAAGTCATTCTTATAATGAGTGTGCAGAATGGATTTAATAAAGTTTTGGTTAAAATCTGCTTCAGACTCTACCATGTCAACGTTGAGGCCTAGTGAGATCAAAGATGTAAAGGTGCAGCTTTAGCTTTTTTATCACTGAAACACTTGACAAGAGTAAAAGGAGGCGAATATGAACATTGAGTGTTGACAGACATGCCTCTCAATGCAAAGATCTGACCATGTCTAATGTAATGTCCAGAAAGAGGCAACAAATACTTGGGCTGAAAACTGTGTTTTGTTTGTCTGATAAATCTTCTGATGATTATCAATAATAGGATTTTGAGGGAAGACAAATTATACCGTTCAGCAGTCTTTGGTTCCTAAAACCGAGTCAGAGACGAACTGTAGTGTCGGATGTCTGCCTTTCTGTGCTCATATTATAAATGTATGGTTAGATTTAAAACTGGAATATGCACACAGCTGGCTCTGCTATGCACCTTTGCCCATGCTGCTGAGTTGACTTGCTCCCACAGGAAATACAGTTTTAAAAAGAGATTTCTTCATTTCTGCTTCACAGTGCAACAATAAAACTATTGTGTGGAAATTAAGAATAACGCTGCAAACCCACACTGGCCTTTTGTAGTGCCATGGGAACATCTGTCCTTCTTTGACTGACAGACAGGAATACAGATGGGTGGCAAATGTAAGGAAAACCCAACATAAAGGTGCTGGGCCATTAGAACTATGCACTGACATTGACTCTCCAAATCTCTGAACTCTATTGGAGGGATTAACGTCATTTTCCCAAAAGATATTCCCTCGTGGTGTTTTGATGATGGTGCTGGAAGCGCTATCTAACATGTCCCTCCAACTTCTCCCACAGGTGTTCAACTGGGTTGAGACCTGGTGACTGTAAAGGCCACAGCATATGACTTGTTTTTAATTCTCATCAAACCATTCAGTGACCCCACATGTCAGTCCAAAACTGGGCTAACAAAGCACTAATGTTACACAAAGCTCAAATTTCCCCCAAATTAAAATCATATCAACTCAACCCAAAGGCAAAATCATGACCATGCTAATGGTCGCTAATGTTACCAAAACAAGCACGTCAGCTTTAGATGCTAATGCGTGTAGAAGGAAGAACCCACATCTAAATCAAATTTGAGTCCTTTGGCTGCTTTTAACACACTAACATCTGGACTGACTATCAAAACAGAGGGCAGAAAAGCAGGACTAACAACAGAAGGGCTGTAGGCAGCACTGTCATGGAGGGGGGAGTATAGTTGAGAGACAGTATGTCCTGTTCCACTTTAACTTTATTTATCAATGTGTAAAATCATAGTTAATGCACCTTTAATAATTTGTTTTTGGAGAAAACCCTTGCCAATGTCCTCTTTTTTTCTATGACAAATGTAATTGTGACCAGTGATGTGTTTTGGTGGTTGGCAAATTGATTGCTGTAATGCACGTATAATTACACCCTGTCAGAGGGAAAGTCATGCACACCCTCCTCACCTGACAAGCCTCCCACATCCATTTTCTTGAGGTTTTTGGCCTCGAGGATGACCACGGTCAGCTTGCCAGCAGTGGGAACGTATCTCAGAGAGAAGCAGATATCACCCAGCTTCTCTTGCTGTGGGAGAGTCAGAGACATCACAGAGGTGAGAACAGTTCTAACAGCAAATCCAAATTTACTGCATCACATGCTCATAGCAGATGTTCACAGAGAAGCTAGATGTGGAGGGAAATAGCTCAAATTCCCTCTAAAGCACATCAGAAAGCCTTCAGTTAAACAAACCTGAAAAGTGGCTTTGCCTTTTCCAGTATACTGATGTTTAGTTCTCCTCTCCACAAAAAAAAGACAGTTTTTAATGTTGAAACCTTTTAGTACCAGTGTGTCTGTATGGAATGTACATAACAAACTGAAAGAGGTGTTCATAATGGCTTTATGTGCATACAGTTTTGTGCTCACTGCTTTCCATTTGCAGAACATGCACAAACTACATGGATAATTCAGTAATTAGTGTGTAACTGTAAAACAAAAATATGTCAGTATAGAAATAAGAAACAAGGAGTCCACATGTTATTAAGTGAATATAATGACATTTATGTAGCAGTGCTTTCTGTCACAAATGATGAGATGCATTAGTAGAAAAAAGTATCTGATTTGAAATCAAAGAAAAAACACTGAACACTGTCCTTGCATCAGTGTGACTTGACCTTTTGCATCACTCTGAAGAAATCCCACTGGAAAGATGATTTAAGCTGCAGTATATCAGTACTGCTAGTGGTGATTTTTAAAACTATGTCAACTAATAATCACCTGCAAATTATTATAGTCAAAAAGTCTCCTGCATTTTTGTAATGTCATTAGTGTGATGACATGGACAGATATAATAAGAAGTGCTTTATTACAGCACAACAACCGTAATAACACTTATAAATCATGATAAAAATCAATAGATAGATGGAGTCCAATTTTTAGAGAGAAATTTGCATGCAGAAATGTTTTCTAAGATAGTGCATGAAATTCCAAAGTGATTCAGGTTTCAGGAGAAGCTGTTAACAGGGCTAGTCATTGTGTGTCTGTGGTCTCTTTGTGTAAATTGACTCATAATTTTAAAATGCACAAGCAGAGAGCAGAAATGATGACAAAAACCCTGCTCAGCTGTGCCACCATGTAACCCGGGAAACTCAGGTGCAGCAGGTTAATTATGTGAAATCATTTACTTCCAGATTTCTGCTGAATAAATATAATGATTAGTTAACAATCAATTTAAGTAAATTACAATACAAGAGACTAAAAATATTAGCTAGTACTACCACAACCAATGGCAGTCACAATAGAATATTTACACTGTTACAGCAACATCTATTTAACACAAACTCAAATGTACTATAATATACAGAGTGTAATAAAAGATTTTATAGATCTGGTACAAGTGAAATACTCAAAGAACCTATTAAAGTTCTTTTCCATGGTACAAAAAAAGGTCCACCATATGTTTAATATCTCTGAGTCTGAGCTTCAGTTATAGCTAATCAATAGTACAAAGTGTTCTTGCATGTTTTCAATCTTCTACTATGGATTTTGTCTCTTGTTTTGCTTTGAATTGGCTCCCATGTTTGTTTGTCACTCTTCACTTTGCCAGAACAGCACTACAATCAATCCAGCGTTTGACACAAATCACTAGCACAACGTAGCCTCATTAGCATACGCCGAACAGAGGAGAATTCATATCGTTGCCATATCTTTAATCAACACGGGAACAGACACAGTCAGTAACGCTCACTCAGGTCACACCCGCTGTACACGTGTCCATTTTGAACAGAGATTGCAAATCAGAAGCAAACGGACCTGAATATCGACCTTCGTTTCAATCAAAGCCCATTTCCTCATGCAGAAACACTGTGCTGGAAAAATCTCTGGTGCGCTTTGTATTAAAGATCCCATGCATTTCATTTTATTTATGAACTACCCTGAATGGTAGTTGTGCAATAAAATCAACAACTAATTAGTCTTAGTTTGATGCTAAGGGTTCAGTTTTAATCAGCATAAACACATGCTCCCCTGGAGGCCAGTGAAAGAGTGAGCGATGGGTAATTCTGCCTAATGAGAGCAGTGACCGGGCTCTTTAATATATTTTTTATATTCACCTGTGAAAGGCCAACTACTGCCTTTTCAATTTAAAGAGCATTGTCATCACTTTCTACTTCATACTTGACCTTAAAAGTAAAGAGGAGTGTACAGGTGGTACAGGTGAAGAATCATGTTGAATTTGATTCATTCTGCTGCCTTTTCACTGGGCTCACTGCTTTAAGACTTTTTCCTGACAGAGCTGTTTTTTCTTTGTGCATTTGGACTGATAAGCGGAGTCATTCTAGAACTTTCTTTGCTTTATATAGTATATATTTGAAGCTAGTGGCCCCCAACCACTAAAGCCTGCAAAGAATCGCTCCAGTGTCTCAAGCCTTGCATTAAATCTTTAGGTGCAGCTGTGTGACTGAACCCTAATTGGAGTATAGTGATTCCCTGCAACTCAAACAGCACCATGAGCCAGCACTGCTATAGTTAACCTTTAAATCAAACCACCTTGATGCTATAAGTGAGTTTCCCATGGCAACACGTGCTATATGCCATGACATTTACCATGAAAATTGAATCTCCTGAACTGTTGCCTGGAAAGTCACACTTCTATTAACTGAAGGGGAAGTGTGGACATCTGATTAAGTGACATTTCCAAGATTGCTGGATTACATCAGCTACGGCACCACGGTTGTGGTTCAACCACAAATGGCTTGCTGAACACGGCAAAATAATCACTATGCTATCACTTGTGCAATAAAAATGTTCTTATTATTGTAAAAGCAGCTGCTAAATGTCCAAATCTGACCCTTGGAGCAGATTTGACAGGAGACAGGTGTCACAAAATGATTTCAAATTTACTCGTTTCCCTGGTTATGAGGAGTGTTCAAGGTGTGTGGGCCTGCATGCTGCCTAAGCCTTACCTCCTCCTTCTCAGCGCTCTGCAGATCCCGCCACTCCTCTGTTACGTGGCTGAAGTCTACCTTATTCATGGGCACCTTGATGTCACCGATGGCATCGTGTTTGGAGAAGCGGTCAAAATCATAGACCGTCATTATCAGCGTCTTCCCACCAAGCTCTACATAGGGGACCTAAGGAAGGTGACAAAGGATAAGAAAGGGTTCAAAACACAAGAAAGAAAAAAGAGGCAAAACATAGGCAGCTTACCCAAATACACGGGCCTCTCGTGTTGATCTCTACCATTTAAATAATGGCATGTTTTAAAGACATTGTGATATTTCTGCAGGTTTGTTTAGAGCTGTCTCACAGAAAAGGCCCATATGCATGTATCCAAAGAGAATGTCAATGCTGGAGCTTCTTGTCAAGATCAACAGCCAGTTAGCACGTTTTCAGAAGAAAAAGTGATGAAATATGTTTGAGTAAACACGCAGAGGTAGAAAATCCTCCTTCTTGTCTGTTTCTCTTTAGGTTAGTTAACATTAGCTGCAAGTAACTCTCTTTGTCAAGCCTATAATCATCTTAGTGACTGAGAGACACTCAACTTCTCAGTGTTTGTAGGACCATGGTATGTGCTACTGTTGTGTAAGACTGCAATCTACTGAACTGTGTATTCTCAGTTTTTCAGTCTCATAAACTTCAGTTTGATCTGATCATCCCTGGACCTCAACAGAAAAAGTTCATCTTGTATCTAATCTGAAGTTAATTACATGTCAAGCCGAGTCAGATTTGTGTGATGTTGTTAGTCCCCTGCCCTGACAGATGGTGTTATCAGGTCTACATGGATAAAAGACAGAGGAGGCAGTACTTGGGATCCTTGATTGCCTTCAATTTTGGGACAAGTTATTAAATGGAAACAAAGCACTAAATGCAAAAATGAGAGCAAGGGAGTGATTAGAGTCATTGCTTTGTCCTTGACATTATCTCAGAGAATTGTCGTTTATTCTTGACAGTGTCACCGCTGTTATAATTGCCTGTCCTGCTTTTTCCCCCAAAATGTATCACAGATTTGGAATTAAGTATTACAAAAACACACAAACCTGGTACTGAGATTTATATCACATCACATTATGCTTAACTTACACCTGCGCTCTTCATACGGATGAATAAGAAAACTTTCTCCACTGCTGAGCAACAGCCATGCATCCATTATGGCTGAGGCAGGCCAGGGTGTAGCGGTGCATCTGCCTGTGTTAATCCCAATCACATTGAGCACCAGTGTGCATATCTGCAGCACTTCATCATAAATTAGCTTTTCGTAAATATATTTTTGTGCTGTCACTGTTTTGTGTGTGTGTGTGTGTGTGTGTGTGTGTGTGTGTGTGTGTGAGAGATATTCTGTCAGGAGCTTGTTAATGTGCCAGCTGCTTGCTGTCTCCGCACCTTTCCAGTATTCATGACGGCATGCAAATCAGAGTGTCGGTGGAACCAAACGATCTCCAGCTACAAAAACATGCACAAATGTTTTTGAGCATTTGCTGGTTGCAAATAAAATTAAACTTTTAATATACCTTGAAAGTGAACTGCTCATTGAAGACAGGATTGAGGGTCTTCCTGTGCACCTTGGTCTCAAACTTCTTCTTCTTATCAGGCAGCAGGTAGACCTTGACATATGGGTCAGATGTGCCGCCCATGTCCATAGCAGGCAGCTCTGCAGCCTGGATGATCCCCACTATGAGCTAAAAGAGCAAGATGAAGGACAGGCAGGTGAGGGAAGGTGAGGCTGTTCACTACAGCAAATTATCATAGCTCGCATCTCCATCCCACCAACATTATTACAAGGAAATGAGTAGTTGTTAAAGGAATGGCTATAAATATTTCTTAATCATTGTTCTAAGCCCTTGAGGAACAATGGATTTTTAATCACTTCTTGTCTTTTGATATCACTATGAATCAGTCCTTTGCTTAAAGATAAATAAGTGTCATTTTTATGAGATATGTCACCAATATTAGAAGGTTGTGTCAACAGAGCCTTAAAGTGGCCGAGGAGATGGTAAAGGTCAGGATGTGTCAGACTTGGAATGAGAGGACTGCTTTTCTTTACAGAAGGCTGATAATTGATAAACACAATGGGGTGCCAGGGAAGCTGATTGACCTGCCAGTCAGAGCCTCTGCTCAACAGCCTCTCAGGAGGCCCTGCTAGTCAGTCAATCACCTTCCAATCAGGCAGCCATCAAGCAGCAATCTGGAGGCTGACCAGGGCACTCAGCCATAGGAGTGGCATGGGTTTACTGTGTGGAGCTACCAGTGATGCACTGGTAAATAAAGTGGGAAACAGTGGCCTCCAGTTGGTAATAAACATGAGGCAAATAACCAACAATGTGAAGGAAAATCAATTTTAAGATAGTCTAACATTTCTCAGAAGAAAAAATGATCTGAAAGCTCTGAGTTAAATCTGTGGTTGGGGCAAAGTAACATTGAAATGGAAAAAGCACTTAATGTAAAAAAATAAATAAAAACAAATGTAGTCGAGCTAAGCATCAAAGAGTCTATGGACTAGCTTTTAATGAGCTTTAACCATTTCATATAGTTGTCTTCAGACAAGTCTGTACAGAGATTAAACCTGTTGACAGGTAAGCCCAGTCACTTTTACAGCTTCACCAACAGCACGTTAGCTTAAAGGTCAGCAAAAGCATGTTTACCCCATCGCTTACATCTTGATCTTGGGAATTCGAAAGGGGAATTCTGACCAGATGATCTAAGTGCTCCAGCATGTCGGGGAAGTTGTAATAATCCCATGAAATAAATAGGGGCTAGGCCACTGGGGAGTTTACAATCTTTTCTAAAATATGCTGGCTACAGTGAAATGATCGTGTCTGGATGTGCTTGTTAAAAGGCGAGAAGCAGCATTTTGTACCAGTTGGAGATGAGAGAGGGCAGACTGACTGACTCCAACATACAGTGTAGTCATATCACACTAACTTGGTTTGGCAGTTAGCCCAGCAGACCTTTCAACATGAAGAAAAACATTAACATGTAGATATCTAGCTAATAAGAGAGTTAGCTTCTAGGCTAAATTGATGCATTTGAAAGCTTTTAATAACCACAAGATAAAATTAGAAGCTGGGAGCAGACAAGTATCAACCCAGGGAAGTACTGTAAGGTACACTTGCACCTAATGGTAGTTAGATTCTAGTAAGAAAAGGTGTTCATGATGGGATGATGTAGTGTTGATTACCCAGGGTCAGTGTACTGTGAATGTTCCACATATACACACATATGCAAAAACACACTAACAAACACCATACATGACAAAGACATGGTGGAAAGTACAGGACATCTTAGATGAATCATCTGCACCCCAGGTTATGCACAGCCTTTCCTTGACATTACCCAGCTGCTACTGTGATATGTGATCCTGTCATGATTTCAGTGGATCACTTTGGCATAAACATTATTTCTGTAGCTTACTCACTCCAAAATAATTCCACACCTCAGAAGACAAACAGACAATGTACAATTATTCTAGCTGTCATTTACCTGAAGAGAAATGTGACCATGTTTTGCACTGTACTGCTGTGAAGCCTCGCTTGGGTTTTGAGTGTAGCAATTTATTCTTGCGTGCTGTCCTGATTTCTAGCCGTTTGTCAGCACAGTCTGTGGCAGATACAGCGTGTCACACCATCTTTACTAGGAGAGGCACTGATGCTTGAGAGCAGAGAAGAGCAGGAAAGGGTCGAAAATGTTGATATGTATTTTGCTGCATCAGCTAAATGTATTTTTCCCAAGGCGGTATGACACTACACCTGATGTTCACATCAAAATGGAAGGAGGAGTTTTTCAGAACTCATTAAGAACACCTTTGGTTCAAAATCATCTTAGTCCCCAACCGAAAGTCTTCTACAGAATTCACTTAGATTTTCTCATTTTCTCAAAATTGGCTGAAGTGGAAGGAGAGACCTCTTCAATTACAATAATTGAGTAATTTGGTGTTATATGGTAATTTTCCAGCTGCTACCATTTCATTTTAACTGGTAGTACTTGTATGTGCAGCATCTACTCTGCACAGAGCTACAACTACTGATCATTTTCATTATCAATTAATCAAAAGATCACATTTTTGATTCTTCATTTACTAATAAAATGTCATACCATGTCTACAGTTGGTTGTTGTTACATCACTTAGGCCAGATTATATACTGCTTATAAACTCACTGGTCACCTTATTAGGTACACCTGCACAATTGTATGTATTTCAAGGCAACACTTTCACTTTAACATCTGTGTTTATGAAGCTCAGTTTTTAGTGAAACTGTCATAAATGTATAAATTCAATTATATCTTTATTATTGAGTTTATAGTTAAAGGTGCTGTTGTACTGGACTGCATTATATTCAGAAGTGTTCCTAATATTGGGGCTGGGGAGGACAAAAATATAAAGACAACTCAAAATATAATGTAGTCCAGTATAACACCACCTTTAACCATGACCTCAATAATAAACATATTAAATTGGTACATTTATAAACATTGCACCAAAAACTGAAAAATCTTGAGCTTCATAAACACAAATGTTAAGGCATTGATCTCATTATATCTCCATGCTGCCCAGAGGATGACTCCTAATGACTCTGGTGATCCCCGACTTTTGACATCAGTGGTTTTTATGGTTTTGTGTGCTTTTTTAATGAAATATCTCAACAACTATTGGATGGATTGTCATGAAATTTCATAAACACATTCATATTTCCCCCAGGTTGAGCTGCATTAACACTGTCAAGCTCTTAACCATTTTATGTGGTGTCATCATTGGGTCAGAATATAAATTTGTCACCTATTAAATTTGATCAGCTATCTTCAAAAGGAGATATTCTGATCAGTATCAGCTGTTCTGATTAACCACTAACTAATATATGTTATCATGCTAATGTGCTGAACTAAGATAGTGAACAGGGTAAATAATACAAAAATTATATGTACTTAACATCATAACGTTAGTGCTGTCATTTGCGAGCAGGCTAGTATGCTGACACACACGACATCACGCATGTCTGCTGACACATTTAGCTCATGGCACCGCTACATCCACTTGCATCTTTCCAGAGCTGCCAGCATGGCCCTGGACTTTTGGTCTTATGGATGAATCATTTAGTTTAAAAAATGTCCAAAGCTGACCAGAAGTCTCCAGAGCCAAAGGTGATGTTTTCAAATAACTCGGTTTGTCCAGCTATCAGGCCAAAATCCAAAGAGAGCCCATTTGCCATGACAAGCTGCAAATCCTGACATTTGATTTAAATAATAAATGAATAATCCAAAACATTTTTATTTTGCTTTTGGGACAAATTATAGCCACTATCTAAGATTCTAAACAACTGACTAATGGACCATTACAGCCCGACATGAAAAGCAAAAACACCCATGGCTGTGTGTTTGCACATCTGTGTGGATGTCTCTGTTTAACTAAGGACTTGGCCCTATCACAGCAGAGAGCTGCTGGTATTAACCTCTCTGTTACTCTTCAGTCCAGTGAGCAGCACGCTGACCAGAGTCAAGTTGGTGATCCAGCCTTTGGCATGTTATCTTGGGAGGTTTTGTCCCAGTGCATCTGGGCTCTGCTGTGACTCCACCATCCTCTTCCTGACTATTATTTACCGCAGCATCTTGGTGTGTTACTTCATAAATGAACTGTAGAGGGGAAATTCTTAACATGTTTTGCTAACAATTTAGAAATTCACATACTCCGATTGGACACAACGCATCAGGCCTGCTCTGGACCTGTGACAAGAGCAATGAATATAGAAATGGTGCTAAAAGTAGGAATTCATAAATTCCTTCCTGCTGTCCTGAGAGTGCTCTTTGTGGTTCATTTACTGTGTATCTATCTGATAAAGGCACATCATCACTTCCTGATTGATTTGGATCTTTTACACAACCTTTTGTCTCATTAATGTATAAACTTGGGGTTGTACAGATTAGTCGACTAGTCAACTAGTTGACTTCACTACATAGAACTGACCTTTTCAACATGACGCTGACTAGTCACTGACCATGGGATTTTATCAACAGCCTTACCTGATGTAGCAAAGGCTATTGATGTGGCACAGCAAGTAGTCAGTCATTTTTGCCACTTGACAACCTCTGTCTTGAAGAAACTCCTGGAAAAGCTGGCTGCAAATGCCAATAAAATCCAAACCGACTGCCCAGTCAGGTGGAATTCCATTCTTGTCATGCTTGATTGCCTGTTAGCTGTGCAGTCTGTCCTCGCTGATGAAACTATCACCAAACCAAGTGTCCAAAAGCCATTAGCAATGAGAGTGTCACAGTGGGAGCTGGTGGAACAGTAGCCTGGTCACCATCTGCACAGTAGAAAGTACCGGTCACATCTCCCAGAGACAGTCAGGACATGGCTGTGCGCCACACTTAACTGAGATGGGTGAAGAAACCACACGCACAAATGCAATATCAACCACTTAGTCACCACCTTTAATGCCTTTTCTCTTGTAAAAGTAAATCTTGATGTTTTAACCCATTCTACTGAAGCTTGTCCTGGTGTATTCTGACCTCTTTTTCTCCTCGTTCTGGTGCGCCAAGTATTAGCCTGCTCACTACTGCCAGCTGGTGGCTGGGGGACATCCAATTCAACTGGTTCAGTGACCTAGAGAACCTATTAAAGCTGGGGGGTTTGATGACATCATCACAGACTAGTCAATGTCAATGTGACTTTCTAAACAAAAAGATTGACTCTAAGTAATTGGAAGTTGTGCAACACCCAGTATAAACCCAGTGCCATCATCACCAGGGGCCATAGCTATTTGTAGCAATTAATGGACAGAAAAAGCATGAGGATCTGAAATTAATCTGGATGTATTTTCCCAATCAGCCTGATCACCTTGACTTGGTCTTTGTTCACACACCCTAGCAGGAGAATCCCAATTCCCTTATCATTCCTCAGTCCTCACTTGATGTGGAAGATGTTCTGGTCTGCCATGATGATTGACATCCCAGAGCTCTTTTTTCTGCTCTGAGGAGTGAGGAGGCTGCCTGGAGGAGCTATAACTGTGAATACATGAGTGTATCCCTTGCAGAAGTCTGTTTTGGATTGACATGCCCCTTTATTGAAAATTTGTTTGTGACTGGATGCTTCACATGAAGGTTTGGAGGAAAGGGCGTCAGTTAAAACGTGTTTCCTCGGTTCCTCTTTCCTCGCAGATTGTCCTTGCATCTTTTCCTTCCATCTTAAAGGGGCAGGACTAAGACACAAGGAAAAGATGCAAGCGAGAGAAATGTGGACGTGATTAGGGTAACTGGGATTCACTTAGTGTGTCCTTCATTTTCTTAGCCGAATGGGACTTATATACCAATTCATGCTGTTCAAGCAATAAAATTTCACCTCATCAAAATGTAAGGAAAATATGATAAACAGCAGCTTCACTCCCTAATGGTGGTCAAAGAAAATCACCCCACAACTAGGTAACACTTGTTCTCTGTAATGCCAGCTACTTAGGAAAAAAGGACACACCGCCTTTACTTTCAAAAGGAACCTATATCCAACTGTTTACCTGTTCTTGTTGAGCAGTTCTAGGCGTTCACTGCCTCAAAGCCTGAGGATTACATTTCCTAAAAGCCACTGTGGCCATCACTGAGCTGAAAGTGGGTCAGAGGAATAGGTGTCCAGGGCTGCATGGTGTGAGAGGCAGTGAGCTGAGCCTGGCTTCTCTGAGGTCACTGTCATAAAGCATGAAAACTGTCATCCATTCATTAAACGTTAGCTCCACTGTCGAGCCTATTACCGGTGTAATCAAGAACCTCATCCAGAGACCTGTCACTGCCTCCCAACTACATGACGGATCAACTCTGTGAAAGGTATACTGTCCACATAATATCCCCTTTTCATGAAATGACTCAATAATACTTTTTTTTCTCTAAAAGACATAAGGGTCTGATTGACTGCTCACCAATGATGATGTCTGCACCTTTGAATGAGCATCATTACTGACTCCGTAGTCTATATAGTGATCAATACGGCACAGGTTAAGTACTAAGAATGATTGAATATTGACCAGTGACTATTGATGCAAAGAGCAAGAAAGCGTTCTTGTACCAATTAAAGCTGTTTTGGGGGCAAATAAGCGAGTTGTACCTATGCAAGTGTGTATAGCAGCAGTTAGTGTTACTGTCTAATCTCAGGCTGTCAGTTCTGATTATAACGTGGAGTTAGCTAGCCCAGCACTCTGTTCACACACCGTGTCTATTATCTGTCACACAACATCTGGTGCCAGGAAGCTGATATGCTTCCTCATTCTGCTTTTTAAAACTCAGTCGCTGGAAAAAATAAAGCAGATGGATATCTACAGGGGCTGTTTTCAATGAAGCAGAAAGAAGGAAACGTATTCAGAGATGAACGAAGCCCCAACAGTGTAGTGTATCTTTTACAAAGCTCAATAGTAAATGCACAAACCCGACCACCATGAGATCCCTGTGAGAGTACTCTCAAGCATCAGTGACCAAATTGTGTTTACAGGGGTGGTAATGCAACAAAAGGAAAATGTTGTGCAAAACCTGGGTTGGGCCCTGTTTGTCTCTGTAGAGATGAAAAGTTGGACCACCTCAGAGGTTGGGTGTGACCATACTTACAAAGGAGGATCTTTTGCAACAGTGACACACACACACAGATTAGGAGAACAGATCCTTACCATATTCTCTGTGAAATTGTAATCCAGGGAGTACTGTAATTTGCCCAGTTTCTGGTCCTCTTTGGGCTCAGGCTCCTTCTCCATTTCAGTCAGCCCTGTCTCTGCATCCTCCTCATCCTTCAAGGCCTGAAGGAGACACCCACCAACAGTCAGTGTCGCCTGTGTGTCGTTGGCGCTAGCACCCAGCCAGCCGTTCCCCACCCAGGTCGTGCCAGTGGACCTACTCCTGTAAAAGCTGCCACTTGTTTTATCAAGTATAGGGGGAAACAGGGGAAGCAAGCACTAAAACTCCATAGCAGTTAACACCAGGACATGCTCTGTGATGCATTACAGCCCCAGGCCTCGTCCTCTGATGATGCTTTTCTATCAATCTCTGGGTGTTTCTGTCTAAAGGGAGGAAAGATCAAATGATGGTGCCAGAGATGAGAGTGGGCAGGCATTAGAGAAAGAAAGGGTAGAAAGATATAGAAAGAAGATAGATAAAGGAAGGAGATGCTTCTGGAAAAGATCACAGTAAGACAATTCCCCTTGATGTTATTTCAGGCAGATCAAGTCTCTGGCAAAAACACATATCAGTTGGGAAGTGTCTGAAGTGGCAGAGAGTGAGAAGTGATGCTGCCCTTTTCTCTAGCCTGGCAGTGAGGTGAGGGTAGCAGGTGGTCGAAGAGTCAAAGACTAGTTCTCAAGGTCATTCATTCAGCATGAAACGTTCCCTTCCACGATGTGTCTTTTGTTAGGCATGCAGAGCATTCTCCGTCAGACAAACCGGTGCTCTCGCGTGATTCCCCATTCCCAAATCTGGTTACGCCCTCAGACATACAGTCACTGTCATCATAAGCTAAAGCTTTAATGTTAACCCCTGTGCCGATGGCAGCTAGAAGCATCATGCTAGCGGTGAGTGGGTGGGTGATGCTAAAAGAGGTTGTAATGTACATTGGAGCCTGCCCCTACTAGTCTGTCAAGTTGCTCATGTGAAAGCGAAAGGCTGAACAACACTGATTGGTTTTAAAATTTCCCACTGAGCCACTTGGGCTCTGCCTTTTGCAAATGATTTTTAGGGTTTTTTTGCAAAACATAAAAGAGGAAAAAGCGGAGTGGGTGACTGAAGAAATAGAAACCCTGTACTGTATCATTTGACATGAGGTTTATCCAATGTTTATGCAGCTGTGCTGCAGGACAGGAATGATTGGCTTCATCTGCGCAGTGGTGGAAAGTAACAAAGTACAAGTTGTCTGTTACTGTACTTAAGTAGATTTAATTTTGGCTACTTTGACTACTACTCCATCTAAGAGCATCTAAGAGCAAATATACTTTCTACTCTACATTTCTAAACAAAGTTGAGTTACACGTTAAAATCACATTTCACAATACAGCACTTAAAAAAAAATGAAAACAAATCACTAGAGAGACAGGAATTGCTTCACTAAAATAATAAGTGGAGGTATGTGTGGCGTTAGTTCCTCTTTCCTTAAGAAAGAGCAGGACACATTTTAACTGGTGATAACTCGCCCAAGATGGATGCAGGACAAGTTACCATCGTCCGACTGATAGTCGCCACCTGTGGCCTTATAAGAGATATTTGACATTTTAGGTTCCAAAAATGACTCATGGAGATTCTGTTGCCTTCTTTGTCTCCCTTGAAAGCATGAAAACTGGCTTTTAAAAATTTGCCGTCCATCGAAAATAATCTAAATACATTTACTTACTTGAGTATTTTCATTTTCTGCTACTTCACTGCATCTTAGAGGAAAATATTGTACTTTGTACTGCACTACTGCCTTAATTTAGTAATTACTTTCAGAATCAGATCAATAAACAAAACCCAGTATAATCATAAGACTTTTTTGATTCCTGGTAAGAAATTCACAAGCTACCTAGCAGTAATTTCATTCATAAGCAGGAAAAGTAGTTCAAATGAGCTCCACCTTCACCAGCTGCAACATTAGTGATGGACATGATAATACGTAAATAATTAGAACCCAATAATATGATATACTGTACATATGAAATAATAAAATGTAAAATGTGCCAATCTGCATAAAATTACTTTTACTTTTGGTACCTTAAGTATTTTTTGTCCTTTTAATTAAGCGGCATTTTGATTGTAGTACTTTTACTTGTAACCGAGTGTTTTTATACTGTAGGATTTCTACTTAAGTAAAGAATTTGAGTATGTCTTCCACCACTGCATCTGAATGCAAATGCTTTGTGTCTGAACAGTTTCCTTTACTTTGCCTGTTTTCAGAGGAACATTTACTTGTACAGCATTTCAGTCACTGTCTGTTTATGCACTGCCACTTGTTTGCACTTCAAGATTCAATTACTAGGAGACTTAGGCACAGGAATCAGCGTGGTTCAACCTTGTCAATGCGCACCCAAGTGTTTTTCTCATATATATATGTGCATACGCAGGTTGTACACACATATATACTGTACAGTAGATATACATGTACTGTATGCATAGTTACATATATTTGGTTCTATGGGAGCAAGTTGTATTCAGGAGGCTATAAAAAACATTAGAGCAGCAGGCTTAAGAAGATCCAACAGCAATTAGGAACCTACCGCCAGTGACCATCCCGAACAGTCATCAGACACAACACAGATAAGGAGGACATAGAAGGAAGAGACACAAATTAAAACAACCACACACAGGAGTTAAAACACCAGAGTCTGGGCACACCAGGAGAAATGACTGCTTGCCTTGGACATGGCAGATACACTGATCTCAGAGCTAAGCTTATCAAAGTGACCGATAACCGAGATCATATTTTGATTAGCGCATATTTAAAAATAAAACTGGACTGCACAAAGGAAGTGAAAATATTGGAAATTAATGAAAAAACTCATCTGCAGTTATTTAATCAGACCTGCTGGTTGTTACAGCTCCCCCCTTATTACAGTATATAAGAAAATGAATGAGTTTTTAACTTGTAAGTCTTAATTTAAGCTTTCTCCTACAATAAGTAAGTCAAGTGAAGTACAAAAAAATGTCAGTAGTTTCTGTCTATGGATCCAATTCACCTCTGATAGCAGAAGTGTTGCTGCAAATTAAACACACTTGATTCCAAGGATCACAGTGTAATGATGTTCTGCTGGAGTTTGCCAGCTCCGTGTAAAATGTCAGCATTTCATAGCTTTTCATTCTGTACTTCTGCAAGGTACAGTAGCGTCAAATTGCTCCCATTTGTTGATCATTTGGTGATGTCATTTCTCTGGGTGGATACCACTTCATTACACGGCAAACGCTACTCACACGCTTCAACAAGTGAGCAGGTCCTCATAGGACAAAAAGAAACACTCACAGGAACAAAAAGTAGGAGAAAAGAGAAACTCTTCAACCTGAAGCCATTTCACATGACTTTCATTAACTCTCCTGCAATTAATTACACTGTATTAATTTTAAATATTAGATTCATTTTAAGTGATACTGTATGCATCTCTTTGGCAACAGCAAGTACATAATATATTCAAAACATACAGTACAGTATCTGCCACTGCATATAAAGTGTCTGACAACCATAACTGCAGTAAAAATATAAATAGAAGTATGTTGAAGACTGCAAAAAACATAAGAAACATTAAACATTATAAGGCATGTTTTGGGACACATCATAGTCCATTTCTAGCACACTGTCATGCACAGAGGGTGCAGCAAAAGATAAACATTTTGGGAGTGTGTTGCCTGTATTGAGCATCATTTTTCTGAATTTTAAGCAACAATAGTTTAAAGTCTTTACCTCGATTTTGGCTCCATCCTTGACATCCTTCATGTTGATGGCATTTTTGCCCTTGTCTTTGCCCTTCTTTTTGTTTTTCTTCTTGAATATGCATTTTTTGCAGATGCAGAAGCAGCATGCTAAGACCAGGATGATCGCCACGAAGGCAATAGAGACAATGGCCCATGATGGCACTGGGGACAGAGCAATCAGGAAAAGTTAAATTAGTCTTCTGGAAGAAAATAAAACTGTGCCTTACAGAGAAGAAAACTGGACAGATGCAACATTTGAACCAAAACTGCAAAATGTTGTGATTATACCAACTGACAGGTGCGATAAAAGAGGATGTGTGTGTCTGCAGAGCTGGAACACCAGATCAGCACCTAAGCCAACACTGGGTTCATCAAGAAGTGGCAGACTCCTAACAATTGATCCCGTCTAGCAGGACAAGACCCAACTGTATGGCTTCAGCCAATTTTGTGGAAGTAACCGATGTTGGCATTTTCCACGTGCCATTTAAACAAAAGATTCTCAGACAGCTGACACTTTCACGGCAATCACGGGCAACATAAAACGTGTGGCACTGAGAGCAGTGGTAATTTTGCAGGGTGTGCTTGAGAAGCTTTAACAGAGGTACCACCATGACAAGCCAATGATGCAGTAAAACCTAACAGATCACTGTTCATTGTTCACATACTCCCGGTTCAGACATTACCTGTGGAAATAGTATGAAATTAGTCTTTTGTGTTGACATTTAAGTCTGAGAATTTTTCACAGATAGGCTGCACTTTTAGACTGGTACTCTTCTGAAAGGTAGAGCTGCTCAGCCTAATCAGAGGTTATCAAACAAAGTCAGAACTGATGTATTTATTAACATTTACATCACATTTCTGTCAGTTCTTCTAAGCTGCATATAACAATATTGCCTAATAATCCACCCATTCAATATTTATACCACTTATCAAGCAGCAGACATGGATGGATGAGTTAACCAGTTAAAATTTATTTTATAACTAACATTACTTCAAGAAATGCAGTTCCATTTTTTTGGAATAAAATTGTTTATAAAATGAATTATAAGAGGCAATTTGATGTGAGTGAGTTGTTGTTTTGTCCTTGACAATATGTTGTTGGCCTGGTGTGTGGACCTGACTGGAGAGTTTGGACAACCGGCAGTCAACTCTGCCACCTACACACCGTCAGACACTCTGCCCGACAACACGGTGACAGCTCCACCAGCCAACTGCAAACACACTGACACCTATCTCCACTATAATCAGCAGTCAGCTACTGCTTTCTGGGCCATACAGGTATCCAGTGTACACCATACATACACAACTCAAGGATGGAAGGAGACAGGTTTTTATAAGCACCGGAGAGACAGCATAACGTCCAGATGGACTGAAAATAATGAAAGACTTTGCAACAGACTTTTCCCTTCAGCACTCGTAATCATTAGTCCTTCATTCTACTCTGCAAACATGAAACACTTGGCAGCCCACCCCTCATTTTAATGGGAGGATAACAGACAAAGGAGCCAATTAATGTCTTTGGGTCTGTCAGTACACACTGACTAGTCTGAAAGGTGACTGACTGAGGCATTTTGGACTGTGTTTCCTGAAGAACATGGAAAAGAATAATAAAGTATAAATCTCCTTGAGAAAGAAAGAAATCCCACAGAACACATATAGTTTCTGTCATGGTTCATCTTAAGAAATGGTCCTATACAGACCATAAATCCAGCGGACCAATAGTCAAAATAGACCAGGTCGAACTTCAGTCCCTTGAAGACTAAAAAAACTCCAGAAAGACCCATCAAAAACATAAAAATATATTATAGTCTGGGGTTTTGCTCACCAGCATCCAACCTTGGTTCCTTCACCAAGGTCTGAGGGGAGGGGGGGGAGAAAAATCAATGCTCTGTTGACAAAATCAATAAGCACTCTCCTCCAAGGAAAAACAGTGAGTGATGTTCTAAAATAACTAGGATCTGCAGCTTTGGCTCTGCCTCAGAGAGGTGAGGTAATGGAGGTGACACTGGATGAGCCTCATTTACAGTGAGCCACCCAAATCCAGCAGTATTTCCTTTAGGGCAGAGCCACACCAGGCTGATGTGAAACAGCTGGCAGCAATGAAGGCCGATCTATGTGTCGCCTTACGTCAGCTTTGTCTGGGCCAGTCGGGTTGATAAAGTGAAACTTGAATGGCCAACTAGCAAATACATTTTGTGCCTGTGTGGCAGAAAATACTCCCCCTACCAGCAAGTGGCAGTATCTGTAATCACCATTCAGAAATGGAAGAAGAAGAGCTAGAATGTGGAGGTATAAGCTATAAACAAAGCACTTCTTGTTCAGAACAGCTGCTGTTTATAGCTGCTTTGAATCAAGAATATGCCTCATGAGAAGTTGCATATGACACTGACATTCTCTGCCCTTTTGGCCGTGGAAGAAGAAAGGAGGGCGTGGAGGCAAAAAAAAAGAAACTGCAGTAAATGGGTGAAATCATGGATACTACATCGACAGGCTGAAGGGGCTTTCCCAAACCGTTCTCTTTTTGTGCACTGATTCACTAAGCTCAAAAGCCAGTCAGAGTGGTCTCTCTCTCATCCACGAAGCCGTACAGCTACTGTCAATTCCACATGTCAAATCGGCCAAAAAGCCACCGACAACCAGTGCCAATGGTGTGGGACACACCAGGAGGATGAGCCCTGACGCTTTTGGGCTGATTTGACATGTTGAATTGGCATCTGCATCAGGCCTTGTGGGTGAAGGGTCAGAGAGCTTGGTCATCCAGCTTAGGCTTGTGCCCTTGCCATTTCAGTGCATACACTGAAATCATGATTACAGTCACAGCAGCACATTATTTGACATGATACCTCATGAATTTTATTCTTTGCTCAAAATAAACACTTCCATTCTGATGCTGCAACACATTCCAAAACAAGTTGGGACGGCTGCATTTCAAGGCCAGTAATGAGGTAAAATAATGAAATGGTGATTCCATTTGAAACAGGTGATGTCAACAGGTGACTGCCTCATGATTTGGTACAACAGTGGCATCCAGGAAAGGCCGAGTCCTTTAGGAGCAAAGATGGGCCGAGGACCGCCAGTTTGACAACATGTGTGTGAGAAAATTATTGAAATGTTTAAAAACAATGTTCTTCAGAGAAAGACAGGAAGGGATTTGGATCTGTCACCCTCTACGGTGCAGAACATCATTAGAAGATTCAAGGAATCTGGAGGGATTTCAGTGTGTGAAGGCCGAGGGCCGAGCCTCAGCTGGATGACCGAGCTCTCCGATCCCTCAGACGGCACAGCATCGAGAATAGATAGTGGTGCCAGATGCTGTATGTTTATGCCAAACACCTGCATGATGGACTTACAGTTCCAGCTCTTTTGGGAAATTCTGCTGACACCACAGTATTTGTCAGATACCGTGTCACATTTCAGCACCTTTACCTCGCACATACAAGTGCAAAACCAAGGTAAAGTTAGGAGATCATCTTCAATGGAAGTGTCAGAGATGTGGCAGGTTTGTGTTTCAAGCTGGCACTGCAGCGATACATAAACACCTTTTTAAAGACACTGCGGGACTGGGATTTTTGTTTTCTAAACTGAAGCTTTGATTAACAGTAATAAAAATAAATACTATGGCATTTCTTTCATAGCATAAATACTTATGTTGCTCTCCAGTCATTTCAGAATTTTATCAATGCTCAAACCACCTAATGGAATGCCATTCAGCCAGTTACTGTGAAAACCAATGCAAGAACCCAGCCCTTATCTCATTCATCAAGCGTGCGTCTTCCAATGAAAGGCACTTCAGCGTTCCTTAATTAAAGGAACCTGAGTCCCAGAAAGCAATAAAAGCATCCCCTAATTAACTACGCTGTGTGAGTGTCTTTTCTCGAGAGAGAAATAGAGCGAGAAAGTCAGAGAAAAAAGCAAGAGGGACTATTGCCAGCATGAGCACTGCACTTCAACTCCCAGCACTTATCTCTTTTTCCGCCATGTGACATGGCATGGAAAATGGAGCTTTTCTAATGGGTGGGTTGCGTATGATGAAATCCATGCTTGCTGTCCTTCATGGCTCAAATCACTTTTCAGCACTGCTCCACAGCCGGTTTCTTCTACAGAGGATTTAATGACAGCAGACGTCATATGCCGTAAAGATTGTAAGGCTCTTTGTGATTTTGGGCTATATAAATGAAATCTGGCATCCAAATGTTAAAACATCTCAGTGTAACAATTTCCATGCTTATCAGCTAACTCTTTATTCTATCACATACACCTAACTGAAGTCTGTTCATCCATTCTCTGCTTATTCTGATTCAGGGTTTATCCCAGTGTGAATCTGGCAAAAGGCAGGAAACCCAACAAGTCCTCTAACCTAGAGTAGGTACATATGGTCGTTCGTCCCTTCTCTGTCATATGACCCATAGTAGCATCTCCTGAAACAGTGCTCCGATGTTGAATGGCAGAACTCTGCTAGCATTAATTAAGACACACTGTATGTCGCACCAGCAAGCTTTACAAACTTTCATTGTCATAGAAAGAGTCATAAACATGCCTGTATGATAATTTAACATCACAGTTTCATTATGTTTTTGCCACACAAACAGCATAGCTTTCTTTTATAGGCTTATTAAAAGCCACCACCCCCACCCTAACCCTCACATGGACTTAGTGGGTCGATATACTACGTCTCCTAACTTCTTCCTTTGCTCATGTCTCAATTATTACCCTCGCTAGAGGATGCCAAACTGTAATATGTAACTGTTGTTCATAATAACCTCCTGGCACAAATGGAGGACAGTCTCAGGGAACCACTCTGACAGAGTAATAGTCCATCAGGAGGCTGACACAGACAGAAGCATCCATTCATCCTAAGCTATACAGTACACACTCCTGTACTATATGTGTATACTTCTTTGTACTTTTTAGAGTCTCCAGGCCACCTCATTTCAATTGGACGAGGAGGATGGAGGAATGGTATGATTAATGTTCATTATGTGGAGCTAAACAAAAGCACTTAGAAAGATACTGAATTAAACAGGCAAATTCCACAGCGAAAGACAAACTTGATTCTTCTTATTGTAACCACTGAGCCATTACTCAGCCAGTCAGCGTAGCAATAACTGGAACAAAATATTGAGCATATTACTTATTACAACACAGGCTATTTTAGTAGTTCCTGGTATACCACTGAATAAATATAGTTTTGAATGATATATCTGTATTTAGCCAATGAAACAGGAAACCTCAGCCCAAATGATGCTGGCTCTGATGCTGCACAGTGCTGGGTTTGGTTTCCCAGAGAGGAGCTTATCAGATATCATGTCTGAGCTGCGACAGGAGGTCAAAGAAGAACAGCCTCAGCAGAAAACAAAAAGTCAAGTTTCACTGGATGACATTTTGTGTCCTTTAAACATACTGTAGCTGTGCAAAAAGTCAATCCACAGATATTCAGGAAGAGGGAAAAAAGGTATCAAATTCATGTATGAATTACTTCCACCCACACAGAAATTTTCATTAAACCATCACCATGTCAGTCAGTATTCACATTACTACTTGAAGGATAATTATAGTTTATTACAATTTGGCATCATGCCCACTGGTAATGCTTTGACCTGCTGCAATTACAGTACCACACACAGCTTGTCTATGCAAGAAAGGATTATTACACGCAACTTAAGTCACTGATTTATTCTCGTTTGGTTTTATCTCGAAATAAACAGGTTTAGATAATTTGACTAAACTATTTGGCTAAATGTTGATTCCAGATATCAGATTAGTTCTGTGACTACATTGCCAACTACTGGCCAACGTCATCTACTAAAATGGATTGTGCTGAAAGCTTCAGAACAGCTGTTTTGTTAACTAATTTCATCCTCTTAAAAAAACTACATTTGGTGCTCTCGAAGTATCTTTTGTTATCATTTAATGTAGCATGTTACACATTACATGTAGGGATGTTCTACTAATTAAAATGATAAGTGAACTATAACCATAGGCAGGTGATCCATTATATTAATAAAACATGATCAACATTCCAAAACAGCAATCATTATATTGGTTTAAATTGACTGCCTATATGTATATATGATTAGCTTTAGCTTTTACATTTAGGTGCATTGATGAAACCTTCAAGTTTATGTCAAAAAGAGCTTATAAGAGGTTCTGACTTAGGTCCTGTTGCATTCATTCTCATCTATGTCCCTGGTAAAACTAAACACTTTACATTAGAGGGAAAGGTTTTATGAACCAGATAGAATTTGATGGACGCATTTAAAAGGGTGCGTTCGTGTGTAATATTACATCTGGGTTATATCCACTTCCAGCAGCCCACACTAAACCAATGTGACAGGACCCTGTTGGTCACTTAACCTTGGCATTATATCTTGTTACACCTACGAGAGCAACACTCTGTCCCCACTGTGGCTTGTTTAACAAACAATAACGCTGCAGCACGAGGCATCTTCCAACCATCTCAAATAAAACTGTTATCAGAGATCCTGTGCATGTGTTTCTGCTTTTATACTAAACAAGACTGAGTTGAATATGGGCTATTCTACTTCTTTGTGATTTGGTTAAAGGAAGTATTTCTATTCTACAGGGTCCATTATTCTGATCACCATAAAATGTAAATCCATCAACACAATGCCTCTGCAGGAAAGTGACACTACATTAACAGTGCATGAGGTGGATTTACAATAATACATAGGATAATGACATGAGATACAAAAGCAGAAACTGTCACATGTAGGCACAAAGAAAAGTAGAGCAGTTAAATATGATAAATAAAAAGAGTGGTCAGCCCTCTCTGTCTGACTTCAGAGAAAAGGGGCATTCACACTGAAAAACTCTGAAATGATTAATTCAAACTGAGGAAGGTTTTGCAGTAGCTGATGCTCCACCTTTGAACTTAGGCCACAACAACTCTGACGCTGTTGGACCTCAGAGAAACCTATGATTCAGTGTCAGATGGACTGTTTGTAGCCACACTATCTCAGCTATTGAATGAACAATCATGGTGTCCAAATGAGGAACCCCTGTCACTTTAGCAATCCGTTAATTTTCCTTTGGTTGACTGAAGTTTCTCAACAACTATTGGGCGGATTTTCCATCAAAGCCAGTTCACAATTCAGCTCAGAATGAATTTTATTCATTTTAATGATCCCTTTTCATCTACTGTATAATTGTGCCATCATTTGGTCTAAATATAAATTTGGCCCCACACTGTACTTAAATAACAAACTTTAGCATGCTAACACTCTAAAGCGGTGCTTTAAGGTGGTCTTACCATAGAATCAGTCTTATTTTCATCTGTCTTTCTGAAAAACATAAATTAAATTGGGGGTTCTGTTTCTTTAGCAAGAAAAACACGTATCATCTACGGTACTGGGTGGCAATTTTTGAGCAACTCTTCATTTTTAAGCCAAGATAACTCGCATTCTTCTCAAAATCTCATTGTCAAGCCACTGAGTGCTAATAAAATAACATTATACTGATTAAAATGACAAAATGCTCACATTTAATTGTTAAGTATAGTAGCAAACATTCATTAACCCTTTAAGTCCTTACAGAGACTGACAAAGGAGACACCACTAGTTAGTCGCTAGGCTAGTGGAACAGACACTAGCTTGAAGAGGCAGCCAGACCTTGGCTTTCTATGAGGATGGATATTGATTTCTAATAGCGAGATTTCATTTACATGTAAAAGCCTTGCATAACAAGACAAAGGTTCTGAATGTGGAAAATTATGCTGAACAGCACAGAGCAGCTTATTGTATTTACAGAAGCTCCAGCACAGACTCATATTTAACCCTTTTCAGACACATTCAGAAGTGAGAAGACAGGAGATCTGTTTTCCTTCTGTTGACTGAGGACTCAGAGGGAAGATGGTGCTGGTTGGATATGATCTGGCTTTGGTCTGACCAGTCCCTGATCATGTCTCCTGGCAGAAAAACTTTTGAGAAGTCAGGGCAGAGAGTAGATAACCAGGCTAGTCGCCAGAGCAGCAGGCAGGCAGAGACAGCAGGCTCTGTTGATCCACCATTGTAATCCACTTGAATAAACTTGGATTTGAGTCTGTTTTATTTTTGCTTTTTTGGCTGGAACCATCAGCTGTATGACTCTTATTGGAGAGAGTGAAAGACCTTGTTTGACAGTCCCAAAAGAGTTTTAGTGTCAAAGGTCAGACCCAGAGTACACAAGAAAGAGCTTTCCTGTGTACATGCTGCTGTGGGACACAGCATGAATTTAGGTCAGCTCAGGTGAGAAGGCAAAATTCAGCACTTCCATTTTGTAGGCTGCTGTTTGTATTTTGTCAAATAAAAAAATCCAATGGACACAGAAGACTGTACCAGTTTACAATGCAGGTTTCCAGTGTCATTAGCTTAAATTAGGCAAAATATGACTAACTGCTCCGCTGACATAAGGTGATTTTAATGTGAACTACAACTGTAAACATATTGGCAGATTTTTCTATTTTTTAAAAAGCCCAATATTTCAATACTTTTTTTATATTACTTGATTTAAAAAGCTATTAAAGACTAATCTTAAAGACCCCCTAAACTCAAAAACTTTCTTAAAATGTTTATATGCCATAAAATGTCAGACCTCTACTGTATTGACAGGTGTATGTGCACAGTTTGTCACTAACAGCGTTTTCACATTATTCTGCTGAAGGGGGCAGTGTCAGCCCACTTCCTAGAAATCCCGATTTCAAACATCCACGGCCAAACCAAATTTGTGACAACACGAATCTGAAAGCCAGTCACAGTTCACTATGCAAATGCAGAGTTCAACAGTGCCTCCTGAAACCTGATACCTAAAACCTCTGACCTGGGGTCAGCCAGAGCTAACTTTGGAGTGATAGAGTGTGTTCACTAAAGTTGACAGTAAATATGCTGGAGTGTGCAGCTTTTGGACGTAAACCGGACCCTAGAGCTTCTTTACACTATTTATATAATTACTAGTTAGCTAACGCTGAGATGGCATGAAACACGTACCATTATTAACAGCTTGTTAGCTACAGTTTTGGCTTCTGGTAGCAGCCTGAGCACTGCAGTTAGCCAGCTGCTAACAATAACACAAGCTCCTGGTCTTTTGTTAACGTAATGTTAACATTGCTATATGAAAGTGCCCACGACATGCTTTTCTGTGTTTTCTGACTTATCTACAATGTTACAATGATGAATTATCATTTTAAGCATGACTGAAAGCTCAAAAAATAAGGTGTAGTTATGTTGCGGTAAAAACAACTCGGTTTATACAAGTCTCGCAAACTCTTGCTGGTGAAACGTTTCTCAATTATCTAAAGTCTTACGCAATAGTTCACAGATTTCCTTGAATGGGCATATTGACCAGTGAAGCACCCTGGGGTCGGTCAGATCATCAATGCTGTTGTAAGGCTGGAGAAGTTAACTCTGTCTGGTATTATGCCAGTTAAATTATAGGGTTTCTCAATTACCCGCTTTGTTTAGTGTTGCACATCTCTTTTCATCGGTACATATACCTTTGTTTACCTTTCTAAGGAGGAGAAATTCGAATTAATTAAAGAAAAAGCTAACAGTAAATTCAGAAAGACTGAAATAAAGATCTCAGCGAACGGATGGGGCCCTGAAATGTCAGCTTAGAGATTTGTCCTGCGGATCCTGATAGACAGAAATTCAGCAACAAGCTACTGTAGGCCAGTGTGACAGCTCCACACGACCAGGCTCAAAGCCTGTTCGGCTTAAACCAGGTTAAAAGCCCAAGTGAAAAGCTTTTGCTACCGCTGTAGAGAAGTTATGCTGAGAGTGCAGCTTCTCCTCAAGCAGATTCCTTCTTACTTTTGCTGTCTGACTTTCTCGAGACATTATTGACATTCCGGAGTAATCAAGTCTGGAGGCATTTATCAGCTTGGCAATACTAGGGAGCATACTACAGTAACTGCTTTTGTTTTAGGGGATGATGTGAGAAAACAGTAACTGAAGACACTGAATAATGAGCAGGTTTTATAGGGATGACCTCAAAGATCTTTATGTTAAGACTAAGACTATAGTTTTTTTCACTTGAAGCAATTGGCTAGGGTGAAACACTTTCTCTGTTTTAACGACTTTGAGAGGGTAATTCATGCTTTCATTAGCTCAAGATTAGACTACTGTAATGCTGCTACTTTGGGATTTCTCAGGCCCGTCTAACCAAGCTTCAGGTAGTTCAAAATGCTGCTACCATTCATCTTGTAAATTTCAATATATAACTCTGGTTTTGTCGTCTTCAAACTGGCTCCTGGTACAGCAGAGGATAATTGTTAATATACTGCCCTTTGTTTTTAAAGCATCACAAGGTCTTGCTCCTCTGTATATACAAAAGCTTTTAAGTAATTATACACCATAATTCAGTATAAATTAGGGCTTTTATTTTGGTAACTATACTACTGGGTACAAATAAATCTAACTCTGTGGAAGCAGGAATTTCTCATGCAGACTCATTGCACTACTGAACCTCTGGAGAGCCAGAACAGAACTAATGATATAGTTGTGTCTTTGCTGAAGAAACCAGGCTCCTCTTCCAAAGAAGCCATTTCCTGTTATGAGAATTATTTCTACTTGAGCCTGTGGATACAGCTATATTTAGATTTCTGCTGAATACAGGAACCCTTAGATCTCCAGGCATTGCTTTATCATGGATGACACAATGACAACCATATTTTCATATACTTAATACTGCAAAATGCTCCAGGCAGAAGTGTGTGTATGTGGAGGCATTTGGTTGGAAGGTTTGGTGATAAAAGGGTAGGAGGGTGTTGCACTGTGTAGAAATGAAGAGTATTTTGACTGAATGCACACACGAGAGAGAAAAACAGAGAATCTTACAGCAAGTAATAAAGGCTGTTACGCATAATTTAGTGATTTATCATGTCAAACACTTGAATTACTTTTGCCAGATGTTTATTATCCACTTCAAATGTGATTACTTCTTTCTTGCTGCCTGAGCCATCTGAGAATATTTGAATTTATTGTGACTAATTTGACTTGGAAGGAACTAAAAAAAAAAAAAAAATTATTCATTGGTAGCCTTGATTCACTGGATGTCTTTGTCAGATGGGGAGACTAGCAGTTTCTTTACGTCATCAACAAAAAATTCGCTTGCAAAGGCTGCTGAGTCATTTTTGAGACATGGCTAATCCAGGATCACACTGAGTCCACTGAATGGTTTCATTTCTGGTTTTAAATCAGAGGGACTGTAATTATACCCACATCACATGTAGTTGCAAGAACAGTGGAAAACAGCACTGATGAAGCATGAAGATGACAAGGATGACAGGTTACAAACCTTGGTGTTAAAATAGACTCTGCTCTTAGAATGGAATATCAAGTGAATGCGGTTGTACGGAACTTGCCCGCCTTCAGAGAGTCCAAAATGCTGCTGCTCGTCTACTGGTTGGAGGGCGCAAAAGGGACCATATCACACCCATTTTGGCTTCTCTACATTGGCTGCCGGTGTGTTTTAGAATTCATTTTAAGATTCTTCTATTTGTTTTTAAGTCTCTAAATGGTTTGGCCCCCCTTTATCTTACAGAATTGCTACATCCCTATAGCCCCTCTTGGTGCCTCAGATCAGCTGATCAGCTGCTCTTGGAGACACTGAGGGCTAGGCGGAGACTTAGGGGGGACAGAGCCTTCTCCTAACTTGTGGAACGCATTGCCCCTTTACATTAGGCAGGCCCCCCTGTTGTCCACTTTTAAACCTTATTTGAAGACTCATCTGTACCGTTTGGCGTTCGAATCAGTATGAGCCTCTGTCTTGTTGAACCTTTGTTTTATGATGGGTGGTTGTTTTAAGTGTTGCTTTTAAGTGTTTTAAGTGTATTGTTGCTTGTTTTAATTTGTTTTAATGGGTTTTGTGGATATTGTGTTAAGCACTTTGGTCAGCTCTGGCTGTGTTAAATGTGCTATATAAATAAAGTTGATGATGATGATGATGACTTCTCCTCTGGGAAATATACACTTTTGGTTGGACTTTCGTTGTATTCTACTTGAGTTATTAATCATTCTTGATTATTGTTGCCCTTTTACAGATATATTAACAATTGGTGTCGTAACCATTTTTTAAAATTTTGACATGACTGGGATTAAAATGTTATCTGCTTAAAAACATTTCTTGTTTGGACCTAATACGATATCTCTTCTCATTTGAAAATAAGGCGGTTCCTTTTTTTTTAAATCGATGAACTCATCTTAAATGATGCACAGCAATGCCCAAAGGTGATACAATCAATTTAGCTTTGTCCAAGAAATGGCCCAAATCTTAAACGATGCACTTTACTATCGATAAACATTTTTGCTTGTTTTTAATTTTACCCAAGGAAGTGACTTAAATGATTAATTTATCACAAAAGCATTGCTGGTTCACTTTCTGTTGATTGCTTTCAGCTGTGTTTAGGAAAGTTAAGCACACATACATGGGATTTTGTTCAGCTCATTCATGAACTTGTCCTTCAGTTTGGAAAAGGCCTCATCCTTCTCGCCGGTACCTGGGCCGGCTGTGTTGGTGGTGTTGGAGCCACGGCTCTCAGTCATCGTGGCGATGCCGGGCAGCCAGGCAGATGCTGGAGAAGCGGAGAAAAATGAAACAGGGCAGGTTAGATTTAAAAAAATATATTTTTACTGCTATGACAGATGCAAATCACAGGCAAGCGCGCTCGCCTCGTCAGGTTACGCAGATCGTGTGAGCAGCTGCTGGCTCAGCCTGAGTAAACATGAGCTGGGGCCCACAATGGATTAGCCAGGTTGCTGAATTCAGAACAAAGCTCCTTACTCATTGCTTGAACTCCAGATTAACATCACAGAGCAGGGACAAAAATGATTATTTATCACTCTCATATAACACTGGCAGTAAATCTAAGCACTGCTACTGACTTAATTGAAACCCTGCTTTCACAAGTCAACTGAAAGTGCAGTAACTAATGTTGCATGGCCGAGAGGACTACAAGTCGACCCATGTATCAGCAGGTGCATTTACCCTACATACAGTACATAAAACAGTATTTATAACATCTTTAGGCTGACAAGCTTTATATATATACTCTAAAACCGATGTATTTTTTCTGAAAATGAAATGGTTTAACAGAAAAAGAATAACTGGACTATGTTTTCTATGTACAACTACATAAGTGAATGTTAACCCAGGCATCTTTTCTTGGCTTTCCGGTGTTGTGTACTACTTAGTATCATGACACACAACTGTCAGGCAAAGGTGCAGAGCTGTGACAGTTCTACTGCAGAGAGGAACTATTTATTGTCTACTCTTTGCATGCAGGTTGTAATTTGGCTCTGTGACCACAGGAATCAAAGGGGATAATGGCACACTAAAATTGTAGAGTTTTACCACCAGTACACAGTGAAGGTTGATGACCTGTCTCTCCTCCTTTGCCACTGTACAGTGCTCATTAACCAAAGTGCAGCGCACTGGTGTGGACAGAAATACTTAAAATGCTACAAGAAAAATCTAAATGTAACATCAGAATGGCCTCCAGTAATATCTGTGTCTAAACCTCAGAGAGCTGACAACAAAATGTGTTGCCAACTCATCCTAATAACATCTTTGAAAACATGAAGGAAGAGAAAGCTTCAGAGAGCTGAAATCCAATTTAAGCTTCTTCAAATGAATAAAATGAGGTTTGCAAAGGCAGAAGCAATTTGGACCAGAGTACATCAGAGATACAAAGTGCCTTTTCAATATTTGTGCTTCACCAAAAAATTTAGCCCTGTTTGAATGTGGGTATTTTCTTTGGGTATAAAGAAATGAACCTATTTCATTGCCTTGGGTGATGATCAGCTTCGCACAATCACATCTTGTATAAAAGACAAACTATTGGCCACTTTCAATTGAGTAGTTGTTTAATGAGCTTTGGGTGGGAGACATCATTTCTAATTCTCTCTACTCAATGAAATTTCCCAGCTGTTTTTCTAGAATCTAGATTTAAATGGCTACTGTTTTTTTCCTGTAACCCTGAATTTCTTGCGAACACTATCAAATGGCAAAACAATTACAGGGGATTGTAATTTAACTTCTTAGTGTATGAATATCCTGGACTACCTCCAATTCTACACTATCTTGTTTAAACCACTGAGGAAATGAAACATAGAGGCAGATACTCAGACTGCTAGGGATGTTTTGCCATCAGGCTAGCAGCAAGAAGAGCCAGACGGGTAGCAGCCAATTAAACTGGCCAGCAGCGGCGGAGACACTAGCTAGGACAATTAACATCAGAAGCACCGAAAACCAGGAGACTGCACTAACTGGTAGCAAGAGACCAACCTGTTCCTGGTCCAGCACAGAAGTAGTGTGAGTATGTGTGATAGCAGGTGGTTGAAATGTTCCTAAAAAATAAGCTGGAGGAAGCAAAAATATCAAGTGGCGCATTTTATGTTTAGTTTCCTCAGCCCATGATGCTGAACTAACTCTAAACCTTACAAACATTAAGCACTGTACATGACTTCATCAATTTGATATGAGTGGCACAACACTACTAAATAAAAGAAGTACCTTAACACAGCCAGAGCTGACCAAGAATCAGCTTAACCAAGTCTGAATCCTTCGTGTAGGCACTGAATTTGGAAAATTCTGACTCTGCATTGCTCGCACGAGGTTATGTTCACAATCACTTCATGTTTGCCAGCTGCTGCATCCAATACTCTGTGAAAGCATGATATCGCCGCACCCTCCAGCTGTGATTTTAACACTTAGCTAACACTGCTTTAACAACATCTTTGTCTGTCACCAACAAACATTTTCAAGGCATGTGGCTAGCTGCTGCAAAAATACTTGTAAAGAGAGAGAGAGAGAAACAATACCTAGTCTACAAAAACTAAATCAAAGAAATCAAAACACAACTCAATAAAGACAATTTATCTTCACTTCAAGAGTGGCAATTAGCCTTCTCTCGCTCCAAACAAAGCAGCTGTTGGCAACCTTGGCCCTCTCAACCTCCCCCTCGGTTGCATTGATGCCTACACGTCCATGTTCGCTCAGCCTCCCATTGGTCTCGCTTTGAAATGCGGCAAGGTTAGTGTGGGGGCTGAGCCATTGAGAGGCACACTTGGCAATGACAGAGATACTTCAACACAGGCGAGGACTTTTAGGGAGCACACTGAAGCTCTGCAGAGTGCATGTGGGAGGCTGTTTCTACAGAAACAAAGTGGTCATGCTGTGGGGGTGTTGCTGGGTGGGGGGGTGGGGTTGATAAGAATTATTTCTGAGACCTGGCTGAAGGTGCAAATCTTTATTTAGATGAAATCAGTCCAGTGAATTGGAAGCCTTTCAAGTACACAATCTGAGACATGTATCTAAATGAAATAATGCATCAGGTTTTAATATCACATTATTTTACAAGCCTGATGCTTCTCAATATGGGTAAGAAATGTCAAATGGAAAATAACAAGGGCAGTGTGGAGGAGTGTCCATGGTGTCTAATGTCTCTCACAGCAGGCCTCACATCGGTGGCAAAAATAAGACCTGAATTCAGCATATTTTTGCACCTTAAAGCCCATTCAAGCATAAAATGACAAGTTCCATTTTATCAACATCGACTGCAGTGTTTCACAGCAGTACATCTGAAGAGCCAGTCTCATTTGTAGTGAACTGGGCCTTATTCATCGTCATGGAAAACCTGAGGGTGGTGTTGACCTTTTTCCCTTTCCAAAGGCTGTCATCGCTATGTAATCATACTGTATATCCACTGCCACACAGAGTTAATATCAGCCCTGTCACTACTATAGCCCATTTTAAATAAGGTTGTTGTGTTTGCACAAAATGTCTTTCCTGCTCCTTTGTCACACTGCAGCTTGTCCTTTCCACTCCAATGACAACCCGTCTCCCATCTTGTGTCCTATGGGTGATACAAGCGGAAAGTGCCGAATGCAAATTTGGGCAAAATATTAATATGTGAGACACTAGAGTATCAACTGATCTAACCTGTACTCAACCATCACAGTCATTCCCACCTTCATAGCTCTGAAGGATGCAATGAACTACTTGTTTTCTTTTTTCTTTTGCTCCAGCATCTCCATCTCCAGCGTCAGAGGTGTGCTGCTCAGGTGTAAAACCTCGACCCAATTACAGGGCTGCCAGATGGCCCAGCAGGTCCCCAGCCACAGTGGCGATGCTGGCACACGGCACCCTGCTATCACCTCTCTATATTTCTCTTCTCCTCTCTCGTTCTCTAACTGGGTCAGTTCTGTCCTATCCTCTCTGCTATTGTATCTCCACCATCATCCTTTACTGTTTTTCTTTTACTCCTCCTAGTGCCCAATGGATTCCTATTTCTCCAAAGTGGGCAGCAGTAAAAATATTAACAAAATTGTTCCTATAAGCAAAATAAATAATAATGAAAAAAAACAGGCAGTGGATAGATCGACACAAAAGAAATGTTTGGACAGCATGTTGGTATCATGTGGATCGCTCTGCTTCCCACTGGCTCTAGTTTTGGACAGCTATCTTACTGTACCCAGCCATACATATCATGCTGTTTGAGGAAGAGATAAAACTGCCAAAATCTGCACAAACCCAACACTAATACTGTCTATGTTGCCATTTAACCTACAGTATAGTGGACTGTATGGTGCAGTAGCAAGACACACAGGCAGCCTTTTGCTAGTAGTACTTCCCTCAACATTTTACTGAGTTTCATGAGGTAATCATCCAGTAAATAAGCAATTAAACCCACTTTAATCAAGAATTATTGCCTAATTATAACAAAATGATTTGGCAGTTGTTATATGTCAGCCTAATTTAAACCTGCTGAATACATGTATTCATAGACCACACAGTAAAATGCAATAAAGTCAATATGAGAAAGCTCAGCATGGACATCTACTGCACAAAACCATTACCTTGGTAAAGGCTACGTGCATTATGTATAACAGGAATTGGTAAATCACCAATTGTTTTTTCAGCCTTAACCTTGTTATTAATTAAAATCAAACAGAAGCATGTGTTGAAAGTCACCAGCAGTCCTTAAACCATTAGGGAAAGGTTCTGTAGTTTCATGGATTCCTGTAGTTCACACTACTGATAAATACTATATAAATAAAAACTAAATAAAAACTAAATAAACCATTAAAACCTCTAAAATATATAGTTTTAACATAGCTCAAAAAAGTTAACATTTTGGAGAGACAATGTTTATATAGGGCAGAAACCAAGAGAAACGTATCATACAAACAGCATCATCCAGGTAAAATATAACACACCTAGACATGTATTTCGGCTCCAAATGTAGAAAGATGGGTTACTGGCGTAAATGTGAATGGATACAAAATAATTCAGGCTCAGTAAATCTGACATATGTCAAATTTAATTTGAGTAATTCAAAAGGGCAGTTGTGTTTTTGGCTTTTTAAACAGGAAGAGACTAATAGTGGCGTAAATGTTTCATGAAAGACAAATCAAAAGCAGCAAGAGACACTCAAATGCTACTGTAGTGCTGGGATCAATAGTCTGGATCAATAGCAAAGTGCTTTGACTAAACAAGCAAACCCAACAGAGACCCTGCTCCTGAGTCTTAGGCAAATATATAAGCAGGAAAAGGTGGGAAGGCATTTGATTTGGATTCAGATTCAGTGGTTTAAATTCCCTTTAAAACAATGAAATGGAGTCACATTATTTGCCTCCTGCAACGGTCTTGATCGTTTACTAGTGAACAGTTGTTCAGAGGTTTTAAACCAGTCACAGGCTTGATTACAGTTCAAAGCATGGGAGTTTCCTGCTGTAAAAGCAATCCTCATGAAGACAGTGATTGCTTTACAGATCTAGATAAACTAATAATCATAGCAAAGGCACTTGTTTTGATCCAAAGGGAGCACTAACAGTGTAATTACGGTAAATGAAGGGGGGTTCAAAGCAAATTAACACTTGCATGTGCATGCATAATAAAGTTCTGCATCAAACAATTAACATCATTATATTGAACTGGGGAGATATTCAGCAGAAAAATTGGATTTTTAAAAGTAATTCGCACTTTATAAACTATTTCATTATCCAAGTGCTATGAATCAGTCTCTTTATTGAATGAACTGAGGTCTTTCTTGTGGTATCAATTTAACATGTAGCAGTGTCATTCAAGCTAGAGCTTAGTCATCAGTGGTGTCTAGTTAATGGCAGTAATCCTACTGTGCTCCCCCCTCTCTCTCTTTCCTGTCACTTCCCATCAAAGAAAATCACAAAAACCACAAGTCAACCATTAGCAAACCAACTGTTGTGCTACTGCATTCACAAGAACAAGAAGATGTTATAAAGTCAGGTGGATGTCTAATATCAAACCAGTTCATCACAATAAGCTGAGACAAACTTCAAAGCTCTGTTGCACCTAAACTTTGGTAAAGTGGACGAGTTGGTGAACTAGCACTTTAATTACAGACTGTCAGCCAAGTATCCACCACAATCTGCGCAGCTGCTCTAGCACTGCTAGAGGATTCACACATACGCACAAGGGGTGAGTCTTATATATATAATGCTATGTAAATGAGTGTCAGGTGAGCTGCCTGCAGTTAGCAGAGATAAGGGGAGGCTGAGAAGGCCCCTTGGCCACTTCCACTTGTCCAGCACAGACTCTTTACTCACCTGAAGCCAATCTTAGGGGGTAATGGAACTGGAAAAAGTTATTAACCCCGCTTTGCAGCAAGGGCAGGAAAGCTCTATTAAGCCAGTGCACAAAGATTCCTCCATTTTCAATTACGGCTTCCGAAGCACTGAGGAAAGTAAGAAAAAGCAGTGTTGTGCTCTGCCAGAGAGGAGGATTCAGGGGCAGCTCTTATCATCTGCTCTTGTTCCTCATACAGCGTCGATACAACACACTCCCTGAGTTGTTGGTGGATGCGTTCAGTTTATTTACTGTACACTGAAAGAAGCCCAACCGCTGGAAATTGGGTCTGTCAGCCAGGGGTTAAACGAGAAACTGGTGAGTAGACAGCAGAACAAGTGTTGTGCAGCCCAGTGTGGTCTTACATTTAGGGGCTGAGTCAGACATTTAATAATGTTAGACTCATTAAAATCAATAGTGAGAAATTCTAAAAGAGCTCTCTGTAGGTACCAAAGTGCAAACAGCCATGTAAAGCTGACTGATTCATTTAATATTTCATTTGCTGATTCTCTTTTACAGCACCTTGGTGCTAACACGGTTGAGGCTAAGACACAGTATATGTGTTTATTACAGTGTAAAAACAGTGAAGCTGTTGACTTGGGTTGATTTAATGTTTAATGACTGAACTTTCTTCATCCTTTGGGAACAAAAAAACCTTTGCACAAATCTTGATTAACTCAAAACTGCCTGAAGATTTGGGAAAACAAACGTGATTAGGGTCACCTGAACATGGCCTTTATTTATTCACTTTATTGTGTTTATTTTTGAAATTCCACAGTCTGTAATTATTCTGCCGCTGTTGCTTTTTCCTAGTTTATAATGTGCATTTTGTTTTGAGCTGCTGGGAACTAGTTATCAGCATTATTAAATTGAACAAACTGAATGAAAAGTAGTTTCATTTCAAAACAAGCCAGCTAGTCAGTTATTTCAAGAAGTCCTGTGGTTTGGGACTCAGTGTCTGTCCAGTCCAGTGACATTGTCCATTGTCACACAAAAAGAGCTCACACACAGTACACACACCTTGATGTCAGAATGAAAAAAAAGCCTGTAATAATGAAAGCACAGCTATTGTAAAATGGTTTCTCAGCCTGGTGAGTGTCGTATTTCAGCATTTAGTTTGGTCAAAGGTCCATTACTCACTAATGACTCACATGAACTGCTGGGGACCTATAATGGTCCACTGTTTCTCTGCCTCCACAAGATAAACAACAGGAGTCAAACACCATCGTCGGCTTCCTGACTTGCTAGTTTTCTATCACGTTTGACATATAGGGCATGAAAGCTTTTGGAAAACCACATCCCACATTTAGTGACCCTTAGGCCTGGTTGCGTGCTTAGTCGGCTGCAAGGCTGGAGGGGGCAGTGGGGAGGTGGGTGAAGGCCAGGGCTAATATAGCAATGCCCAGGGAGTCATGTCTTTTGGAATCAGTCTGATGTAGGAGGCAAAGCAGGGGCCATGGTGTGCCTACTAGTAGGTGAGTCACACAGTCAAGGCAAGGCTGACTGGTCAGCCACTGCCTGTCTGCAGGGCCTGTCTACAGGGATGTCTGCCTGGCAACTACTGGCAGTGTGACAGGCTGGGAGAGGCACAAAGTGAAGGGGCTTTAGTGGTCAAGGAGTGAGACTGACAGAGCAGGACAACAGATCAAAGGGCTATAGGGCCTGCTGTGAGCCTGGGCTGATAATCCTCTCTGAAGAAACGGTGCCTGTTTTTATAAGAACCATTATGGACAGCTGTAGCTTTATGTGTTCCTGTGGTGGTGTGAGTCTTTGTGAGGGCTTCAAAGCTGTCCTTGTTTCTGCCAAGACCTTCACCTTCTTGCTCAAGAGCAAATCTGAGCATGCTTAACACAGACCTGACACAAGGTTCACAACCATCCATACTGCTTCCAGATACATAGTTCACACATATTCCAGTGGGCAGAGGTAAAAAGACTTAGCTGATAGATAATGTACACAAGAAATAAATGTTTAAAGTGGCCAATGTGCTCCATACTGTATATCTATCCACCAGCATTACCATTATTTCCGTTTGGCTCTCTATGTTATATTTTAAGGACACGAACAACATAAGAAGGCCTGGAAAGCTAGCAGGAGGACCTGTAAGCTTAAAGCTGCCTTATGCATTAACTAACTTCTCCCTCTAATTTTCAAGCATTAAGGGCAAAGTGAGCATCAAAACAAACTCTAGCAATAGCTCCTCATCTTCTCCATCCACTCCTCATTGCCCCTCCTGCCCTGTTTGTGAAACTAGGTAATATGTGGCCACGGCAGCTGCAGTCAGGTAATATAGAGCCCATAAAACCTGTGGTTTTCAGTGACATTACAGCAACACAATGCCAAATAAAGAGCTTTACGTTTTAGCTATATGTATGTCTAACAGTGTTTGCAGCAGATGCATCTACAGTAACACAAACAGTAATACTGATACAGTGCTAATGTTCTGTGGATTCCAACAACAAAGGTTAAGACTTTCATGCTTCTGTCTCCTCCTGCTTTAAAAGCACAAAACGAAACTCAACAGAAAAACTACTGTGCCTGCATTCAAAACTCTATTTAATTAATTTAGCAATAGTGGCTGTGCGTCTTTTAAAACCAGCATGTTAAGCAAAAATCAAACTTGCTTCATGAATCTTTCTGTAAAATACGTG
>NW_018128016.1:536780-557226 GCF_001952655.1 Monopterus albus | reverse complement strand
ATTTTTCACATCTAACTGTGATAAGAATGATTTATAAATTTTGCCTTGGAGTACTGTTTAGTGGAGAAACAACATAAAACAAATGCCCTGTAGCTTAAATTTTATTTAGTTTCCACCCTCCAGTTTCTCTTCTTCTTCTTCACACCTCCTGCTACGCCCTGTCTCCTGCAGGGCTCAGCTGCACATATCACAACTGACACGGTTTGTCAAGGCAAATAGTCAGGAAGGAAACAGTGCTCAAAGATGGTACTTTACAAAAGGCAGCTACTAGTTCCAGAAGACAAAGGCTCAGCAAGGTATATCAACACTTGTAAACACATATTTTTATGTAGTCAGGATATGCAGACAACCCAGTGTTTGTGTCTATATTTGTTGGGGCAGAAAAATTATTTGCATTCAAATATAAGTTGCAAAAAGGCATAATAATCCTGTTTTTTGTTTTAAAAACAAATTCTGTTTTCTGTTTGTTTTGTGTATGGTTGTGGGGTGCAGGATGGACCCCGCCTCTCGCCAAATGTCAGCTGGGACAGTGTAGCTGGTGACTACACTGCCAGAGCTAATGTAGGCGAATCTCCTCCTCCCTGTCAAACAAATTCTGCTTCATAGTCATATAATAAAGTATGTCAGTTAAAGTTAATTTTTTTTTAATTGTTCTTCCCAGATGCAACTAACGACATGGTTACAGTATATGCATATGAGATTTGGGAAATCCAGATTTCTACAGAGGAAGTGTTCTGTTCTTTCTTGCCCTATGTTTGTTGTTTCTTTGGTTGATGATGACATAGCAGATTAACCTGCTGCACTTCCTTTTTTCGGTCATTTTCCACGGTGCTCAGGTCAAAAGGCACATCCCCAGAGCTGGTAATGCTCTCAAACAGACGGCCCTTCAAAGTGCTCTTTCCAGACACTTGGCAGCTGATCTTTTGATTCCGTTTGGAGTGCGCTGTGTGTGCTGTTTACTGATAAGGTTGCCTTGGATTGTTCAAACAAGAAATGGTTAAGTACTTGGTGACTAGGAGATGAATATGCTCTTTCTCTGAGTTTTCACCTGAAAAAGATCAGATTCAAATGACGAGTTCCAGTATAACCGCTAAACTGTACATTCAAAGAGAAGTGGCTGACTCACGTTTTGCCTCAGCAGCAGCACGTGTCCAAAACTAATTTTAACATGCACTGACACTTTTCAGAAAAAAACCCCTAAAATATTCATTGCTTTATCTGATTTGCTACTTGACAAAGATGATTAAGTGTGACTTTCAACTTCAGAGAGAGTTTATGCCGTGGGGCTAAATCGTACAGTATCAAAGCTCACTGAGGTGGGGTGAATTCTAGGTCACCCAGCATCAACATTCGCTGGAATAAACCAGCTTATCCGGGAATTCTTCACAACAGACACCCACATCTTGAATGTTATTGTCACTTCGACAGATCGTCTGACTTTGCACTTGAGTCACAAAATCTCTGAACCCCCTTCTTCTTACACTCATACACAAAACACACAAGCTGACAGGTTGCTAAACTGATGAAGGTGTCACAGAGCACTGTCAGAGTGTGATTAGACGGTGACAAAACTTCAGAAATAACAGTCCCAGTGTCACCAATCTGCCATTTCAAGCAGATGTGAACAGATCATGGCAGCATAATGGGGGAGAATCGGATGATTAGGATATGGTGTGTCATATGCACGGGTGGATTATGAGACAATAAGCTCCTGGGTACAAACATGTAAAAGGCCTCTAACCTCTCCTACACTTCGAGGAGCAAGACTCACAGACTGAGCAATTGTGTGATTTGTAGTCAGTTTGTGCTTTCTTGTGGTTGATTTGCATCTGTTTTGAGCCATTTTGTGTCTATTTTACCTCTTCTGCATCTCTATATAGTAATTTTTCACCTATTTCTACTGCTGTGTCTATTTTTGTTGCTGTTATTTTGCATATATTTGTAGTCACTGCTGTTTTTGTGGTCATTTTCTATCACTTTTCAGTCATCGTACGTGTCTTTGTATCTCCTTATAGCCGTTTTTCATCTTTTTTTTTTTTTCTCATTTTGTTGCTCCCTGTAGCTGTTCTGCAGTCATTTGATTCACTTTCCAGTCACTTCATGGTTCTTTGGTATGGGCCCCCCCTGACCCCTTGGGCCCCTGAGCCTGTTCTCAGTAGGCCCAGTCTGTAATCCATACATGCTCATATGTTACCTTTCATTTGACTTCATAATTCATGCATCTCCTCATGGTGTTTGTTTCCTCACACACTTTGATGTAGTCCCTGTCTTCTTGTCTGGCCATTAGAAAGCCTTCCCCCCACTGGGCATCTTTTCATACGCCTACAGCCTCTCGCCACATTTCCACCCACCCATGCATTTTGTTTGAAAAACAGCAAGCCTGCTAATATTCAACTAGCTCAATAATTGTTGCAAACCTATTTTCAAGCTCAGCTAATTTCTTTCAGCAACACAAAGTAAATAATGATATCAAGAGTACCTGATGAATGTCCAGTGAAAGAGATTGCAACCTTTTTTAACAGGTAGCAAAGAGACTACAAAATAAAAGATGCCATCATTTTCCATTTTGATATTGAACTAGAGTGAGTCATCATATCATATCTTACTGGCAGCATCATTTAGCACAACAGCCTCCCTAAATCATACTCCACAGTGCCAGGGCGTGAAGAGTGTGACTGAACTCACTGACAGCGGTGGCAGCTTGATAGATAACATTGTGAGGCTAACATTGACAGGCATTGTGACCAAAAATCTTTTAGCTTATCATTTGCCATCAGGCATCAGTGACACTACATTAGCATGAGTTTTGATTTTCTAATTTGGGAGAAGCTCTCTCATTTGCAAGCACGCCAATATTGCCATGACCCCAGGTTGTAAAAAGCTCTAGTGGTACAAAGAGAGACAGAGTCAGAAGAAAGAAAAGAGAGGAGGCAGCTGTGTCTGTCATACATATATTTCTCTCTACTGTTTTGATAGATCACGTCTTCATAACTCAGATGCGGGTATAGCACGTGTTATTTTAGCAACAGAAACCTACATATGGCGTGCATTTGACAGGCAAACTGGATACCATCAAAGTGATTTCTGTTCCTGTGAGCATCAAGTCTGTAGACTGGGATCAGATGCAGCCATATCAAAGCAACCCATGAAACTGGGTTGAATCATGGGTTGAAATTGCTCTTGAATAATACAGCCTGCAACCGTGATAGTGAAATACAGAGATGGGCCACTAAAGATGGATGTTTGGCAGTATACAGTGTGTGACAATCACACAATCTGCTGAGGGTCTCCAGGCTTAAAGACTTATCCCCTGCAATTGATCTTTTGTTGTGCTGTTCTACCACTCACTGCTTCCTCTAAGCAGAGATGTTTTGCATGATGCTAGCTGAAACAAATCATTACTTTCAGGTTTGATTTTTCCAAACACTTAATAGTTTGATGAACTGCTTATTGGCTGGTATCTAAAATACTAAAAATTGGCCAAATGCAAGTTCTCAGTCTTAGTATCTTCAAATTGCTTGTGTCGCATGATCAACTGTTCAAAACCCAAAGGTATTCAACAGAATAAGAGCATACTCTGACATTTAAGAACCTCAAAACACTGAAACACAGCTTGAATGTTTGGCATTTTTGTTTAAAAATCACAAAGCCATCATCCAGTGACTATTACAATTGCTGTTTATACCTGTGATTCTGCATGCAGAAGCTATTTCTTTAAGCTTTCTGAGCTCTTTTCGACAAGTTATGCACTGTATCTTCATCTCCCACCTCTTCTTCACAGTCTATAGAGGGCCAGCTCACTGGTCTTTATTCTTGGAGATCATCATCAAGGTGAACCCAGTAGCCATAGACAAGACTGCGGACCAAAACATCAGTTGTAATATTACCTTCAGGCAACAAGAGAGAACCTCCTCCACCTGCTGGCTGTGTTAGAGCCAGTGGCGTACCACCCACGCGGTCATGTCCTTGTACTGCCTCAGTGAACTTTGGGTACTGAATGGTCCCCTGATTGAAATAAATGCAATCCATGGGGGTGTATGTAAAGCACGAACCCCTTGAGATGAACCATAAACCAGCAACCAGATGAGAAAAACACAATTTAGTGAACTGTACTTATTTCAGTCTGCTCTTTAAAGGTATTTACCAGATGCCTGGAGGGATTCTTCTTAAAGTTTCTTCCTTTGTTCCTTTTAAAGGTTTTTTAGGGTGGATTACTTCATTATCTGAATCAAGGATCAAAAGATAAACAGTATGCTATTCACACTCTACTGTGAAGCCTTTGGAGGTAAATGTGTGATTTGGATTACACAAATAGAAATGATCTGACTTTGATCAGTGCATAAATAGTATTTCACAAACAAAGTTTGCTAACAATTAAAGTCATTTTTACCTAGATTTTGAACCATGTTTGTTTTTTGGCATTGGAGTTTCAGTTGGCCATCTTGTACAAAGTTGTGATTTTTGCCTCTGCCAGTTCAGTTACACAACACCCGAGATTACGTCTGCCTCCAGAGAAGTCCTGCCACAAAACTGGTCTAAGTAAACTCCAATCTGTGCACTTTGTAGAGAACTGCATCTGACACACCACCCTGTCAGAGTGGATCCGGCCCGGGCCCAAAACCCCATACACATCCAGTTTATCTTAACTCCATGTGGGCTCCCTTTATATAAACCTCTCTGTCATGTCTTCTCATGAGTCACTGTGCCTTCTGACTTCACTGAGCTCCCATTTATAGCCACTCTATCAACACTTTTTTTTAATAAAGAAAAAGCGCGATGATTCCCTATAGACTCAGATGAGATGTTTGCTCATTTAGATTCAGTACAAAAGCTTTCACAGATGACTCCGACTAAAGCAAAGAGATAACTAACAGATGCTGCAAACACTTGTCTACATTTTTATATTCAGAACTGAACCATCAACAACACTGTAAAAGCCAACAGGCTGTTGATTAAAGTGGGAATCAATATAGGATTTTCACTGCAGCACAATCAGCAGTGTGCGGAGCTTTACGGGAGGTTTGGTGAATATTAAGTGTTACGTCTCCAGGTGTAGAAGCGTCTGTCTTTCCAAACTAATCATCCTTTAGTTTTGAAAGAAAAATCTGCCTCTCTCACAGATTATGTAATGTAGTAAGGAAAGAAGACCATGAAAGGGTGTCTCCAGTGGCAAAGCTAAAAACAGCAGCAGAAACGTAATTCTTATTGACCTGAGTGTGATTTAACAGTTCACTGTCTGGTGTGTTTGGCTGGGGAAGAGGGAGAAGAACAGGGCTGCAGATGCAGGATGACAGGACTGGTGGAGTATAATAAACAACCAAGGAAGGAGGAAGCCAGAGGAAGGACAGAAAATTTCCCTTTTCTCTTCAGGTCCGATCACACAGGGCTGACACTGGACTTGTACGGAGGCTGAAGGCAGGTCTGGGCCAAACATGCCTCTGAGAGCAATTAGGAAGCCAATTACTTTCTTCTTATGGAGGACGGCACATCAGGCCTCGCCACCTCTGGCGTATAATCCTTTCCGACATCTGTTCCCAGCAACAACCCACACTGATGCTTCTCATTTCCCCTACTCTGATCAGAAAGCAGAGCAGCACAGCTGGCCAGAGGGACGAACTCTACAACGTCACCTTAGAGGAAATCCAGAGGAACGTGTTTAGCAGTTTGCAAGAGTATGATGTGCTGGAAAGATTTATTATAAGCAAATGAAGTGTAAGCAAAAGCTGTCTTTAGCTGTTTACCACCCTGTCAGTTTTGGCCTGATTTATCTAAATGTCTCATTAAAACCCAGATACTTGGAAATTTAAATTAGCCTTTTAATTAACTACACATGAGTGCCATTTGGTAATTTAAATTATGAGAACTGACAGTGTGAGGCAGGATGGGCTGCTGTGATAATTCTTATTTTTGGTAAACAGCAGGAGATTTGGGAGGTGGAGCTGGATTGGAGGGATATTTTCCCAGAGAGACTTTCAGCAGAGAGCCAGTTTGGCACGAGCAGAATGCCAGTCGGCCTCCACCGGGCACCGGCAAACATTTGTGTCATTCATGTGCGACCCAATCGGATCAGACAGAGAAGAGGCCAGTGGAGCGCCGCCATACAGAGCCAACCTCCAGAGCCCATCAGAGGTCAAAGCACACAGAGACATGCTGTCCAAATCCTCACTGCTGTTCCCTATCTGACAGGATCCGCAGCTACAGCGAGAGGCTGTTGAGAACCAGCTTTGAAAAATCTCACAGAGCACGACTGACAAATAACACAATACTCTATTTATTACTACTACTACTATGACTACTACTACTACTACTATGACTACAGCTACTGCTACATGCAGTGCTGCGCAGACGTCTTAGGCCACTGTTAGATTTTTTGTTTTAGCTATGTTGTGATGACTACATACATTTATCAGAATACAACTAGAAAATATGTACACAGTATTAAAAACACAAAAATGCCAGAAACAAAACCAGTAAACAAACTGGATACCCAAGATGTGGTATTCAAGCTGTTCTAAAGAAATATGGAGAATCCCGAGAGGTCAAGACTGTTCAAAAGTTTCTCAGAGTTTCTTCTTTGAGACACTGGAGGAACTCCAGAAAGGACCTGGCAGCTTCATCTGGATGGAGGTTGATCCTCCACAGTAGAGCTTGATTGAGAAAGGGCTTTGTGGAAGAACAGCAGCCAAGAAAAACCACTTTTTTTCAGAAGGTAGACAGGGAGAAAAGGCTGAGATGTGCAAAAGCTCACAAACACTGGAGTGAAGATCTGTGGAAATATGGAGTGATGAACCAAAATCTGAAATGTTCAGGCCCAACTATCGACAGTTTGTGAGAAAAAGAGCTGGAGGGAGGTGGAAGAATGAGTGTAGCAGGCTTCATGGTGGAGGGTCTGTCATGGTTTCAAGACTTGAAGTCAGTCACCCCAAAAGAATTCAAGCTGTGCTAAGTGCAAAGGGAGGTTACATGAAATACTGACATTGGACTGTAGAAGCCATTTTGTTCTGGAAATCTTATTTTTAATACTGTGTACATGTTTCTATCTCAATAAAGAGACTGAGAAATAAATATAAATTATCCTTACTAATAATGGCCCAAGACTTTTGTACAGTACTGTACCTTCACACAATCTCCTATTTAAACATCACTAGAGTCCATTTCTATAAAAAATGCATTTATATGGACTGCCCTGAGCTTGGAATCATTTACAAGCCTTCAGTTTAATTTGAAAAAGCCACTGATCCAACACTTCACTCAAAAACGGCTTCTGTGATTGTTTTGACTGAGCAGAGGATGTCATATTCATGTTATTCAGGTCCTATTTCACTACATGTCGCTGTTGGAAACTGACTGGGTGTGTTCTCATGTAAGCTGTTTCCGGCTGCTGGGGAGCTCCTAGGCTAAGTAAAGATTAAACAAATAAACAAATTCTCACTTGGAATCCCATTGCTGATGGTCATGCACTGCTTTGACGTGCTGCACACTGCTGCACCGACTGTGTCAATTGATTTCCACCACACCGGCTCACACTGCTCAGGTCTCTTTGTTGCCATGCTTGCCGATGACATCTCTTGCTGTGCATTTTGCCTTGCTCACATTTCATACAACAGATATGTGTTTTCTGGGTTCTGTTATCTGCAGTATATCTCTTTGGGGTTCATCATGTTATGTTCTGAACCTTCCACAGACAGTATGTGAGGAGCAAGACTTATTCTTCACGTGATGAAAAGAACTGATCCAGTGTACGATAATCTAAATTTCTCTGACTTAAATAATCATAAATAGGAATTACAGTTAAAAACTACACAATACTTTGACATAGTGTGGGCAGTGGATGCAGTAAAGGCTCACGAATATCACTTCATGTCTTTAGTGATACTTCTGATAACAAGCATAATAGCAGTAAGCAATGAGAGACCAAGCTTTACAGGGCTTTAACGAGCACAATAAAACCTTTGTAGTTGCGCTACAACCATGCTAGAGCCTTATGAAATCAGTGACTGACAGCAACAATTACAGGAATAAAAATGAATTATTCTGCTGAGGAACTGAAAGACATCAACAGCTGAATTGGTTGCTAAGTGACAATGCAACATTTATAGCCAACTATATGTCTATTTGATTTCCCCCAGGTTTCTCTGATTCATTGCAGTAGTTTTAGAAGTATTTCTCTCACATTTCTTATCAACAACACAGCCTCAATTTCACCTGTCGCGCTCTGAATCCCAGGGTACCGTCCTCTTGTCCTTCTCTGAGCTCTCTGTGTGCAGCCGGACAGAGCAGTGCTTATTACCTCAGATCTTGCTGTGACCGGACCTGCCCGGCTCCACCAGGGGGACCCATATGCTGTGAGTGTGGGTCTGGCCTCTCCAACTAAGCCCCTGTGACCTTGGAGTGAGGTGCAGTACCCTGGGAGCCTGTGGAACGAACAATATGAGGCGGAGAGGGAGCCGGGCATGCAAACAGTCCATTACCATCCATAATGCTGGCTCTCTGCTGTGCCTATCCAGAAACCTTACAACTCAACCATCTTCTCTCATTTTATCCAGCCAGAGAGGGAGAAGCTCCCTCACTGTGCCTGTGCAATCTGGCCAAAAAGGAAGAGCGCGTGAGTACATGAATAAAGGGACTGGTTTGCTCCAGGCAGAGCTGAAATTGGTCTATTACAGGGCTCCATTTGAGATCAGTGTGGGAGGGAGTGGCAGGGCCAGGCATTGAGGGCTTTCCCGTTCTCCTTTCTTCTGTCTCTGCCCTTTGTAGTCTGGGCGGCATATGTTACAGGAAATATTGTGACCTCCTAGTAGAACTGCAGTAAGACAGGTGCATTTTTAGCGCTAAATATGGAAAAAAAAATCTAATTCCTGTGTGTAGTGTGACAAATTAAAGAAAAAAACCTGTCCACTTGAAGGGAAGGGTCACTACAAATCAATCAATAAAATAAAATTGTTCTGAGCCTCATTATCAATTTCCACATTTTGCCACCTAGGAAAATATCACTTTAATCAGTTTTATTCCTATTCAGTTCAGTGTATAAAGAGGAAAATAGGAACAGAGCGAGTACGGTTTGCCTAAATTGAATATAAGAAATTGCTGCTGATAGTACATTCAGGTCTGACTAGTCGTGATTATAGAGATAGATTACCTCCTATTTCCAGCAAACATGTATTTTATTATTAAGCACTGCAGCTGCAGTGTAAAAGCACTACTTGTCCGGCTTTTTCTTTACCTTTTACACTCACTGAACCACAACAGACAATCTGCCATAATGCCTAATCAGAGACATCAAACGACTTTTATCCAATTGCGCAAAATGGCACAATTAAATGAGAATAAATGCTCTCTATGAGGTATTATCTATCAACAACTGATGTGAAGTAAGCCCAGCCAGGCACAAGCCATGTCTGGCAATGCTGAGGACTCTACAATCAGGCAGCATTGTAGTTGGAGTGGGACCCTCTCCTGCACGATCATTAGGCGAATGGAGATGCAGCAGTGGAGAGCATGCAGTGTTATTTGCTGTGATTTTTCTTCATTCCACAGAAAAGGTGACATGCTATTCTATCAAAAATGCTAAATACTTCACTAAAAGTGATGCTCTCTCTGAATGACAGGTACAGAGTGATTGTAATCTACCTGGATGGAAGCCAGGTTGTGCTGCAGTGTGAGAGAAACCATTTTAAATAAACTACAGGCGGAGTGTGTGGTCATATTATTTCTCTTCTCAAACTTACTGAAAGGTGGTAACCTTGGAAAGAAAGAGTAAAACAAGATCAAGGTCACCCTCTCAAATCCGAGATGTTGTCCTCTAAAGTTATGGGGGACCGTTCTCCAGCATGACCGCACAGGGGTAAACAGAATTAATCAAGATTACCGGAGAGGATACCTCGAAGGTGGCTCACTGTAGGGAGAGAGGGAGGCTGAGGCTCAGCATCAGTAGTAAGCTTAGCGCCGGTCAGATAAACAGGTAATTTATAGAAGCCATTAAGAGTGAGGGGCAAGCCGCACATCTCATTACACAAGTTAGACTTTCTATATTTGGTCAGAAGCTGTGCTTCCAGTCTGATGGCTTAGGATATTCAATCACAAGAACCGCTTGATATAAAAGGTCGAACTCATTTAAACAATAAAAAACTAAACAGATAATTCAAAGAGCAAATAAGGAAAAATTACGAAAAGAGGAGAACTGCATCGTTCTGACTTGGTTTATGCTGCTCTGCCTCAAAATACCCACCCCCATGTTTGATCTTGTTTATTGTCTTCAGCCATCTGCAGCTGATAACCCTTGACTGAACAAGCTGTTAGTTATCCCATGAAGAAGTGTAGAGAAATATCTGTACAGAAATTGCTTTCCTGTTAGAAGGGAGAACTGTATCAGCATTACACAAACATTTCAGAGGGGAGGGGGGTGAGAAGGAGCTGATTTGTCTATTATATTCAAATAATATCTTGATTTCTGTGGATTAGAAGCTGAAGCAGCCTGTGAGTCACTGCTGCTCTGTGACTTACTGCTGTAGTGCTCCAGGTTTGACCACCAGGAAAGGAAAACAACAGCGAACCTGTGACCGTGTGCACCTGAACCTAACCCTTCCCAGGGATCAATTTTAAAAGGAGCGCACCCAAGTGGGTAACAGCCTCGCCAAGTTTGACACTGTTGCTCCCATTCAGCACTGGCTGAATGTGTTCCTGTGACATTTAAGGGAATTAGGTGGTATTAGGAAAAATGACAACCACTTTGTCTCTGTTAAAGCGATTAGGCAAGACACAAAGAACACTTTTGTGTAGCTCTCACGTGAGCTTTGAAAACAAAGAATCTTTGCTTGTCTGGAGGCACTTGAGTGCACCGCTTGCTGGGCTGAAAATTGGTGAAAGGTTTGGCACGACTCGGGGCACATCACTTCCTTCTGTCCTCATTGATGTCAGGTTTATGGAAACGGGCTGCAGTGATTTTGAGCCCTGGGGAATAAAATTGGAATAAAAAATAATGCTAAAAGGAGCAGACAGCATGGTTTCTTTTGTTGTTATGACATGATGCCAGTGTCAAACTACCACCAGGCTGCTGGTTAGTCTCAGGAGAACAAACAATGATAAGGGCTTTACACCTTGGACAAACAATCATCTGAGCCATATAGGCAGAAATTTCTTCAGCACAAACTTTGTGATATTATGGTCAGCTGCTGAGTTTGATACAAACTAATTAGTAATCTGACTTCTCTCAGCATCCTCCAGCTCCCTCCAGATGTCTCCTGGCTACTCCATAAATCTCCTCCTAAATTGGTCTTATTTTTCATGTGAATGAGGGGGTGTGTTTACGTGTGTATGTGTGTGCGGCCGTCCCGTTCTGACCTTCAGCTGCGGGCCAACAGTCCAAACTGATCAGGCAAAGAGAAGCCAACTGCCAGCTCGACATCGTCCGCTGTCAGGTGCTGACAACCTGCATAAACACCGAGTGAGAAGCGTGCCTCACCTGAGGGGCAAAAGCCAGGATGAATGATGTGACGAGTCAGTCAGATGAGAACAAGTTCAGCTAGGTTAAATCTGTGAAATGAAAGCAAAGGGGAAGCCTGCTGTTGCGGATGTCTACATCCAGCAGGTTCCTGGCTGTCCTAGGTTTCATTGTAAAACTTCTCCAAATGGGAGCCTTAGGCAGAACTAGGATGGGGCAAGATGGATCTATGGTCCCACCAAGAACTCTAGTGCAACTGTGGTGCTTGTTTATTGAGATGTTAGCTTCAAACACAGACATGTGCCTTCAGATTCTCCACCCCAGATTTGACTGTCTTGCCAGTGCATGAGAAAACACGTCCCCACCACCAACAAAGCCCCTTGTGTTGTTTTAACTTAGGGTGTGTGAATCCAGCCAAAAGGGAGAAGAACAGACTGAGTGATTAGAGATGCCATGTCACTCATTTTACAGGGAGAGGAAGTAATGATGCAGAATATAAAACAAGCTTTTGAAGGAGAACTTCAATAATCCAAGGCAGTGACTCACAGTGGTTTGTATGCATGTGCTGTGAGAGGGATTTTATGGCACTGTGTATTTTGGGCACTTACTACATTTATTAGTCAGTGGGTTGCGGAGCAGCAGACAGGAGACAGGGGGAGATCTGCAACAGGTGTCAGCAGCCGGACTCAAACCGCCAAAGCTACACACTTACGGTCAGCCGCGCCATAACCATTCACCTAACGGGGGCCCTGTGAGATTGATGTTAAGAGGAAAACCAATCCAGTATACAGGAGCATCAGTAGTAGATTTTTTTTCGCTCGTCCTATCTGGTTCATCTCTTACGACTCCTCAGATTTATCTCGCAGACCTTCACCGTGTCTCAGTTACTGGATATAGGATGCGTTTGTGATTTAGTCTGATAAAATGTGTGATTTTTGTTCTAAACTGTACCTTCAACCTTTACTTACTGTAGTAAAACAAACTGCATTCAAAAGTGATCGTTACGCAAATCAATTGAATCCACTGCAAAGACAAAGCCTGTTTGGGATGATTGGCACAAATATGATTGGTCTATTAACCTATCAGTCATGCTATTAAGGTCTGCCATTATGAATCAGGCGTGATGGTTTGTGATTGGACACTAATGCATGTTGGGCTCATTAGTCCCTACTGTTCTCAGTTCAGACTCAAATCAGTGAACTCGACTTCTTATAAGGACGACAACAGCTGTGACCTTTGGAGCAGTGAGGTCAGTGTGATGCCAACTTGCCCTTAAATTGCTTGAGATTGATTGGCAAGAGAACAAGGCGCTTTCACCTCGGTTCCAATGGTCTGGATCCCCGGACCCTTTCACGGCATCAAAGATTATCGCTCAGACACAGCTGCAAACAGGAATTATTTATCAAAGCAAGTTATAGTGATCTGCAGATAGAGAAGAGGGCTTCAGGGCTTTATGTACATAGCCGAGAAAAATTAATTATGGGCATCCTGTTCTATCCTGCAATTATGCATGTGGATGCTAATTTCCCACAAGGGAGAACATTGTGTGTCTGGCATATCTCTCCTGCCCCCTGTGTGCTATGACAAAACAGAGGGGAAAAGCTCATACACACAAATGCACACATACGCACACACACAACAAACCAGAGAGTCAGGTGCCCTCCAGGCACATCTCCATCAGTACACAGAAAAACTTCATTATGGTAAAACAAATGTGTCCTCAGCACAAATCAGCCTCAGTAGAAGGTGCTCTTATAGAAACGTCTGGACAGTATTAGATTATACAGAATCTGACACTGCTGCTTAGTCCACCAGAGGTTCTAGATGAGTTTCTTGATGTGTGCTGAAACCCCAGACAAGCCCTGAAACCGGCTCGCTCTGTAAAATGTGCTTGTGATGGTTTCCCTGAGAAACAGCGTGTGCCTCACAGAGCAGGTCTGCTTTATTTCAGAGGCGTTTTACCACCCCTGACATGATCCTATTTTGAATGGTTCTCTGTGGTAATAAGGTCATTTGTCTTGTGCAAAGGAGAGGGGCTCTATAGTTGTCATACACTGAACTGAAGATAAATGTGAAAGGCTATGACAGTGAAAAGACCGTCATCCCTTTCCTGTCAAGGCTTAAAAAATATCTTAATGTCTGGAAACAATAGAACTGAATGTGGATATCCACTGTTCACTTACAGCACTGACTGCACAGTTAATACAAACCTATAATCCCATAAATGTCAGACAAATATATTTTGGAGTGTTATCCAACCTAACCTGCTTGGCTTGGTTCAGAAGGACTCTAGTGCTCATTTAGTTCAGTTTTTTAGATGTAAAAGCTGTCAATTAAATTAAAGTTCTCAAAAACAAACACAGCAAGATTTTTTGCGATGTGAATTCAAAAGCTTAACTGCTACTAAATCCATTTCCTGATCAACTTTTTAAAAACCAATATTGTATTTAAGCTGGGTGAATCCCTGGGTGCAGGGATTCCCCCTCATCATTCAGGGGTGACTTGAGCTTTTGTCCTAGTCTGTGTTTTGTAGCAGTTACTCATTAAAAAGTGAGTGAAATGCAGGATGACTAGACGGTAACTACCTCCGCCACATCCTGTTTCTAGCTGGACAACACTATCCAGATATTAGGTTGAGCTGCAGTGTCATCAAACAATGGTCCTGCTGTAACTGTTATTGTTTGTGTCCTCTTTGTGACTCCATGAAACATAATATTACAAATATTTAACATCAAAACGCTGCAGAAATTTCTGTCAGTCTCTGGAACAACATTTTGCTAATATAGTCATTGTCAGTTCATATGACTTCATATTTGCAGCTCTGGAGTTGTTTGTGTAAAGTCAGAGTGAACACAAACTCACAAACTGCACAGATACTAAAAAGCCTGTGGCTCAGGAGGTAGAGTGGGCTGTCTCCTAACTGGGAGGTTGGTGGTTTGATTCCCGGTCTACCCAGTTCAAATGCCAAAGTGTCCCTAAACAAGATACTGAACCCCCAATGGCCAGGTCAGTGTGTGTGTGCGTGCACTGGCTGAGGAAATGAGAAATTGAGGTCAGATGGACTACAGACCTACTTTGAGAGATTTCTGTTTGTTAAATATGCAGCAACCCTTTAGCACTGATCCCACCTCATCATTGCCTTGTTCAGATTGACCTCTATGACACTGTGTGTGCTAGTGTGCGTGTATGTGTGTAAGCTCTTGTTACGTCAACAGCAATCAGTCCACAGTACCGTTATTGATTGTGCTGCACTCTGCTCACCTTTCCCCTTGTTTACTTGTTTCAGTGGTTAGCCTGGCCCCCAACAACACTTATCATCATGACTGATTGCCAATGGAAATTGGGGGAAGTGCTACAGGTAGGAAGGTCAGGACAGATGTGATTGAAAAAGAAAATGTGATGAGTTGAGGGAACAAGGAGGTGAGGAAATGAGGAGATGACAAAAGGATGCATACAGTCCCACGATGGGCCCTGCTCAGCTTCCTGAGAATGGCACCCACATCCGTAGGCACTGCAGAAGAGCAAGCCCCTGATGCGCACGCACAGTGCCTTTCAAAATAAAATATCCAACACTGGCAAGAAAAACAGATGCTCATATTTATAAGGTTATTGGAGATTATTGTACTATTGAATGTAAACAAAGGCTATTTGATAGCTTCTTTTACACAAAGGATAAAACCCATTATTCAGAGGGTGAAACAATTCCAAAATAGTATAATCAATAATATTTTATTAATATATTTGAAAGCCACTTATATTTTAAACAGCAACAATCATAACTTAGAAAGATGGGTTTGGATTTGTCTGTATGAGTTTGTAGTAAAGCGATTCTCAGTAAGAGTAAGAGACAACCCACTGTCAGTATTCGTTGTTAGCTCCCACCTGACATCACAACACTTTCACACACCTCGCTTCTAGCACATTTCAGTAAAATGACGTGGGCAGAGGTTGGCCTGCTTATGCCAAGGGCCAGTGGAATTAGGATGTGTGTAAAGTCCAACCTCTGTACAGGACAGTCTCTGCCCAAGAAGATAAATGTGACCACAGATGATAGCTCGGCACTCTTTGATGATGGGGTTCCTGTGGAAGCGCCGTTTCTCTGAGCCCAGTGCTGTATGGCTTTACATGTGACCAGACTTTGATTAAATATCCTGTTTATTATATACTGTCCTCTTCTGTCTTCACTTCTTGCGCTTTCAATTAAAGAACTGGGTCTAACAAAGTGTAACCAGCGAGGTGCTAATAAAACAAGCGTTTGGAAGTAAGCACAGAACAATCAGCAGCAGCTTGAATTTACAAGTTTGCAATGTTTACGCCCTCATAAATGATCCTAAAAATAATACCAGTGGCAATGTGTTAATATCCCACACTCCATCACAGCTAAACACAATTTAAAGTGGATTTTTGTTGAGACTGTCCAGTCAAGAAGCATCAGCATCCGTTGTTTCACAATGTGCCCCAAAATCCACCTTCACTTTCTCACATAAACAACTAGGTCTTCATTTTTGCCTCTAGTGATTTAGAAATAAATTTCTAACTAGTCCCACGCCATATTGTAAAAGTATTTCCCAATTAATTTTTTTAATTAATAATTTTTTTGTACAACTCTTTACTGGTGTAAAACTGATCTCTTACGGTCAAATTATTATTATAAAGCCTTTTCTGCGCTGTTCAGTTTGAAACAAAATCTATCTTATTTTAATTTACCTTTAGTTGTTGATGAACTGATGCCACTGATGTTGTTAAACATCCGGAGAAGAACTTTAGAAACATGTAGAATACAATATGTTTTTAATTGTGTATCACTGAATCCCCTAATTCCAAAAACTGATACTGAGGACATGACCGCATTGTCGTTAATGGCTTGTTTTGACATATTTATTATTTATAAATAGAATGAAACTAAACAATCAAACACACTCAGAAAATACTGTACATTGAGTTTAGCTTTCTATTTTGCTTGTGATTCACGTCTATGGGCAGACAAGTGACCTGACATTTAACCTGCCATTTAACACAATTTCACAACAGAATTTAGCTTAACGCTGTCAGTTTTCATAAAATAGGGATCAGGATAAAGACAAGAGATGCTGAGAAATCACTCAAACTGTTACAGTATGGAGTGCACTTATGGATGGGGTCAGGGTTGATTAGGATCAGTAAGAAGTATCTTGGTCATTTCGAGGTATACAGGATTAATTCTACATGCTGTGAACATACGTGAGCATCACAGGGTTGCTTTTCATTTTTTGATGTGCACCCATTGAGATCAGTGCTGCACATGGCTGGCTGCATGACATCCCACAAGCAGAGCAAACAGATTGTTTACTACTTACCATCATATTGAAAATCCTTACCGACTGTTTTACTGTATGTTTATGCAAATTTACTAGGGCCACAACCACATATGAAGCACACAGGAAATTTAAATACAACCAACCAGAGAAGCTTTCAAAGCTTTATGTAATTAGGTAATGTGAAACCAGTGTGACTGTGTGAAAGGGGGTGCTCTTAATGATGGGCCTACTGAGCATTATCACCCGAATCTCCATCCCACCCTTGTTTTTGTGAAACTTTACAGAGAGTTTCAGCCCATTGTTTAGCTGCCTGGTCTTCAACTTTACTGCCAGTGTCCAAGAGTGGCACAGACCTCCATAACCTTGCCCAGAACTGTCAAGCGCACAAGCAACCAGGTATACACAAGCATTCAGTATCCTTATAGTTCATTCATTTGTCCTTATACTTCCATTTGTACTTAGTGAGGACAGGTTCCTGCTTGTGAACAGAACAAAAAGGACTGTGAATATTAGACTTCCATTCACCACTGGACCACAGACTTGACGTACAGAATACTAATGTTGCAAGTGTTTGCTAAACTCACAATATTGACTTAAAAGAAAATGATATTGCAGCTCATTTTATGTGAATGCTAGCTGGCTAGCTGTCCTTTATATTCACCTCATCGCCCTCAGTCGGTTGTCGGTTGTTTTATTCACTGGTTTGCTTCACTCTGTCTTTTTCCTGGTCTCTGCCTGCTGCTAGCCCTGGATGCCAGCTGCTGGTCTGTGGCTCATTCCACTCCCATGCTCTGAAATGTTTGCGCCTTCTCCAATCTTCTCATCTGCTACAGTTAAGATATTATTTAAGACTGCCATCCTCTGGATGTTATGTTGTGACTGAATAGCCTCTGACTTGCTGACTTCTTGTTCATTTGTTTATATATCTCCTACCTTAATGTGGAGATCTGTATTAGTCTAAAGGTTTGGATGTTGGTCTCCTGTTTGTTTGGTGTATGCTTGCTGCAGTCCAGTTCTTAGTTTCATTGTTCTCTAGGTTTTGTTTGTATCTGACCAGCACTCTGCTAGACTTTAGCTACCTCCACCAAGATTCAAAATTCAAAGATTCAAAGTGTTTGTCATGTGCACAGTAAGGAAACTGTTTCCCTGTACAGTGAAATTCTTACTTTGCTGTCTACAATGAATGCCAAACAATACAAAGTGAAATATAAAGTAGATAAATAGTGCACAAAATCTAAAGGCACTTAAAAACGGCAAGTGGAAACAAATATAATAAAAAAAATAAAGTATATAATAAAGATAGAATGTATGCTGTCAGAGCTGTATGTGCAATGGGGAGCAGTGAATGTGCAATTATGCATGTGCAAATGTGCATGTGTGTGCATGTGTAAACTTGGAATGTAAACAGTACAGGTGGAATTACATGAAATAAGCCCTGATTGTATACTCCTGTCAGCTGTTTAGGAGCCTGATGGCAGTTGGAAAGAAAGAGTTTTTCAGTCTAGAAGTTATGTTTTTGTTAAGGAGGTTATGTTTTTGGTTCTGTGTGTGTGTGTGTGTGTGTGTGTGTGTGTGTGTGTGTGAAAAATGGCACCGCGTGGCTGCCTCGATTGAACGCTCTGTCTAGTGTAGAGCCTCTATACTGGAGACACATTGCTTGTGTGTATTAAATATACTTGACCAATAAAAAGTGATGAAAAAAAAAAACAGTGCAAAAACAAGAATAAAACTGGGGAAATATTACTTGAAAAATTATGAATTATTTGCCAACAGAACAGGGAATTTTCAAGTAAAAACATGACTTACAACTTACAACTAGTGCAGTCAGAAACCACAATACCAAGCAGCTTTGCACTTGTCAGTGTTAATCAAACAGCTTTATAATTCTTGCTATTTTCAAGCATGAAGTCGGAACCAGTATTAAAATCTCAGTAAGAAGTTAAAATATCTTATTAAGATAATTAAGGACCAAAAGCTCAGAACAAATTCAAACATAAAAAGTTCCCGGTAGAAGAAAATATCTCGTCAGAAAAAAAGCATCAATTACCTTTATTTACAATATTTCATCTTATTTAGTGTACGTTTCACTTTTTGCACTATACTATACAGATGTTTTCCTAAGTTTGCACCAACTGAACCAAACTACAGGCATAAAAACAATCTCAACAAGACTTTAAAAAAGTGGGAAGAAAATGGGTGAACTGGGAACAAGAAAAATATATCCCATCCATCAGGTCCTGAAATAGCTCCCTGTGCTTCTTCATCCTCTGAGATATAAGGTGAGAGGCAGGCGGGTCAAATAACGTGCCCCTTTTTTACACTTGATGCTTTTCTTTCTCTAATACCAAAAAGCACATTAAAAACAAAATTGGCTGTTCAGCTGCTGCTGCTATTACCTCCTCTATCATTCTCTTTTAATAGCTCTGCCACCATTCTCTAGCCTTTGTGGTCCACCTGGCTTCTGTAGTCCAACCCCGCTGGCGGCTACAAAGCGTTTCTTTACTTGACTCTTCATCATCACACAGATTCCTCGCTGCGGTTTCATGTTAGAATTTTCTTGGATCAGACAGGAATGTGTGTTTTCACAGCTATAGTGGGAATCCGATTATCATACAGGGATCACAGTCGTCATGGAAACCAAGGATGGTGCATGGTGTTAAGCCACCCCTTACACATCCTAGAACACTGGGAATTAGTGTGAAAATTCAGCTCCCTTAAAATAACGATGTGACAAATTCCATCCTTCATATTAAACACACTGCAAAACAACAGTTGTTTTTCTAGCCTGCGTGTGTGGCAGGAACACAACCAGTGCTTATTAGAAACATTACTCTGTCATATACTTTCTCATAAAATATGCATATGCACTGTCTATTAATTTCTCTTTCAAACATTTGGGAAAGAACACGCTGTAACAGCTATTGCAGTGCAGACTTACTGTGCAACAGATTCGTTTTGAGTACCTTTTTCTTGCTCATCATTAATTTCAGCCACGTTTCTTACTACACAAAAACAAAAAACATGTGCTTCCACTTGAGTAGAGTTTGGCTGAATGAGAGAAAATACATAGAGCCGTAAGCACAGTATGGCTACAATAACACACATGCCTGGACACACATTTGTTTCCCCAAAAATCTGGCAGCGAGGAGGACGACAACCCATACAGTAGAGGTAGACAAGTATAGCTACATAAATATGTTGTGTCATCATTTTACAAAATTCAGGTGTCTGGTGGTGTGGCCTTGTACATAGATAAAAACTTTTGTTATAAGTGGAGAAAATGTCAAGGGTGGTGGATAATTTGCTGGAGTGTGTGACTGTAGAAATACTCATGGGAAAAAAAGAAAAATGTTGTAATAAGCTGTATTTATAGAGCACCTGGAGCCAGCATAGAAAAATTTAATGACTGGATAGAAGAAAATTACTTGACAGTAAGTCATAAATTAATGTTTATATGTGGTGACTTCAACATAGATTTGATAAATCCTAACAAGCACACAGGAACTGAGGAGTTTATTAACACATTATATAGATGCAGTTTATACCCAAAAATTACAAAACCAAGTAGAGTAACAATCCAGCATGCAACACTAATAGATAATATATTTACCAATGTTATTGACAGCAAAATGACAAGTGGATTACTTATAAATGATATTAGTGATCATCTGCCTGTATTTTTTGTTTATGAGGGCCAGTATAGAAAAGA
>NW_018128016.1:518229-534961 GCF_001952655.1 Monopterus albus | reverse complement strand
TTTTTTTAGTATATTACTTGTGTGGTGTAGAAGAGAATTATCTATGTAGAGATACTGCTTGCAAACCAATGATGGTAAGATGATGTCATGGGGTAGGACTGGATAAGTCTGACTTCTTCCTACTCCATTCAAGCATGTACTAGGTATAAGCAAATTGATACTGGATTAGCATTTGTTGGATATGTGTAAAATTATTTGTGTTGACATATCAACTGTCTTTACATGCTTGAAAGAATAAATCAAATCAAAATCCAATCAGGTGTCCAGATTTATGCAAATTCCTGTGAAATTATATATATATATAAAAAAAAAACTGATATGCACAGTATGTATCATAGGTTTTGTTTATCTGGTGCAGAAAAGCAAAGTTTCATTTAAAAATGCCAAATATAGACTTCTTCTAGCTGCTTGAATGTGATTATTTACTCTTTTATCTAGGTTTCTAGAATAGTATTATTAATTATTTTGGCCTCTGGGTGTGATAAAACAAACTGTGGAGCCACATTTCACTATTTTCCAACATTTTTTGATTAAAAACAAATCACTTAATCAAAAATCCATCATGGAATTAATTTTTAGTTGCAGCTTTAGTTAATGATTATAAATGATTTAGCTTCTAGTGTTTTTATTTGTCTTGTGATTTTATTTCCAATAGTATTGCCCTGAAATGAAAAACTGCAAGGAAAAGCTGTGCTGTGGAATCAGTACATTTCCAAAAACAGGACATCTGCACAGTGAAGCTAGTCTGACTCAGCAATGAAAAAAAGAAACATTCAGCCACAATACAATCAGTGAACAGTTTTAAGCAGATAAGGCCTGGAAAGTCTGAGGGATTTTCTCATTATCCTTGATGAGTCAGGTGAAGGCTGGGCTCTTTCTATGAGGGACAGGAGGGAGGAGGGGAACACAAGTGGAAGAGAAAGCCCTCCAGAAAGATATAAACAATGCTGTGAGGAGGAGATGCATGGAGCCTGTCTTGGCCACACCAGGAGAGGGCGGCCATCTGCAAGTTCGTGCTGCACAAAGTTTATTACCTCCCTGTGAAGAGTGAAAATTTTGTTTTCTCTCTCTCTGTCTTCCTCCTGTCATGCATCTTTTCATCTGCCCTTCCTTTCTCTCTTGTCTTCTGCATTTCCATGACTCAGTAGTATAATATCAATCTAGTGTGGCGTGAGACTTAATTAGAGCCTGTCATAGCTCTAATTTATAACAGTTTATCAATGTGGACGGCCACCCTGTTCAATCCCTCTCTCAAGAAAAACCTCTGTTCATGAACTGAAATGAAGACAGTTTGGCTAAAAATGATCTAGTCTAGTCTAGTAGGAAATGGCAACGCCTAGATGACTCAGGCAGAGAAAATCACAACATTTATTCATTAGGGGGACTGAACTCCCAGGCCATTCTATCAGTGCAGCGTGATACTGTGCCATGTGGTGTGGAAACGCTACTTTGGGTTGGCCCCCAAACCCACCCGACTGCACAGTGCTGCCTTGGGGCCACAAACGGCTCCCAACTCACTCTGGTAAACACAACGCACAATATGCCCACGCACACAACAAAAGACATGACTATGAGTGTTGTCACCACTCTTCATGCTGACACAAAAGAGAATGCAGCTCAGATGCCGTGTGAGCAGTATAATAACGTTCACAGCGACATGAGAGGATTTTTTCTGGATGCTAGGGGACAAACAGCCAGAGATCAATACAGGGGATGAATACATGGGAGCCTGGTGAGCATTAAAAGCCAGACATCTTAAGAGCTAAATGACCTGACAAGGAGGGTCCAGCAGAAGTGACCTAACTCATGGCTGGAGATGATATAAGTAAGTCACAGGAAGACATAAATCTCTGAGAACCACACCTAATGTTTCAGTTGAGGCGTGTGATGCCCAGCAGTTTGCTGCCATTTTAGCAACATTTCTGGTAGAATGAAAGACTGAAATGTGTGGCTATAGTACATGTATATGAACTGGCCAGCAGCACACGCTGCACTCAAAGCACCCGCCTTGGTACCAATCAAGCTTTCAAGAGCATGATGTGGGCTGGCTTGATTGATGGACTAAAGGGGAAAAGGCAGGTGGGGTAAGAGACAAGCACAGGAGAAAACCTGAGGTTAGACACTGTCACTGATCTGACTGGTGCATTCAGGGGAAAAAAAGTGCCTCAAGGGTGTAATTCAGTTCACTAAAAGCTCTTAAACCTTCAGCACGACCAACACTTTCCTGGTCTTGTGCAGACGGACAAATCACTGCATTCTGACATCACATTTAGTTTCTAATTACAGAGCCATTGTAAACACTGACCTCCATCATTTCTCTCTCTCTCCCTAGCATCAATTTTTGCTTCTGTCACTTATAATATATTCACATTTTCAGTCACTGTTTGCAAAACAAATTGAAGAATGTAATTATGTGTAAATCAGCAAGCAGAACCTGGTAGCAATCTACAGGACTGACACTTTTATTATTGTTGTGTTATTAGACATAACAATTTGTGTTACAGTGATAAATAGCATTTAATACTTTTTAGCTGCCAAGGACAATCATCTGTAGATATCACATAACTGTGCTATACTCTTAAAATAAGGAGGACAATACTCAATATTTAGTGTCAACATCCCATGAAAAAATTATCTATCAATACTTTTCAACTTTTCAACCACATCTGTGGCTCTCAGCTCCAAATCCATTCTTCTCCAGACGATATAAATAGGTCTCTATGATTTTAAACAAGACTAAATAATTTCCTGAACAGTTGGGTATTGTAGTTTTGCAGAAATATTATTCCAATAGAAGTAAACTGTATATGAGTTGGGGACTATTTTCTGAATAATAAATATTTGGTGCTCTAGTGAGTATTTACACCAGCAGGATGGTGTGTGCAGGATTAACTACAGTGTGTGTTCACTGTAATGAAGGAACAACTGTGTGTCTCTGCAATGTGTTTTAATAGTTTTTAGAACAAAACATAAGCAGCACAGCAGTACAGGCCATACCAGGTCAGACCTGTTGGTAGGATCACCATTCTTGTTTTTGGCTTTTTCAAGAGGTTTGCTGAAAATTAAAGAACCCCACAATCATCAGTTTATATTATATAAAACAGATGAAAAGTACAAATCTTAACCTGTGAGCAGCTGATACTGGCAAATACTTGGCAGTTTTTTTTTCCTTTAGAAAAACTTGGTTAATGATTTGGAACAATAATCAGCACAAGGCAGGGATGAACAGAAAGGTTTCTGCTTCTGCAAATCATGTAAAACCCCAATGTGCACTTGTGCACAGTTTCCAACTTATTAGTGAGACACAACATTTGAAAGCAGCAAACCAGGATATCTCGGCTCCAGAAGACATTTTAGTCCTGAGAGTGAAATGTGACCACGCAGTGACTATTGGTAGAAATGGCAGAATAACACAGTGTACTCAATAAATGTCAGACTCAAGCCATCATGATCCAGCAGCTCATTCTCTGCATGAACTGTGCTCTCTCTGTGCATCATGGGTAATGTGTCTCTCCTGGGGTTTTTCATATCAGAAGCCACCGAGGTTATTTATGCTGACAGTTATGGAGGGAGCAGGAGGAGACGGGGGGACTGGGTTTGATGAAGAGAGAAGGGCTTCATTTACACAAGGCTACATTTCTGAACGATTATTAATAGTTTTAATTACACAAGTGGTGATGTTGTAAAGCAGTAACCTGGCTCACACAGCCCCCCTTAACAATTTCTTTACGTTCCACTGCCAGAAGCAGCCTTCAAATGATAAGAAGTTGTATTACATGATATGTTGCTAGTCTTCAAATTCTCAAAAACTTGAAAAATTCAATCACAACTGTGGTAGAAGGTGAAGGTGGCAAAGGATGAATAATGCATGAGCTCAACGTGGTGCCGTTAATCACAGTGATCTCACAGATTGCTTCACCCCCCACCTCAACGCGCGCACACACATACACACTTCCACCTTTCTCCTCTGATCCAAGAGCAGGTGATGTGAAATTAGGTGGAGATATTATGGAATAAGAGACAAAGAAATGAAGAAGTGTAAAGTAAGTGTTCTTGTACTAGCTAGAAATGTCACTTTCAGCTCTCTCTTCACTTTATCCTGGCTTAGAGAAATTCACCACAATAGGCATGTTTTGGAAATGCAAAGGCACTGATTGCATTTTACCAGGCTTTTCAAACCTGGCCTGTGTGCAAGTCCTCATCAAACGAATGCAGGCGAAATGTGAACTTGCACTGGCACAGAAGCTTTTTACGTGACCCACTTGCCTCTCTGTACTTCTCCCCACTCAGCAGGAGCGGGAAAGAACTTGAAAAGCTCTGAAATGTATCCGCAGTGCTGCTTTTTTCCTTCCTCACCCTTGCAATCATGAAGATATAAATGACAATTTTGCACATGAATACAGTTCATTTACGTGGCTGTGTATTCATGTGTACGCACTGCACTGCAATGCGACACATCTGTAATGGGATCTTTTTCTCCCATCGCGGGCCTCCTCGATGGGGTGCCTGATAACATACTCCGAGGTGGACATCTAAGATCAGAGATTACCCTGCGTTTACCGATACCTGCTCTCCTTTAGCCCATGTCGAGGCATCAGCAATTGAGGAAAATGCCAGATTTAAAGATAACCTTTCTGTGACAGCCTTTTAACATGATACACCCTTTAATTGCAGTAAACCGGGATTGACTGGAGGGTTACAGATAGATTGTAACACCACTGACCCAGATGAAAAGAAAAAAGGAACCGCTGGAAATCCAATTTCTTCAAAACATTTGCAGTGAGAGCAGTGCAAATTTATCCTTGCTGTTTCGCTGGTTGGCAGGGCGAAAATCCAAGGCTCTGATCAACAGTAAGCAACAGAAGAGGAGGCAAGATAAGTCTCAAAGAAGAAAGGTCAGTCAATTCACAGACATGCACTGTTACTTAGTAACAAGAGCCCTTCAGGTAGGACAAGGTCAGCGGTCTCCACATAGTGTAGCATCTGAATTTTGTCTGCCACATCATGAACGAAAGACTAGAGTCTAATAAATATGCAACATGTGACATATTCATGCAACTTTATGGTGCCAGAGTGAAAGTTGTACATGCTAGGCAAAGTGTTTGTATTCTCAAATAAATTTCTAACTGTTAAGAGTTCATCCTAAGCTGCTGTCTGATAACAATCTAAATTTGAACATTTAATCTAAATTTTCTCTGATGATGACCTTTCTAATTCAAGAAACTGTAGGACGTCCTCTCTATTAAGACAGCTTTGATAGAGTTAAAAGTGAAAATGATCCCCTCACTAATTTTGAAGCTGGTAACCCCAGAAAACCCCATCAGTCCAAGTGATGAGAAAGAAAATGATTTACTATAAAGTGAGAGACAGGGTCCCATATTTTCAGCACAATATTGTTAAATCACAACAGAAACTGAGGGCAAAATATTCAACAATAACAGAGTTCTAAAAAAATACAATCTATAATTAATCCATATAAAGTTCCCTTTTATCATTTTATGCTCCTATCAGTTTATTTTGTGCTACTCTAGAATTTCCTTTTCTTTTTAGGTGTTGGAAAAGATGGCACCTCTTGCTGCTGTCAGCTTTGCCCCCTTCCAGCTCTGTAAATAGAGGTCTCTAGTGAATATGCAGCCTTCTGTGGAGACAGAGATGTAGTGATAAAAAGTAGCTCCTCTTTTCCACAGCAGACAGCACACGGGGTTAAACACACCACAGTGACAAAGATGACAGCTGCGGTGTACTGAAATGGAAAAAATATCCCTGTCGTCACCCTCCTTCCTCCACTTTACGTCCAGTTCCCATCACCTGTGTCTTCATGTGCCCCACCTCCTGCCGTCAATGTTTCTGCTGCCTGGCATCAGGGGCTCTACTGACAGACTGTAGATTTCTAACGGTAAAACTGGTCTCCGTGTTGAGGTCAGGAGGTAAAACCACAGGTGAACTCTCTCCAGTCTTGTCTGTTTGACACAGGAAAATGAGCTAGCAAGTGCTGTCTAACCTGCCATATGTGTGCGGTCATCAGCCTTCCTGCCTGTTTTCACTCTGAGACAGATCCTGGTTTATTAGTCTCTGGCCAACACACAACCTACACAGACCAGGACAGAGATAAGACCACACCTTATTTTCATGAGAGGAGACTGAACACATAGATGCCTCCCAGTTCATGGCAGCTTTCAGCTGAACATTAACACCCACACGTGTTCGCCTCTTTTCTGGACTGTGTTATTAGCACACTAGTAGAAAAGCATTTAAATCATGCCTATTCAATTATGCTAATGCATACATATAAAAATATCCCGGGTTAGTTATCTCATTACTGGCACATGTGTAAGGGGGTTCAGAAATGCAAGGGAGAATTAGAGAGAGAGAGAGAGAGAAGTGACGGGTTGCTTGTGGTCTACTGGTAATAGAAGAAACTTTAGGGTAAGACTTAGAACTTAAGGAACATGCGATGAGGCACAAAATCAAAGTATATCTGTCTGGACATGTGTGGGTAAATGCATGAATGGAGGCTCTTATCTTGATCGCTTCATATAGTGCATCAATGCAGAGATGAGGCTCCGAGGCTATGGCCGACGTTTCATCTACCAGCCCTCACAGAAATAACCAACTCATGTCTGAACTCACACCCTCTTACTGTATTCATCATTATCAAACAGCCAGGTGATTTGCAAGCAGCTATAAAAAACACAACCCTAGTTATTTTAAAAATGTCACTGCATTCATGAGTGCATTAAACTTTATATCATACAATAAATTGGAACCACAGAGCTGTGATTTAAAATGCTTTGCAAGTATATACAGTACACAGTAAAACCTTGCATCAAAATCAATCAAATGAATCAGGTGACTCATACATCACCTTTATTACAGCCAGAGCAGATTAATGCAATGATTTGTGGTCTGAAATGAAGCATGTTGCTATGGGAGGCAGCATTGTTGTTGGGTATAATGCACTAATGCTGAGCAGGACAAACACAAAAGCTAACAGTTAAGATTTGTGGTGGTGATCTCTGTCAATGCAACACCATCAAAGAACAGCTGTTGAATCTACAGGTGTAAAGAGCCCGAGAGCTGCTTGCTGTGCTTCCTCCCTTCAGTTTCTAACATATCTTAATGCCATACTGTCACACCCTTGAACACCAGGGACAACAATGGAAATTAGTCCAGGATTTTATCAGCCTATCCCTGACGAAGCGTGATGCCTGCACTTGTATTTTTTACAAATATATTAGAATGTTGTCAATAACAAAAAAACGCTCTGTCCACTAACTCATCTTCTTTATCACACGGGTTTCAGTCGGTTATAACTTCAGTGACTGTCTGTCTTTCATAAAACTCACATTTGAGCTACTTGTTTATTGTATATATATCACTGGAAAAGTTTCCCTGACCACAAGCCAACAAAGATTTAATGCTCCAGTGGATTATATGCACTTTGGCAAAGATGCACATAGCCTGTATTAAAGCTTTACCAATTTGGCAATTGTTGTCATTACTTAGCGAGGCTACCTGGTTAAGCACTGAGCACTGTTGCCTCAACTGTCAGTCAGTGTTGGTTGGTAAACAGACTGAGGCTAGTAAATATTCAAACACTGCTGTTCCTGTGACTGTGCTTTCTGCAAACAAAATGTAAAATCTGTCGTTCCTCGCATTATATTATCTAATCACCATATGAATACTTATTACAGACAAGGAAATATTCTCCAGCATTTGCCAGTGTGAGCGTGCAGTCTCTTTTTCCCATCGTTCCTAAAGTCTCAGTCTGTACGACTGCTGGCGCTGTCCACATGAGGTGGTGCTGAAATCTTACCCTCTGCTTGTTGCTACCTCTCCCCCTGTGTACAGGAGTGCTGTCTATGGTCCTGAATCAGGACTGCACAGTCTGTGCACAGAGGGTCTTCCCACAGAGAAAAAATGGAGGAGTTTTTCTGGCTGGCTGACTGGGTGGAGCACAGCATCTAGGACCTTGTCTCAGCTGTAAAAGGAAAACAAGCCAGAGCCTCAGCAGGCAGGGATATCCACGCCCTGTTTGCTTCAGAGCTGTCACATGTGACAGCGTCATCTACAAAGGGATTTGGGAGGGGTGGTTTGGGGGTGTAGAAGCCTGAATACATCCCTTAGATGAATCCGCAACAAGAATGTGGGGCAAGATAGAAGAAAAAAATCAGCACAAATATACTTTCTTTGCCCAAATGTGTGAAGGTCTTAGTCAACTGAGCATGTGAAGCCAAAGAGCAGCAATCAAAAGCATTTCTTGTTTTTTCTACATTCTGCTTCTTGCCTGTGTTTTCATATTCAGACTAAAACATTATAACTGTGCATCCGACGAGATGTTGTGTGGAAAGGACGGTTGATCCCTGCTCGTGAGAGGCCAGCCCCTCTCTGTCCTGTCTTTCCCCAGTTTAGAAAAGCCAGCCAATCAGAGCGAATGAGGCAATGAGTCACGAAGAGAGCGGACTGAAAGGAGCTGTCTGCTGCTCTGGGCAGGAAAGCTGTAACACCCATGGATGGAGTCAGCAGGTCAGGAAAACTGCACACACCAACACCAAACAGGACTGACAGATTTACAAATATATTCCTTTACCCAAATGTCTAAACAGATGTAATGTCCAAAGAATCATTGTCCTGTCCTCCGTTATATCTTTGTCCTTCTCTGTTTCATGTGATTTATGAGACAGGCCATTACTCTCAAATGTTGCCAGGCCTTAATAACTCATAAAACATCCACTGCAACATTGCAAGGTTATGTGAAGGTCGGCATGTTGCCTAGATCCAACTCGGGCTGAGCTGTGCTTAAGCTTCATAAATGGTATATAGTAGAGGATGTATGATTCAAAGCGGAACAGCCATTAGATAAACAAAAACACTATGAGAATGGGCAGAGATGTTCATTAACTATTGATGCAACGGCTATCTCACAGCTGGATACAGACGACACACACACACACACACACACACACACACAAGCAACAGGTCTTGAATCAATGCTAGTGAGAACAATATTTTCATATAACTGCATTAAGTTGTGCTCAGAGTGAATGAATCCTAGTTTCCATGAATGACTCCAGATTTTACACAGAAATGTAATGCTAACAATGACATGCATATGAGAGGTGAGTAGCTTGTTCAGGTCCACTATTGGAGCTACAAATCCATTTTCCATGGAGCCACACAGGCACTGCGGATGTGAAAAGGATTTACTGGACCTTGTAGGAGAATACAAGATTTGGAAGGTGGTGGGAAAATTGAGTCAAATGGAACTGAAATCCAACTGAATTGGTTTTGTGTCTGAAAAGACAGAAGCTGTGTGTTTGCTTTCATGGCTTGTTCCTGCACAAAACAATGGAATCAAATAGACTGGGGCTATTTGAAGCCCCACAAAATACCAATCCCCACCTCTTTCATGTTTCTAAATGAGAGAAAAGAAAAAATAAAAGTGCAGATGTTATTAAGAACAGAGAAGCTTTGTTCAGCTTCTGGCCTTCTAGTCTGTCTTTGTTTAATAGTCTACTGTACGTCAGCAGGCATGGCTACAGGGAGCGATGGGGAGGAGGAGAGAGACTAGTTGACTTGAGTTGAATCTGGGATAATGAGGATAGAAAGGGAGAGATAAGGGTTGATGACGAGGAAATGACAAATAGTAGGGAAGGCAGTCATTCGATTACAGTACAGCTTCTCGTTAAATGACAAAAAAAGCGAGCCCTGGGTTAAGAAGCCAGTGTAGCTATAACTGCTAAATATGATGTCTTTTCTGTCGGACTATAATTGTCTGTCCTGACATCGCTGCTGCCACTTTGGGCCCAAGGAGCCACCGCTGATCTCGAGCCCGGCCTAACCCTCCATGGGAGTCTGCTTATCCCTGTCTGTCACTAATGCCACACATCCTCTTAGCCATAGAGCTCCGTCCAGCCGGCTCACACGCTGACATGTAGACACACACCTTACTGCTGTAAACAGCAGTATGAGCCTAAATGTATGATTTTATGTGATTTTACCAGCGTAATGCACTGCTGTATGTGTGTATTGCTGCTGTTAAAAAAGGGGAAGTGTCTGTAAGAAGAAAGAGAAGAACCACTGAATTTACAGAAAAAGAGATTAAAATATAATGGCTTCATGCATACAGTAAAAAGGTTTGATCAATCAATGATAATCAATGTTTGATCAAATGTTAATCAAGAATTACTGTTTAACCAAGTGTTAATGTCTATTCTAATAATATAGTGATCCTTGTTTTAGATGAGATGTATTGACCGTTTCTGTGTAACCGAATATGAGATTCTTGAGTTTAACCGGGTGTTAGAATGATTTCTGCGAATGTAACTGAATACGTCTAAGCAACAGTAGAAAATGCTAAGTCATTGTGGTGGACAGTTGGTGGAGGGGGGTAGTTACTGGCATCGCCCTGGATGTTGACAGAACGATAACAACAGTTCTAACCAATAACTGTCTGAATAACTGGATGAGGAGCCTGATTGGAGAAGAGAAGGCAGCCTAACTCACAGAAACCCTTTAAAAACCACAGTAAAAGGAGGAACGGGAACACCCCGCAGTTGCTGCCGGAGGCTCTGTCAGTTTTGTTTTCTAAGATCCAGAAGACCGGAGCAGCCCAGAGAAGCAAACCAGGAAGAGCCATCGACAGCAGGCCAGCCTGGTCTGCAAGGGAGGAGGGAAGGAAGCAAGACAAAGCTGCTACCCAGAGTGGGAAGGTAACGCTGGACAGTGAAGCTGCCTTAGCAAAATGTTATAATTCAGCAAGAAATACGTGTATCCCTGCCTAGAGGGAAACCGGCATGGGAATTATGATTCTCAACAAAATCCAACAACCACCAACGCCAACCAACTCATGATTGGTGATCAGTGAGAGATTGTCTGACTTTAATTCAGTGATGTGAGAGCTCAACATTATGGTGATTTGAATTAGAGCAGAGAGCTTAAACTAATGATTAGAAATAGCTTTTGTTGATTCAGAGTTGATCTTCAGGGATCAGGGTTACCCCACAAACTAAAATACCTTTAGTTTAATTGTGATTAACCTCCCAGAAGAAAAGTAGTGATAACTAAACCTTAAAACCAAATTGTAGACTCAAAAAAAAAAAAAAAAAGGTATCTGAAAATATTCTAGATAAATCAACTGAGTATCTGTTGATTCCACTTTACATTTTACAAGCTGGGTGTCTAATCCTAGGGGGTTAACTGGTGTCAGCCAAACACTGTGCACAAAAATCATGGTCTTACATTGCCGATGTCACGGCTGTCGATGTTTATTTCAGACCAAACTAAACAAAGTATAAAGTATATTGGCTCTGATAAGTTTCCCAGTATTGCAGCATCTGGAGGTGTAAGGAGGTAGCTGCCTTTAACTGCAAATTGTTATCAATTTTTGGAGGATTTGGGGTTTTGTCTTAAATTAATAACATGTAAGAGGGTGGTCTGCAGGGAACTCTGCTCGCAGGTTCATGGTGGTCAATTACTGAGTGAATATCTCCACCTAAAAACCTCAAGCAGTGTTTGAAGCTTTAACAGAATTCATATATGCCACCTTAGTGTGAGAGGTTAAGCTACGTTCCTAACCTAAGTCCAGGGGTTAGCAAATTGTGACTTTAAACAGTGTTTTCCTTTTCAGCAATGCCTGTCACTGTAAACCTGACATCCTGGGCTGGCTGCTGTCAAAGACACTACACCTCTCCCTCCTCTATACGACCTCACTGGTCCAGTCACAAATATGGTAGAGTGTCCTGTGAGCCATGTTTGCAGACACAATGTGCATGCATCAAAAACAACGTGTTCTCTCCATTTCAACCAGGCATAACATGTATTATTTTCAAAGCAGCAACACAAATGAGCGCTCTCATGACATTTAACCATGCTACCGCCACCTCCACACTGCGATCCTCTTATGTTGTTGTTTTTGGTCTCTCACCTGGCAGCGCGCTGTCTTGCCTGGGTCCTCTTCACGATCCCAGGAAGGGGTTCAGACAAGTTCTGCTTTCACAGAGGGAGCTTGATTTAGCACTTTAAAGGAAGAAAAAAGAAAAAACAAAGGCTCAAAAGGCAACGTCCTCTTTTTTTTTTTCCCCACACGACAGCTCAAGCAGCACTCACGATCACACAGTCAAACACCCAGTGAACAGCTCCGGCAAGCAAGCAGCTCGCTGTTCCTCCACTCTCTCTCTGCCTCTGTGTCCGCGATACTCGCCTACTCTCTGCCCGCCCACCTACTCCAGTCCCCTCCCCCGACTTCTCCCTCTCTCACTCTCTCTCTCTTTCTCTCTCTCTCACTTGCTGTCAGACAAAGTGCATGCATCCATTCTATCTCTCAGCTCACTATTTCCCCACCCACTCACACCTTCTGCTCCATGAACACAAATGTACGCCAGTCAGACATACTACTAGGGAGCACTTCCACACGGCATCATCAAACTTACTTTTGGCTTATGGAGCATTTCAGGTGATATTTTCTCTTGCAATAAGTGCCCTGTAAAAGCCTAATAGCATCATATTGTGTGGATAATGAATAATGGTAATGAGGCATTCGTACTGCATATAATAACAGCTCCGACTTTCTTTTTAAAGCCGTCATTGCCGCTCATTCACACTTCTCCTTCTGTTGGCTCCATCCTCCTGTCTCTCCTCAGGTCCCACTGGTGCGTTTGATGCTGCTCACATCCTATTCTTCAGACAGCTCGTCAAGGGCAGTCCCAGAGTTAGTGCATGCTAATGCTCCCACTCAAGCAGCTGCCTGGTCCCTTCAACTCTCGGTTCAACCAGATGTGGCACTCGGCTCTCCAAGGGTGGGCTCAGCAGACGCAAAGGCAAAGGACTACCAGTAGCAAAAGTCTGCAAAGCAGTCAAGACTCATTTAGCTGCTTGGATAGACACCGTGAGCCCAACAACACCTAACCTGAAGGAGGTGTGGATGTTTACTAGTGGTCTGACATGGAAAAGTACAAGTACAAAAGTACAGCCGGCACTGAGAAGGTGTTTGAAACCCAAATAAGGACAGCAAACACTAAGGACTCAAACATTCCTTATCTAAGTATTCAGAAACACATGCTTTACGCTATGCAAGATTAATTTCACACATCATTACACTGAGTCTGTCTCCTGAAAAATCTTACCGCGACAAGTGTGAGTGCAGTTTCTAGCTTTTAGCTGTTTCATGATACAACAAGAGAAAGATGACCCCTTCTGTTAGGGTTAGCAGGCTAGTAGGTCGCCGTATTTATCAGGCATCATCTCTCTTCATCAGAACACACTGCTTTCACTAGAGAGATAAATTCTCCATCCCTTTACTGTGATCATTTCAAAGGTTGCACATCCCATCGTCTTTGTTTTAGTTTTTTTCTTCTTTCTGTGCAGTACAGCAGTACATGTTCCTCCACGGACGCCATTTGGATGAAAGTTTTTTTAAGTTCAAACCCTAACCAAAAAGCCTCCAATAAATGAAGATCACTTTTGTTTTTGTTTTGTTTCCATGTCTGTCAGAACAGTTCACTCAAGTCGGTTAATCCAGTTCTCAGGGATTTTGCTGCTGATAAAACAGCAAAGGAGACACTTGTGTTCTTGTGAAAACAACTGCCAGTGCCAGGTGAAGAGATGACTACAAGAGGGATTAGACAAAATCACTTTTTTTTAATCATTAACATGCTAGTGGGCGCTGTGCTCCGCCTGACATCTGTCCCCTGTGCTACTCCATCTGAAGAGTAAAAGGAAGTTGTTGGAAGGGTGACACAAACTTGAAGCCACTTGGTCTGTACGTGAGAAGAGTGGATGTTTCCGGTGTATACAAATAGACAAGGTGTATATTTTGTTGGTCAGGGCTCCCTAGTGAAAGAGGTTTGTCACCTCAATAGGACTATGGTTAAACACTGCTTAAATAAAATTAAATAAAAAACACCAGGTAGGTAAATCCTGGTTGGCACAATACAAAAGGACATTTTGTCTCATATGTTTATTTATAGTGTCTTTATGTTTTATAACGTGGTCCAGCTATGTATCTGCACTGCGGTATACGTATTATGAAAATCAATACTAGTGATGGCCTTGACAACTGTAAAATCTGATTCCACTGTATCCTCAACACATGCTTGTACCTTTACAGGTCTAACTGGTAAAATTTATAGAAGGTACAAATAGTCATTATATCTTTAAATGTTAAATTAAATCAAAGTGAGCCTCTAAATTTATACTTAACTTATAACTTTCACCAAAGGGAGGGACAGTGCCATTTCGTTGTGTGCTTGGCCATATAATGACAATAACGTCCTTCTTCATCTTCAACTTATATTCTGTGCTTGTCTTCAGTCCAGACAAACAAAAAAAGGAGATATCATTTTATGTTTCTACAAACGCTGACACTGACTTTGTCCATTACTGGGTAAGGAGATGTGCCCGGTGCAGCTTTGTGGCCCAGTCGTCTCATGGTTTGACTCTAATGAGCAGAGAAAAAGGGGCATCCATGCTGAGTGGCGCAGACCATCCTCCATTGAGAATATTGTTCTCTGACCCAACAAAGTTGGCTGAACACACATCCCAGCACTACAGAGGCCAATCGCTGTCACAGCCTGGAGCTGGAAATTGAACACCTCCAATACGTCTATGCTTTATCTCACTTGCAAACCGTAAGCTAGCTGGGAGATAATAAATAGTTTTAGCCAAACAATTTCTATGGGAAAGAGAGTAAACGCTCTGCAAAGCCTGAATATTGTAGAATTTGTTTTGAGATTAAACATCTGTGAAATCGCTAATGACTGAACTGGGCACAGATTACTGTCCTCTGTGAAGGCCACTGAGCTGTTTAGGTGCAGCGCTTATCTGTGTATATTTAAACAGCTACCAGACTGACATTAAAAGAGAGAGAAAAAGATTTCAACTCACTGAACATCCTATTTTCTGCTGAGAAAATTCATATTTCTTCAACTAATGGAAACCCTGAGAGTTATGACATGGCTTGCATTTACAGCAGAATCCATTAAAATCACACTCCACATGGTTTCTCTGGTATCTAGGAGAATTCATGCTAGATCCTGGGGTCAACAATGTTTTTGAAATAAAAAGAAAAACTGTGCAGTTTGCTTTAGCACTGACCTGAGAAAGTAAGGAATGCTACCTCCAAAATCTTTACATTTCACCACAAAATCCAAATCAATAATGTCTGAAAATGGCTTAAGGGGCGCTGGGGGCATCGAATGCTTACGTCTCCAGTCTCGGCTGAGATAGTGCTGCAACATGTTTCAGCCCTTTTCAGATATGAGATAATGTAACATTGCTGCTTCATCAGTCCGATCATACTGCTGCTTTCTGTCATTCAGACATAGGGCACTTTTACATTATGGTCCTCAGGGCTTCATTCAGGGATTTGTTCTCATGACAATGAACACGATGAGGGCACAGGGACCGTCTACAAAGTGCAACAACAAAATGAGATACTAGAAAAATAGTCACTATAGGGTGGTCTAGGTTCACCAAAAATTACTTAACACATCATCGCTATACCATAACACTTTGTTTGGAAAAATGTGTCTAAGAGTGAAGCTGCTGAATATTTTTGTAGTATCTCTCTTTGGTGCAGACGGTCCCTGTGCAAACTATCTCACAGCCAGCGTATGCTTACTACAGCGTCCACTTCTGGTTTATTGATCTTTGAGCTTTGAATCTGACTATTCCAGGCAAAAAGTCACCATTTAGATTTAGAATATCCGGTCTGTCACTCCGAGGAGTGCATTGGCTTATTTGGAGAGATGCAAGTAGCAGCTAACACACCAAGCTAGCTGTTCTCTTTCCTCTTCGTCACTGGACCCAGATTGCATTGCAATTTCCTGCTGTCTTGAATTTTTGAATACTAAAATTAAAAATAATTACCTATACAACAAATAAATATATGAATATTTGAATAACTGGGTCCAGCCCTAGTATCTACTGTAACACCCACATAAAGAAAACCTTTCATGTCAATTTTTGTGTAGGGGGCTGGAAGAGGCACTTTTCAACAGAAGCAAACAATGAGCAAAAAAGCTGAAAAAATGTAAAAAAAAATAAAATAAAATAAAACCTTTTCAAACCAGGAGCCTGTCAGTGGTCAACCTAAATGGAACAAGAAAGGAAAAAGGAGGAAGAGAGATGAGCAGCATGAAAAAGAAATGAAAAGGGCGAAATGGCATTTAGAGGAAAAAGGCGGTAAAATAAAATAGAAGGGTGGACAAAAAGGACAATTTCCAAAATGTCAGGAGCATCTGAGTGGTCACCTCTGGACTCTGCAAATCACTGGTCTGATTCAACTAGCAGGAGAGAAGCTAAATTCTGAGCTGCATTCTGAGCTAAAAAAAAATAATAATAATTCAAGCTACATTTTGAGGCACTTTCAATTCTAAAGACAATGTTTGTTGACCAGTTTCTGGTCAACATTACTAGTAAAAGTATCTTTGTGCAGGCAAACTGGCAAAGAGACATTTTCCTGATAAAAATCCTACTGCTGGATTTCCAATATGCCCAGTGCCGGCCCGTGGCATAGGCAGCATAGGCAAATGCTAAGGGCGCCGTACATCCAGGGGGCACCAGAAATGGAGGAAGATAAAAAGTGTAACTTCCACTATTCTTAAAACTAGACTTCAGAAAAGAATAAGCCCACCACATTAATTTAACTGCATAGCAGCACAGCCTACTAAGTAGTAGTAGTAATAATAATAATAATAATATAGCCTACCTGCCTAAGACGCCTCCCCTCTCT
>NW_018128016.1:495872-516056 GCF_001952655.1 Monopterus albus | reverse complement strand
CGACTTGCTGAAGAAAACCAGAGATTCCCTCACCAGTTACAGAAACACTGGATTTTCTGATGCACAGACAGTTGCAAAGAAGATGTGTGAAGAGATGAATGTGGAGGCTGAACTCAAACAAAAGCGTTTGAGAACCACAAAAAGGCACTTTGGCTATGAGTCTCCAGATGAGCCCATACAAGATGCACTACGAAAAATGGAAACCACATTTTTTAATGTGGTCGTGGATACTGCCATCTCTTCACTTGATGAGAGATTTCAGAATCTTGGAGAGGTGAATAACACGTTTGGTGTGCTCCTCGATTTCCCCAACTTAGAAGAAGAGGACCTGCTACAGAAGTGTCAAACCCTAAGTACTGCTGTGACCCATGACAGCCAGCCGGACATTGATGGCACAGAACTTGCAAAGGAAATGAAGAATTTCCCACCATTGCCATCAAACAATATGACAAACATGGAACTTTTGACCTTCCTGCATGAGAAGAAGCTGGCAGAAATTTACCCCAACATGTGGGTTGCTTTGAGAATCTCTGCCACTCTTCCTGTTACAGTGGCTGGTGCTGGAAGAAGCTTCTCTAAGCTCAAACTGATTAAAACTTACCTGAGATCTACTATGATGCAAGAACGTCTCAGTGGACTTGCCATTATAAGCATAAACCATGTGGTCTCAAATCAGTTGTCATATGATGATGTTGTAGATGACTTTGCTGCAAGAAAAACCAGGAGAGTAAAGCTGTAGCAGGTTATGTGAGATTGAGGAGGTGATGGTGTAGTTTTTAAGTTACGGCAGTACCAAAAACACCACTAGAGGTCTTTGTAAGATCATCTTTTTATTTTTATTTAAATCCTTGTATTTTTTTTGTGCCTACTCGTTTCTTTAATATCTTATTTTGCACGGTGCCGTATTTATATTGTATTTTTAAGTTAATGTCACTTGTTTACACTTTTTATTTTGGGAGTATTAATAGGTACTTTATGTAAGCTATTTATATTGTATTTCATATGTTCAGTTCATTTTTTTGTATTTGTTTCTTTAATTCTTTCTAAGTATTTTGAATGTGCAATTGCTTTATTTAAATAAAAGAATGTCCAAGACAAAGCTATTACGTTTCTTATGAGTATATACACTAGCAGTGGAATTTACTGCGATGCAACGGGGCGCCACCTGAAATCTTGCCTAGGGCGCCAAATTGGTTAGGGCCGGGCCTGAATATGCCCACAAATATCAGTTCATTTTAAAGAGACATTATCTACTCTTGGCTGCATATTTTACACTTGCTCACGTACATACAGTATAGGTTCCTTCATAGCAAACATACATTCTGGACTGCCGGTAGAGGGGAATTGCTTTAAAGAGCAGCTGCTGACATGGCTGTTATTACTGCATGACATTCACTTGGGAAACACTTTGAAAAAAACAATTGCCTTTCAAAAACATTCATATTTAAAGATTCTATGACCAATGCCAACACTTTCACAATCCTTGTAGTGCAGTATCTGTGCATGGCAACTGTGGTATGATTCATGTTCAGGAAATCTTTCTACAGCTAGGTAACGGTTGTGGTTAATAAAAATGCAAACAGCATGTGTAGGGCTGTGACAGGAGGCAAACACCAGCATCTGGCATCTGCCTGTCCACACCCTTACAGATATTGCACCCACCGATTATTTTCATTTTGATTGTTTTATTTTTATTCTCATTGTTATTTTCTATTTCCTGATGCCTTAAAACACATTGAGAGCCTCTGTACTGATGTAAGATTCCTGTATGTTCAAATATACCTGTCCATTAAAAGATTATTCTGATTCTGATAAGGCACATGACTAGCTGGACTGCCACTGAATATAAACAGTTTGGGGCAGAATACATGTGTGCAATTTCTGGGGATATAGGGCTGCACTGCTGTACAAATCCCCCTGGAATGAGTGAATTCAGATTATGTAGGAACAAGAGCTGGACGTCATCAAGAACTAAAAGAAATCCCTCTTTAGAAAAGCAGCAGTTCTGCCACTGAGCGTGCTTTTAGTTGTTTGTTTATGTAGTGACATGTAAGTGCTAGCAGGCGTTACAGGGGTGTACTGTAGTTCAAAAGGTGAGTTTTCAGCCTGTGGCAAAAAAGCCTTTCAAATCAATATTGCGTTTGAGTGTAGCCCTGGTGTTTCATGCACCACTAGTCACAAAAATACTCACAAACACACACATTCCTGCACTTTCAGTCAAAAATGTAGCAATAATAAGAACAACAACACCGATTTCTGCAGACATATTATGCAATATGTGAGGCATCAGCTTCTTATTTGAGCATCTTACATTTTTCACCCCTATAATGTATTCAAGTGGTACCGCTTTGACCCACCCAGAGAGTATCCATCTATCTGAAAGTGCACACTTACAAATAGAGGGAAGAAGCCATAATTACAGTTGATGCTTTCATTTAATCTCTTCCCTGATTCTCTCCCCTCATCCTCCCTCCCTCTCTCATGCAGGAAGCTGCACGACTCACTTGCAGCTTTATCGGTCGATAAGTGCCTGTTCAAATATGGAGCTATTCAGAGAACTCTTTTCAATACACACAGGTGCTCCTTTCACACACCACCCGGTTGCTCTCACTCACATGCATGCTGCAGATACTGTACACAAACTCCCACCCACACACACGTAAAACACAGAGACATACAGGACACACAGTTACACACAGAACACCTGCTAGGGTCAGTACGACTTGCCAGTGCCACTGATGCCACGCAGATGTTTAGCTGGCATTAGAGGTTACAAGAGGAGCAGAGCAAGACCGAGGAGCTGCTTGTTTTCCTTTTATAAGCTGCTAACAGCTCCCATGCATTCCACAGTTACTACAAAGAACTGTGTTTTCACTATGTTTTAGCCATTCAACTACAAATTACACAAAATTATACACTTATTCTGTTAACCATTGTTCAAAGCCTATTATCAACATATTCTAACTGCTTTTGTATGGATTCCTAACTTCCAGATGGCCATTGCTTTCCATTTATTTTTATGTGTTATGAAAGTCATTTTTGATCATTTTATGAAATTATTCTTTTTATCTTAACAAATTAAATTATCACGCATTTGATGTAGAAAATCTTGATAGCGCTCTGACAGTAGTAAGTAAAAATAATTGCATTTTGTTTATGAAAAATCACAATAGCAAACCAATAGAAAGAACTCAATATACAGTAGCTATTTTGAAAACAACATGGGTCTGGCCATTTCTTTGGAGCATTTTTCAGTGTGTTTTCAAAACACAATAACATAACTGACAAAAAAAACTATATTTCTTATGTAGAAGGTATAAACTTAAATCTGGTATATGTTATATTAACAAAGGAACAGGCTGGACTTGCATCCATCAGATGGTCAATTGCTGCTCCAAATAAAGGTGTTGCTCCAGATTTATTGGTTGTATAAACAATCACTGTTGTTTTTACAACTTGTTTTGCTGCCCCCAAGTATCAAATATTATCAGTTTGTGCCGTTTTAATCTGGGCTACTCTTATGTAAAGTACACACAATTTGTATTTAGTATATGGACTAAAAGACTAATAAGACTGCAGTGACCTTATTTATCTGCTTAGTACTTTTATTAAAACATAAACCCAGGAAAAGATATGTTGATAAGCCCCATTAGCATGCCCAGGAGCCTGTGTCTTCTCTCCTTTAACTCCAACCACCAGGAGCTGCTGCAGGCAGAGGTCACATCCTATTCATCCCAGCAGTGATAATTACGGCATTCTTATGTGGAGATGGGTGGCCCTTTTGACCCAAGAGTCTGCTTGACTCACACACATGACAGGGGAAAGCAACGTGATAGGAATGTACTGGCGCTGATGACTGGAGGCCCTTGGACTGAAAGACACTCTGGCACAGAGAGACACACACATAGCACAATACGGAGAACACACATGTTACATAAATAAAGGCGCAGAGGAGCATCTTTGTGCAGACAGGAGCACAGGAGCAGTGTTTTTTTTTTTTGGAGGACCCCTGTCTGGGACAGGGCTGAGGAGGCAGTGCTGGGTTAGAGCACCCCAGGCCAATTCTGTGTCGGGTACTCTGAAGGGAGATTAGTGGGGATTTAGAGAGCAGTAATTATGTGGCTGTGGAGGGTCTGGTAATTAAATTACCTTAGCAACCCCATTACTGCCACGCCACCCAGATCCTGCAAGGTCAGTGAGGAAATTAAGAATATGCTAAATTAGTTTTGCATGCGCTTCGGACAACATCGTCTTTTGTGTGGTCTCCCCATCCCTGAGACACATTTTGGGGATGTCATACATCATGAATCATGTTCAGTGTAATTTTTTTATAAGTCTTGTGTATGATTGAATGACTCAGACAGCATCATTGGAAAACAGACTGTAATGCTTTTTCTGTACAATCCATATGACACGCTGCGTGTGTGTTTGGGGACAAGGCATATGTTATGCTACAGTTTGTTATTAACACAAACTTGTTAACCTAATCAGAGAAATGACTTGAAAGAACTTTAGTTGTGTGGTATGGCACAGTGGAAATGATATTTCCTGAAACCACATGGGACCTCCATCAGGGATCAATCATATGGCCTCCTTCCTTTGCATGAATGTAGCTTATGGATAATTGTGACATGGAGTAGAATCCACCAAGTAGCTGGTGTTTGAGAGAGGAATGAGCTGAGGTTAAAGACCAGTGGATTAGGAGAAAGAGAACAGAGAGACAGACAGAGAGAGAGAGAGAGATGCGTGGGCGTAGCAGCAGCTCCCACACAGACAGGAAAGTCACGATCCACCACTGAACAGCACTCGCTCTTCTGCTCATACTGGCACACAAACCAACAACTCCCATGCAGAAATGCACGTTCTCTCTCACTGCACATACTCTATATGTTCTCAGCTCTAATGTTAAGAATAAGCAAATGCAAATTATTCTCTTAAAATACCACTGAAGTTTAGACTTTGTCAGCAACAGTTACATTAAATTCAGCAGTTCATTTCCCATCCTGCCCAATGTGTTGCCAACCAAATCTAGAGATCCTTAAGCTGCTAGCACCAAAGCTGACAAGAAGGCCCTCCAGCATGTTGTGAAAACAGCACAGGTCCTCGTGGGCATGGAGCCGCCATCGCTGGACCACCTTTCACAGCTCTCGCTGTTTAAAGAGGGCTAAGAATATCATGAATGACACTACACACCCAGGACACCACCAGTTTAAGCTCCTCCCATCAGGAAGGTGCTTCAGAACCATTCACACATGTACAAAGAGATTGAGAAACAGCTTCTTCCCAAGAGCTGCAGCTTTACTGAATTTGAACATTTCCACAGTATGGTAAGGCTGATGTCCTGCTGCTATTACCATTACTATTATTATTGCTACTATGGACCATGTGTAATATCACTGCTGCTCATTACTGGAGAATGTGAATGCCTCGTTTACCTCAGTTTACTGCACTTCACTGCACTTTACTGCTGATATACTGTGTAATTTATTTTTTTACCTTGTTTTTTTAATTCATATTTTGTAATCATGCTTATTTATTCCTGTTTTTTAAATCTATATTTCCTTCCTTTTTCTTGTCCACACAATAATGTGAAGAACTTAAATGTGCATGCAGTGTAGGAGGCTGATACAACAACGACAATAAAGCTCTTGAATTTTGAATCTTGAAGCTTCACCAGGAAGGTAAGCAAATCCTCACATTTGACAATTCGAAACCAGTGACCATGTTTCCCTTTTTGCTTGGAGAACGGTTTACAGGTAATTGCTTATCAAAATTGGTGCCAGTTCATTTTCTGTCAATTAAATAATCAACTTACTGTTTCCGCTTCACATTAGAGACTGACTTTCAATCTAAAAAACAAAATGCCACCATTTTTGAGCACAGATGGGTTCATTTATCTAATTTTGCTGGTCAAGGTAATTTGATCAAAATAAGAACAAGATAATGACATGAATTTATGATCCATTCAGCACAGTGGCTTTGCATCTAGAGGTCACCAAAAATAAGCGGACTATCTTTTGTCACACACATCAGTAATACAGCTGAGGGGTGGGGCAGCCATATGTTTCTTGGCTTTTCATGTACATCAGATGTTAAAAGTCCCAGACTCCCGAGGGGGTTTTCTTTTTGCTTTCCAAAAGCCAGCCGATCAGCTGACATGTATCTCATAACAGTGCCATTTTCTTCGGCTGTAGCACACTGGAACATGTAGAGCACATGAACAGCTGGTGCCAGTTCCCCTCTGTAGCACCTGACGGGTGTGATGCTATCGACTTGGCAGAATTAGACCGCCTCACAGAGCATGAATTATAACAAGAGATCTTAATCTCAATCGAGAGATTGGAAGCAAAGGAGAAGTGAGGAGAATGTCTGTCATGAAAACTTCCCAGTCATGTAGGGCCTCTGAAGTCAGAACCACCCACCGCCGCCTATTCACCACCCCCAGAAGTCACCTTGACAGTGCCCTTCACAGTTCCACATCACTTCACTGCCTGCATGTGACAGTAGATCTCAGTCTTACAAGATGAGGATGTTTTCAAAAAGGCACACTGCTTAGTGATTTAAATCAAAAGCCTTTCTCCTTTCACGAGGAAACACAAAATAAAATACTTCACAAAACACTGACATTATAAGAGACCACATCTATAACTCATGATTTCTCCTCAGTCTGTGCTGTTCACATTCACACACTGTGTGAATTAGGGCATGAAATCAAGAGCGATGGAAAAAAAAATAATCACACTAATAAGTAAAATCAAGTGAAAATTACTACAATCGACTGGTACAAATTTTTGGATTAACATGGATCCATCTTAATCAAAACACAGTACACAATTTGCACTGGAATTATTTTATGAATTACTGTAATGACAAGCGATTCATGGGTGATTAAAATGACAGATGGCTTCAAAAAATACAACAAATCATTTGATGTCCATAGGACAAATCTGTAACAAATTGCACATTTGTAACTAAAGCCTGTGGACAGCTATAGTGAAAGGCAGGGGTCTTCATTCAGCTAGTGTCAGGGTACAAGCCGGACTCCAACGTGCTTTTTATTTTCTGTTTGTAAGCGCTGAGCATGCATTTATTCTCAGGCTAAACAACAAACCTGCAGCTGCAGTAAGTTAAAGAGAGAGAGGAACCATGGGACGCTTAGCTTAACCTCATCTGCTCTAATACATGCAGGTGAATTGCATTGTTTTAGCAAAGAAAATTGGGGCCCTGCTCAGGACTACAAAAGGAAGAAGTACCCTTCCCCAGTTCATCTGAGCTGCATGCATCTCACTTTTGTCCCCCTCTCTCCCTTCCTCTGTCTCTCTGGATGGCGCTCTGCCACTTTGGGTATGTCATGGGTAATAAGGATGAAAAATTGGACTCCTCTTAGGGTCCACACTCGGCACATCGGCTCCGTCCTCCACCTTCACAAGCCTAGAGCAGGCCAAGCTCCATGCTCACAACACAAAATAGGATTTAACAAGGCCAGAATAACTCACAATGCTTCAGTAAATAGCCACTGAACCCTGTGTGAACCGGCATTGGCGGTTGAATACAGATTTTAACATAAAAGGGTGGAGTAAGAGGAGGGAGTCTGACAGCACAGGGAGGATTGTAGAGGTTTGAATTTGCTATAAAATACAAATGAAACAATCAGCTTTTATCCAAACCCCTATGCATCACTGTGTCTGACATGCTGGAAAATATGAGCTCCGGTAAGTCAAACCTCTTTTATTCCTGATTTTTTAAACTCACTCTTTCAGGATTGATCAATAATATTTAGTTATTTACACACTGTTTTAAGATGAAATACAGTCTGCATAGCAACAGCCGGCACGAGCAACAGTCCAAAACCTTAAGATCTTCAAATTTCTATCATGGAAGCCTTAAAGAAATCGGGCTTTGATGTGATAGAGCCAGCAGAAGAGGAGGTATTAAAGACAACTGGGCTAGCTCCTAGTCCAAAGGCAAGACTACTACTAGCCTTATGAAAAATTAAAATCTCTGCTTCTGCATAGTTGACTGAATACATTATGTGTTTGATCAAAGTCTTTACACTAGAACTCTATACTGGACAACCTTGGGAACATGATGAGACCCATTCTGACTTACAGGAACCTTTATGATTTACAAGCTGCTGTTACCAACTCACATATTAATACAACCAACATCATTTCCACTGCCTATATAGCACAACTACACACTGCACTGCACATGTGACTTCAGCACACTTCTATATTAATATTAATGTGGGCAAGTCTTTTTTGTACTAACATGACACTTAATTCATCTTATTTTTCCTTTTCATATCACACAGTTTGTGCAACAACAGTTCGATAGGAGGAACAGTCAGTTTGGGATTTTATTTCCCTCTGAGATAAGGCAAATTCAGTAGGACATTATTCAACCCATATATTTTGGACCCATGTGAACTCTGTTGTCAGTGGGAGGACACATGGGTGACTGTGCCTGCTGGAGAACAATCTTCCTAACTGACACTTCGGTTGGTTTTCCATACACCGCATCTAAAGTGTGGGTGCTTCCAAGCGGCAGAGTGTCCCCGAAGGTCAAAGCTGATGCTCAAATTTCTCTTCGTGTATACACATTGTCAGCCTCTTTGAGTTTACAGTATGGTCTTGGTTTGAACTGGGAACATTTGAGTGAAATAAGCTTCAGTTAATCCAGTAAAATATGCAACTAAGCAGCTTCCAGAACAAAAACTTTTGTGTAGAAAATCTGAACAATATATTCTGATAAAATACCATAATAGTCTAAAGCACCCAGAGATACTGTCATTATAATTGCTATGTATTTAGAAGTGTGACCAGCAAGATCTATGGTGGTAAGGGCAGTAGTAGCAGGTTAAAGGGGCAGAGGAGAAGAAAGTCTATGGTTTGTTAAATTTATCTTCTGAAGTCAAAATATCCAGCATTCCAGTGCAACAGCACAACAATAAAACAGGTTTAAATGAATTTTAAATGAGCTCTGTGGGGAATCTAGGCCTGTTGCACCAAGACATGGGAGAATACAACAAAGGAAAATAGAAAATAAATATTAACATAGCACAATAGAACCCAACAATCAAAACCTGAACACAAAAACAATATAGATTGAGCATCGGGACGTACAAAAGGAAAGCTGTAGTGGTAGAATAGTACAATACACAAACACAAAAATACCTTTCCCAACAGGTGGAATGGACGCTGTGCCACAGTAGACATATGACATTTCACAGGAACAGATTCTGATCCAGTAAAGGACTCACCTTTAACTCAACGGCGTCACGTCTGCTGCAGCGTCTCTTTAAAGGCTTCCTCCTCACCGAACAGTAGTGGCTCAGATCTGGAGGAGATGGGGGAAATAAAAAACACAGAGTTTGGCCAAATGTACGACGATCACATCATAAAGAATGTGATGAAAGAGACGTGCAGCTGTTTTTCTTGAGAGCCCATTGTTTTGATCTTTTTTTGTATATTGTGATGAAATTTAATATGTTGTAAATTTGTATGGCCGCTATCTTGGTCGGGTTGGCCTTGAAAAAAATACCTTGATCTCAGTGGGACCTTCTGATAAAATAAATATAAAATAAACATAAATACATGAAATAAAACCAGCTGTCTGTCATCTGCTAGTTCACCCAATTAGCTCGAGCTATCCAGGAGATCGCTCTAGCGGTTCCTCAGAACAGGAAGTAGCTTTCAGCCTATTCAACCAAGTGATAATTGTTTATCACTTGATAGGCTGTCCACCAAAATGCAAATATAGAGAGTAAAGGACACTACAGGACACAAAGGTTGTTGATAATATACTGTAGGGGCTTCAGGAAGTATTCACACTCCTTCACTTTGTGCACAGCACATGTTGTGTTGACCCAATAATGAAAACATGAAAAAACATTTAGAAATGTTTGCAAATGTAGACTACAGTAAAGAGTTCTAAAAGTTTCTGATGCCAGTGTATTGTTAATCCATTTGGGGATCTTTGGGATTGAAAAATGACAAGTGACAAGTTCTGCTCTAAAAATGTGCTGCAAAAAAAAGTGCTGCAGATACCAAGACAAAGACAAGAAAGAAGCCTGCTTTGCATATGAAATAGTCCTAGTGCACAATGGGCTCAAACCACTGTAACCAGAAACTAGACACAGGCAGATAAGCCTATGTCTTTTGCCCCTGTTAATTGTCCCATCAGTTCAGTAATCTCTGAGTATCAGCAGTTCTCCATTATTGATGGACTATTGTCACAGATAATTGGCCATATTCAGGGAACAGCTAGTGGAGACCAGCCATGTGCCAGAGAACCAGTAGAGAAAACAGCTGGGGATCTCCTCCCAACAGATGCTGCCTGCTGTGGAGGTGTGGGAACATTTCCAGTACAGCCCTGGTGGGGAGTGCAGGGTGGTCTGGGAGCTGTCTACACTCACTACACCTCAGCTGTACACTTCTCTCACCAGGCTTATAATGTGCTGCAAAGTCCCTTTAACGGGGCTATGCTTAATTAATTTTAGTGCTGGAAAAGTAATCAATAATAATAACAATAAATCAAGTACTTGATAGGTTGATCAACTGATTCTCAAGTGTGAAAACCTGTAAATTGTTTAACTGGCTTTGAAAAACAAGTATCACCAGGATTTGAAACAATGTGCCGTACACATGTAAGCCCAGTGAATAACCTTAAATGGTACAAAACTAAGAAATAAACCTCCACAGGGAAAACAAAACAAAAAAGTCACAAAAACTATAAATGTATGTGAATTTCACATAAAACACACCTTTTTCGGGGACCAACTAACAGGTGAACATCCATCGTTTCAGCACAGTGGGAGTAAATGAAGCCTTGAAAACTGATGCAAACAGTCCCTAAAGGTGTACCGACGGCCGCTGACAACTTACAACAACAAATCTTATCTGTACAAAGGCAGGGTGTTACTACACCCTCTGAAGCATCGTTTGGAGAAAAGGCCGGTAACAAAAGGAGTCAGAGCTTTTCAGGGTTTCATCCTATAGCGGGATAATGAGCCAAAAACACCTCGAGGTTGTGTAGAAGAAAAGCACAAAACAACTGGGCTTCACATGATGGAAAGGCAGCACAGTGTCCAGACTTTCTAGATGAAGAGTGAAAGCAAACCATCCTACAAGTGCAACACATCTGCAGCTGTGTCATAACTATATTTGATGTCAGTTGTAGACACAAGTGCCACAAGAGCAGCTGAATTAAAAATCATACAACTGGAAAAATGGAGGTGTTCTAATACTTTTGACCACTGTTGCTTGGCAATTTGAGCTTCAGAGCTTTCTTTTTAACTTCCATGATGCTTTATATAATCAAATTTGTTGATTAAACAAATCACCATTTTGTTCTATTGGCCAGCTAACAGTCCAACAACTACTGATGTCAACCTCTACTAGATGTACTGCCTCGCATAAAACTAAACTGATATTCAAATACAAAATTACTATGAATCATCCTCTGGGGACCATGAATATCCACTCAGCCAAACTAAACATCATGTAGCAAGGAGGAAAAGATCCCCCCCCCCAGCCTACATCTCTGTCCTAAGGCCCATTCACTAGGGGTAAAAAGTATTCAGCACAGGAGGAGATGAGACTATCAACACTACTCAGCGCTGGAGTTGCGTGAATGTGATGTGACTGCTGATGATTGACGTTTATTTTCCCCATCGTACTGTGAAAAGTGTTTTTACTGGCCAACTGATGCACAGATTAAAAGCCATTAACTCTGTTTGGCAGGAGTATAAAAGAAAAGTATTCCTGACAGCGCGCTCATTCACATTTCAATGCACCCGTCATGTCTTATCAGAATGCAAAATGATGATGCAAACTGAAAAGGTATATAAATTTCATTTTGCATAACATTACACACATTTGTGACTTTTATCCTTGCTGCCTACAGGAACTCACATCAAAATATTAGTTTATAATGACACCCAGTGTTATGAAACCTACTGCACAGTAGTTTATAACAGATTAGGCCCTGTTCACCACTCAGTGGCGATAACCAAATGCAGTGGTTTTCATCTAACTTGTGTCCTTGATTGTTTGTTACAAACAACAGGAACACTTTGTTTCTAAGGGTGTTGACATGTCACCCTTTTTCATTTTGCCTCATTTATTATTATTATTCAAATGACTTGTATATTAGTAACATATTGTGAACTAAAGGGCTACTCCCACTACTTTCCTAAACTTTTCAACTGTTCTCACTCTGGTGACATCAAGTCCCATTACAATTGTGCACACAAGTCAATGATGTGCCCTCATTTGAAATGCCCTGCTAAACACACAAGTATAACAAACAGCATGACTGGAACACAACGAGCACGTCATCTTGGTATTAGTCGTTGGCGACTGACTATTTGCCTTTGTGACTTTCAGCAGCCATCTGCACAAGTTGTTTTGTGAGGCTTCATATAACACAGTTCCTGTTTCCTGCTGTGTTTTCACATTTTCCCCTCCAATCCTTCTGCTCATCACTTTTTACAACAAAATTCTTGGACATAAAAATTCTCTCTCTCTCTCTGTTTGTATTGGCTCACGTCGGCGTTGCTCTCTTACATCTCCCTGGATGTATAAGACTACAGGTCTCACCTCAATCATCCTTAATTAAGACAACTGGACAGAATCTTGGACAAAGACCAAATTAAATGATGCAGTCCCTGTGAGGAATATGGACCCCATTCAGGTGTTCACCAGTTTCTGAGACTACAATCATGTAGCCACATCCCATTCTCCTTCCCCAACCTGACCTACTGATATCACTATCAGAAATGGCATTAATTTCTCTCACAGCATCCCAGATATGGCAAATGAAACGTACATCTGGCTGTTCAACAAGCAGTGCAGAAGGTTATGTAATGACACGATGAGCAGGCAAAGACAATCTTTGGATCTGAGTGTAGAATGAAATCAGTCAAGAAGGGGAAGGGAGACAATCCACAGCAGAGATATTACCATAGTCATCTACACCGAGAGGGTGAGCTGTAGCACAAGTTGACCTTGAAGAGTTTAACCTGCTAATCAAGTGTTTCTCCTCTCTGACAGGCAGTGAGGCAGAAAGCACAGCCCCAGATATGTCAGCTGGGTCCAGATGTATAAATCATGCGGAGTGGCAAAAAGGGTAAGTGTACCATTTTCCACACCTGACCTCCATGCGATTTTAAACACCAGAATGTGTTTTGTATAATGTTAATCATCAAGCATGTGTTACACTAGCCAGCAGTTTAATATTGCTGGCTTTAACACGAAACCTTACAAGTAGGTGCAAGTGGCTGCTGACGGACTGAGTCATTCATTTTGATGCTGAAGGGCTGGTCTGGGCAAAAGAGTGCAGGCTCGTCCAGAAAAAAGGTTGAATCAGGATCAACTTTTGCTCCGCCCTGCCCCCGGCAGCTGGGACATGCATTTTGGGGTCAATCTTGGGGTTTCTCAGGAGGGCACAGCATGGGGAAGGAAGGACAGGTCACTGTTTCTTTTCCCTTATCTACATATAGCATCACTGGACTGCTGACTCCCTCTTAGACCAGCTCCCTCCTCAGGGTCTGGGAGCTGTCTAGGAGGGAAACACACCACGCATCGGGTCAGGTCTCTCCTGTCAAGGTCAGGGGCCGACCCCAAGCTGTTTCACTCCCAACAATCAACGATTATAAACCACAATGAACAGTAAAACAAAGTGAATGGTTTAATTTAACCATAATACCAGGACACTGCTGCCCTGGATGACCTCACCCTGCTGAGCTACTCCAGAGCTCCCCAAGTGATGGCCTCACCTCGGGCTGGTCACCACTACACTCCTGGTACTTTGTTGATTTTAATATTCTGTAGCAACAGACCAAAGACGAGCTTAATGCCAAAGAAGAACCTTTCCCTCTTTAAAATTAATGTACTGTATAGTATTGGTGAAATAAAAATTATTTTTGCTAAAAAACAACAACTTGGAGCCTGAAAATCACAGAGGACAAGTATATAAAAGCATCTTTAGTATCAGACAGCCTCTTTGTCAATGAATGAGGAGAGGAGCGCTACAGTAGACGGTTTGTGTTTGGGTGAACCATTCATGCGTCTCCCTCTACAAAATGCTCTGAAATGCTTAGCAACTGTTTCCCAGCATGCCTCACAATGACTCTGCTACACTGTGCAGTAGATGTGGCGAATCTCACTGTGCACAGGTCTCCACTAAGTTTCCCATCTGCTCCAAGGAGATGCTTCCACTGGTCAAACAGTGATGATATTTAAATCTTAAATGTTACTACCAGTGGACAGGATGTCACTAGACAATTTCATTGTTTAATGTAACTGATATTTTACTACATCTGATACCTAATTTAAATTTGGACTGTGAGAGGAGTCACTGGAATAATGTGAGGAATATAATGCTGTAGAATAGAGCAGCTGACACTTTCACCGTATGCTGTTGTTCCATATCTATTTCTTTAGATCCTTCCCTTGCCTATTTGTCATATACTGTGTTTCACCATTTACTGTCACCCACAAATGTTATTCTGTAATAAGGTTTTATTATGTGCTGCACTTGGTTTTCTGGAAATATTGAGTGACAGTGAACTATAAATGTTACAAGGTGCAGAGACTGACACCTGCAGTGGAACGAGAAAGAAATGAAAAAACATGACACCCGGTGAAGCTGTAACTTAAGAGTGAGACGTGTTTTATCATTTTTACAGTTATACTTTCACAAGAAAAACTCACTCAATTTTCCATGTGACTCTTAGCCCCTATCCACCATCACAGCAGTCTGCCTGCCGTTCTTCACACCAAAGAGTCTGAATCAAGTCTTGGGTGCCGCACCTGGGTAAAATGTAGATGCTGCAGCAGCTGTGGTATTGATGGATGAGTTATTCTGTTGTGACACAAATGCAATCCTCTCCTTCTGCTTTTGATGGCTGCTCACTGAGAGGCTAATTATGAACCCCAGAGATCACTTTGAATGGTAAAGCCCCCTCAAGTGGAGGGAGACATTTCAAATTACAACTATCAACAGTAGGTTTTGATAAAAAAAAGGGGGGGGGGGAGTAAATGCTGCACATATTTTTAAAGATTTTCAAGCTAAAGAACCTGAACTGTAATCCTCTCTGACAGAACATTTCTTCATTGTATTGTATTGGTCTATGCAGTGTCACTTGTGGCTCTCAGTTTTGTGATGCAGCTTTGCAGGTTACCCTTCATCACCGGAGTTGTCAAGCTGATTTGTTGTGTGCACTCATGCCCATGTGCAAGACCACTCCAGCCCATCTCCTTTAAAAGACATGAAAACATGGACCACAATATCTCCAGTGTGGGCCTTTATCCCTGTGGCAGTGCGCTGCCCTACACAGACGCTGCCCTCTGAGCAAACAAGATTACCCCGATGAACAGAAGCAAGCCTGTTTACTCTCTGTGTCAAGGTACTTTAGGGGTGACTCACTGTCAGGAGAAGAAACTTTAGAGACAAGATACAGCTCTCAGGTATTTGAATCATTCCTTTGATTATGGCAGAGTTTTTATAAAACTGACTCTCAAGTAACTACTGCTTTTCAGGTCGCTGAAGGGTAAGGAGCAATTAAAGGCTCTTAAGGACTGTCTATTCTTTTTGGGCCTCATTTGTCATCTTATCTCGGTTTATCGACTTCTTTAAGACCCACCACTATAGGCTCACTTCTGTCTTTCAACCATCTGTATCTGTCTAGTCATTTTGTACATAACTAACTGCATTTGTTAACAGTTCTGGAAGAACTGCAATTAGCAACACAACATCCAGTGCAGCTCAGCTTTAAGACATATTATTCTATACTTTTCAAACTGTTAATGATCTCTATGTAAATACCAAAACCAAAAACTCAATCTCAGTAACTAACATACATTTTTCTCTGCCCTGTCTTTAGCATTCATCCCCAAGAACATTGATTACTGCTAAAGACATAAACCTTTAAAACAGGCCATAAGAATATAGTAATGGGATTTTCCAAGCAGGAGATAAATCAGTGACATTATTGTGGCTGGTTGTAAAAATTTTTGTAATCCTCCAAACAACAAAATAAAAGGTTTCAGCCTGGTGGTGCAGCGGTTACAATGCAATCTTGTTTCTCTGACCAGTGAATATTCTCATGCTGTTATACATGCGTCACTACATCTGTAAAACTCCGTATAAACAGCGTGGACTATTGAGATCACACATGATTATGATGGATGTCGATACTGCTGCTCTGCTGAGCAGTTTCCATAGCAAGAGAGGTAGCAGTGAGAGCGGGAGCCATCTTGACTAAGGATGGCTGATTCTTATATCGTTCACTGTCATTTCCCACAAAGGTTTATCCAGCTACTGGAGGCAACGCTCTTATAAGTTACCTGAGGAAAGGTGATGTTATTCATACACATGCCTGAATCATCACAGGGAGCCCAGGGACAGAATATATGAATAGAGAAGGTGAATATAAGGAGACTGGAGATGGATATGGAAATGTAAGATAAACAAAACCTCTGCTACTTCACTCAGGATACTTAGGGCTTTATAAGAATGCAGAAATGAAAAGTCGGAAGATTAGAGGTATGACCCCATAAGAAAAAAAGGCCATTCACTGCCTCAGCAAAACTATGTATGCAGAACACTGCACAACCTAGACATGAAATTATTCAATTTAAAACAATCTGTTTGGTTCTTAATATTTATAATTCTGTTTCCACCAGTTTTGGTATTATAGCCTACAAATTCTCCAAAACAAAAGTCACTAAAAAACATAAAATGCTTTACTATGCTTTACTGACCTTCCCGTGCACTGTTACTGTGTGATTAACCTTGGAGTGCGAGTCCCTTTCCCCACTAGGATATGATATATGTCATTATGACTAAGTGATGTCAGAGAAATGATGACTCTACCCTGCTCAGGTTTTGGCAGCAGAATGTAAATCATCACATGTGAACAGGTGTGTCTGCTCTCTACGGAGCGCTGTAGTGGAAGAACTGCATTCATGTTTATGTGCTAGGAAGGGCAGTCGAACTAAAGTAGGCCAGAGGGGGGTTGTCTCCATGGTGACAGCAGCAAAAGAGCCAGATGCACCTGGGTAATGCCAGCTACTTGCAGTGTGTTTTGAGAGAAAATTGTGAGAACACAAACAGTTAAATCAGTTTGCTGATTCGTTAAAAATGTTGTCTCTCCACTTTTATCTGATGCTTTTGAAAACACATGAAAGGTAGTAATCTCTGCCACCTTTACAACAGCCATCAGAAGAGAAAGAAAGGGCACAGTGATTTTCCGTGCATCAGTATTTTGAATGTATCACCAGACAGGCAGTTATTGTCTTCATACTGTTATTATCATCACAGGCAGTTTGTTGAACATATCATCAAAACTCTGTACGACCGTTCACACATTACCAGCTTCAGTTGAATGCCCTTGAGAATGGTCTTAGTAATAAGATCGATGCACTTATAGTTCAGGAACTAAAAGTCAGAAGTGAAGCTCATGTTTTGTAAAATATCAAATAGAAGCTATAGGCTCCAAAGGTTCAATAGATGCTTGTTTTCTTAGGTTTGCATACATGTATTCATACACTTTTTTGGGTCTAATAAAGCAATGCACAGAGGCCACAAACTGAAGCATAGCGCATTAGCATCATAAAAAAATTGCCACCCTAGTGCCTTTAATGCACCTCGAATGCCTGGGCTTTCCAGTAGATGATCAAAGCAGGTCTGGGCCTGTAAAAAGCTCAACTCTAGGGCCAAAGGAGTTCAATGACTCCTGTCCTGCCTCTGAGGGCCCAACTGGGCTTTCATGTGCTCCTGCTGCTATTACCTACATGCCCTGAAATATGATGCTTTTTCATCTTAAAGTGCACAGGGACATGGTGTGCTTTAAAACAAACAAAAAAAAAAACTGTAAATTCTGTCATTTTCATCATTTTTCTGAAACCTTTTAAAAGATGATTAGTTAGGTGTTGTTAAAAACAGTTTGGGGATCTGTGGAGAGGGCCAGGCAGGAAGGGCCCCTGCTGTTACCATTTCTCCAGTGGCACTCTTGGAGGCTTTGGTGCTTTGATGCTCTAAAAAAGCACTGTGGAATTAGTTTAGACCAAGGCTACCCAATACGTTGATCGTCAAAGCAGACTGACAATTGTCAGAGTTTGACAAACGCTTTCAAGACTTTGCCTCACTTGAGCCAGTCTCTACATTTATGTGCTGCCCATTTAGGGAAGATATTGAGGTTGATTCACTCGCATCAAAAATTGCAACGCTGTTTCACCTGAACTGGTCTGGAGTGGAGGATGAGACACTGACACTACAAACTGACATTCAGCTGAAGTCCAGGGCTAATGGACCGTTTTGGAACTTAGAGGAAAAGTACCCAAACATGAGGAACTGTGCCACTGACTGCATTATTTGGCTCTACTTATTTATGTGAGTCAGCATTTTCTCCCAGGAAGATTATTAAGTCCAAATACCGCTCCACCATGACTGATGACCATTTGGAAGTCTGCTGGAGGTTGGCTACCAGCAGCTGCTGTCCGGACTGATTCCATTCAGTGCAAGTCATCAGAGTAAACTAGAAAGTCACTTTCGGCTTTTCCCGTTTTAGGGGTCGCCACAGCGAATCGTCACACTCAAACACGGCACACGTCAAACTCGCATGTTGACATTTGTTTTACGCCGGATGCTCTTCCTGATGCAACCTGGATTCGAACCTGGATTCGATTTAACCACTAGCCTACCAGGGACAGCTACAAGTCATCAGAGTAAACTAATGACCAAAAATGTACTGAACTGTAGTGTGCCTTAAGGTTCATGCAGTTAAGCAAGGTGCACCGACAAATAGTGTGTTTACATAAGGTATAAATAAATATATGTTTAGTGTTTTAACTGTAGGTAGATCATTTTGACTTGGTCATTTGAAAAGTAGCTCGCAAGGTGAAAAAGTGTGGGCACCGCTGGTTTAGACTTTACCCAAGATGCTCACACCACATATTGTAATTTTGAATCCATCTGGTCATCAGTTATGTTGCATGTGTTGTTTTGCTCTTAAACAATAGAATTTTTTTATAAGGAAAAATTCACAGGGCTGCTGAAAAGTGCAGTGTTTTTGTTGTAGAGTTTCATTTCAGATTTGTGTGTACTGTAAGAGACAGAATCTTCAACATGTTTAAGGGTTAATGAAGGTTCTTCCGCTTCCCCTGAAGTCTAAATAACTTAGATATGATGATATTTGATGTCTTTGGTAAGATTCCTGAGCTAATCCATGTAACAAAGCAGCTTGTGAGCACAGCATTTATTCTTGGAGGTGTGAAAAACCTGACGTAGTTTTCAGAAATAACACACCAGTCTTTGTCACCTAGCAACTCAACTGCAAACGTACAGTAGTGCTAATGAGGAAGTTACACATTAAACAGACTGAATTTGTATCATCGTTGAAACAGATGATAGAGCAACATTTAAAAAAGTCCTCATTCTCTGTGGGAACAACTGCATCAGCATCAGATTCTACTTGTTGCCATCCCTCAAATGTGGCAGAGAGAAATTAAAGATCTCTGAAGTAAGGGGGACACTGATGAAGACGCACAGGCAGAAGGTTCACCGGTGTTTGAACACAATAAACAGACAACCAGAATTATACTCCCATGTTCAATTTACAGTCGACTGTGAGCCAGCGCAGCATTAAACAAGCATCTGGGTGTTTTGGCTCAGGCTGCCATCGGCCAGGCAGAGAAATCGCTTCTGCTCAGAGATGAGACCACCTGACTTCATGTAAAACATCTTTAGCTGAGTCAATTTTGCGTAATGGTGCTGTAATAGTTTCTAACCATTAAAGTGTAGCGGAAATATGAACACAGCAACTGTCTCATTTATGATAATCACTTAGGTTCTTGCACTTTACACACTACAATGATATTAGACTTAAATGTGTTGTCTCTTAACATACCCTCCTGCATCACTATAGTCATATGAAAGTGAAATGTGGACAAAGACATCTCAACTAAACACAAAATAAAAGTCACAAAATGTGAGATGATTAATTGGGTGGATGGGTTATGAGATGATTAAGCAAATAAAATATAAATATACTGCTTACAGATAAATGTTTTAACAGCTGATTTGCTGTGCTCAGTGTGACAGACTCAAGGTTGCGACGGCTTAGTGGTTAACTGGAATTAGATAAATGCCAGTCCACCATCTGCCCACTGTCTCTGC
>NW_018128016.1:490404-495804 GCF_001952655.1 Monopterus albus | reverse complement strand
CTAACAAATTATTATGATTTAAAGACCCTTATAGTAAAGTGTGACTAATAATTTGACATCTCTGGGATCTTAAAAAATATTGTAATGAAAAAACTCTGAGAAGAGAAAAAAGTCACTCTTTGGTAGAGCTTGTAATGAGGGGTCACAAGCAAAACAGTAATGATGCTGAAGCTTCAAATTAAAGCCGGCACCATTCAACCGTCCAAAATCAGAATACCAAAGTAATTACACATTGCTATGAAAAGAAACAGCTTAATAAGAGCCCATGTGACTTTTCTAGGATGTAAACCTGAGAGAAGATAAATATGGAGGTCTACTACATATGATGAAGACAGAGGGGAAAAAAAGAACATTACAGCCAAAAAAGCAAATCCCTGTCTGAGGCTGACATGCTGTAAACAATGACTTTCACTAGTCTTACTAATCCATCTGAGTTTTTTGGCCACCCTCCCTCATATGCACAGGCATCATCAGAGCAAGCGACTTCGCCCTTGTGGTCTGTTTAAATATTTTCCTGCCAGAATAAGTTTGCTAAATACACAGTTCAGCATCCGTCATTATGGCGCTGAGAAAGAGAGACGGGAATGGGTCTCTCTGAAGACGAGAGACAACTCGTGTCGGCCCATCAGTCCAGTAGTGGTCCAGTTCAGAGCAGCCTGTAGGTAGGAAGCAAGAAGGCCTAATGTCTGCTTTTGCTTAAACTTTGGATGCACTTTAGTAGCACTGAGAAACTACAGGAAAAGTACAGAAACCTGTCTTTAAGGGTGAAGGTGAAGGGGTAATAAAAAAAAACAAACATTAAAATCCATTTTGCATAAGAAATATCCATGTTACCTTGGACTCTTTAGCCTAATTTAGTGAAGAGTTTGGCTCACACTCTTGGATGTCAAACATAAGCTTCTTGGGTGACAACGATGCTAAACTATCGCACTTAAAACAGAAAACGTAATCCAATTCCAGAAGAACCATCTTAGCTTGTTTGTTGCTGTGGAAAACAACTGAGCTGGAGAAGTCTAAATAAAGTTTCAAAAACACAGAGGACTAACATTCAAAATTTAAAACAGAGGTTGTTTCAGTTTAAAGATAAGAGAGTGTGTCAAGAAAGACTGAAAGCCTCTTTACCATCCTATTACCTGTCTTGATTTATAGGAAAATGTTTTTGCATTAATGAATGAGTCCAGCCTCTCATAAAGTCCAGTAAACCTCAAAGAAGGAGAAGAAGAACATGGAGACCAGACAGTGTTTGCGCAGATCTCTTCTGAATGTGCCAATGTCGGTTTCTTTCACTGTGCAGTAAGAGTGGCCTCCTACTAGCCTTTGAATATTTACCCAGCCATGGCTTAGTCCCAAAGAGGAAAAAACAACACCGCCTACACTTCCTGAGGAGTGGAGAGGGATTAAACCCACAGCCTTTACCTTACCACAACCCACACAACCCACACCTGCTCACTCAAAGCATTACATTTTCCCAGACTCAGATGTTTTAGCCTCCCTGTGGCGTTACACAAAACAAATGCTGCTTAGTATCGACATCGACTCGGTTTGGAAGCGCCTTGGGCTCAGGCATTGCAATGAGTCACCAGAAACCAATCTAAGAGCAGTTTGAGAAGCCTGCCCGCCCCAGATATTTCACATAGTCGAGGAACAGATTAGAATGCAGCAGCTTTGATCTTGTTAATATGATGCCTAGCATCTTTTCTGCCACTGTTGGTACATGAGACTATTTGCCTCTTCCTGCCAGCAATCAGCAGAGTGGGTTGGAACTGTGCAGCTTTCTGTCACTTTGGTACTCAGTTTTTCCTCATCACTTCTCTGGCTCTCATTTTTCAAGTGACAATGTTATACTCTGTTATATTCAGCATTTTTGCAAGCATGCAGAACCCATTGTGTGGTCACATCAACAGTTTGCTTTCTTTACTCTGAGCCACAGCAGGAGGGTCACACTTTTGTGTTTGGTTCATTACAAGTTAATGAGGTTTTGTAAATTAAAACCTTGTAGTTGCTTCTTAATTGGGCAGAATTTCATCATCCCACCATGTTTGATTTTTGTGCCTGGTGCGAACTAGAGGAGTTCTCACACAAACTCATGTGATCAAATGTGACTTAAGAACAAAACAAACAGGTGTACCTTTGTCACCTAATAGTAAACAGTGTGGATGAAGTCATGGTACATTCTGCAGCCTGACCCAGAGACGAGTTGGAAATAAAGTTTTACTGTTAGTCTCAGACGAGGTTAGTGCAAGCTACCGCTACATTCGGCTCATTCTCATTGGCTATTGTGGGTTTCTGCTCAACACTCTATTGCTGCTGCTGCACCAGTTATTAATGTTAAGAATGTGTCTGTAAACTAGAGGATCACTTGTGGGTGGCCGGAATAAGTAAATACTGGGGGAATACCTAAATATGTGTATCAGTTCAAGTTACTTCATTTTGATGCAACTATCTTTCATGTAGTTATAATTTAGTTGTTGCTACGTAACTAAGACCCTCCAGTGACTGTGCTATTTCCAGGGCCTTTCTAATGAAATTTGTATAGACGGGACATTGTTGCTAACTTCTTTCAGAAAAGTCAAGCTAAACTACAGTGTTTTTTTTTTATAATTACTTCATGTTTTGTACAAATAAATACTTCAAAGGGAACATAAGATGAATACTAAGAGATGCTTTTGAAAATATGACAATAGGTAAACCTTTATATAGAGCCAACTGCTGCATGCAACTTTAAGCCTACATTTTTACTAAGAATAATCCCTCCAACAGTGTGTACCTCCACTGATGGTGGTCACTCTGCTCAGCCCTGTAACACTGCAGACTCTATTAGATAAGCATCACACTACAGACTGTGATCATCATGAGCGCGTGCACCAGGTTTGTTTCACTGAAGTGCAGTGGTTTGTCATAAAATAACAAATCTTTAGAAGGACATTATCTCAAAATGATACCTGGATCCATATCAAAAACTTATCACTTGTTTCCTTTATTTCCACTAAATTTCCCTGGCAGTATATGCACAAAGTGATATTGTTCTAGGAAACAAATGGGCCCAAAAATATAACCATTTTGGTGGAGGACCATAAGTATCTTCAGTGTGTTGTTTCCTGGAGTGCGGGTGACTATTTCCTGAAAGACTTCTGTCTGTATTGCCAGTCGCTGCACGTTGAGAGACCAGGTTAGTTTTGTTTTCAAAAACAGACACCATTTAATGAAAAGGTGTGTGTTCGTGAAATGTAAGCTGTAATTTTGAGAGTGGATTAGCACAGTGGACAGTGCTCAGCATAATGGTGCTATAGGATGACTCGCTGCAATAACAACACATGAAATTTTGATATGGGCAAAAATGTTGGAGCCTCTGCGGAGTTGGAATTAGAAGAAGAAACCATGGCTGAGTGTGACAGGCTGAGACACTTGTCCTGATCATATCCTCTTCTTCAGACTTAAAATGTGCATGTTGGCCTCCTGTTTTGTTGCAGTTTGTCTGAAATCCTTAAGGCAAACTTTAAAATAGTCACAGTAACAGAATTAAAATGTCATTGTTTCAATTTAAGTTGAAATGTAACTTTTAAAAGTATGGATCCTACTAATCAGCACAGCAGCTAACAGATCTATCATCACCTTTAATGTTAGCTGATATAAAAGCTATTTGGGCAGCACAAAGACTGTAGATTCTTCAAATTCTTTAGAGTGCAGCTCATTTTCTTTTTGACTAAATTTCTTAAATTTTACGACTTAAGTCTCACAGACTTCCAGAAACCAGAAGCGTCTATGACAACTAAGCTCATATGCTTTCAATGAGCCACATGTTCTTCTCTCAAGGGAGAGAAGCAAACAAGGTCTGTCTTTTGTACTTGTCATATCTCCTCCAGCCCACGGTGACCGCAATGTGTCCGAGACACTTTAGCTCACAAAGAACAGATCGACCCATGGAGTCAAGGGAATTGGAGCATTATGGGAAATGGCATCCCTGCGGCCATTTTGAACCCACCAGGCCATCTTCCCTCATGTGCTGTCTTTGCTTAAGTTGTCCAGAGGGGACTTTTCCCCCCTCTCTCTCTCACCATGTAAGAATCATAAAGCTGCCCTGACAGAGCTAAGCCATCCCATCTGATGGGTACTAAACACTGCATAGCAGCCTCAGCAAACACCCACACCACTGAGGAACTGGCCTGTACGTGACATAAAGAGCATCAGTTTCAAGAAAATATGTGCTCTATGTCGAAATATGTAAAATTTTAAGAACATTAAAGTAACATTGTACTGCTCTACAGCACATGACCACAGGAGCATTTGCAGGTTGATATTTTTTCAGACAAAGGAAAATTTCAGTTTATTGTGACTTTATTTTTGTTACTCTAGTCACCAGGTCCACCACGTATGACTGAAGACAACAATGTAATTGATTCGATTTTGGAACCCTTTATCTCAAAATAGGATCAACTGGGCAGCAAGCATGAGTCAGCTGACAGCTTATGTTATTTTATTAGAAGGTAAAACTGAAAGTGGGTCCACCTGTAATGTTCCTAACAGTCCCTTGTTGTCCAAGAAATCTCTAACAGTTATGGTAGCTCAGAGTTGAGCTGTGAGCTGTAATGGATGTTTACAGTTTGTGATATAACTTTAGTGTTAGCCTTTGTTTTCATTTCAAAATAAACTTAAAAACTTAGACTTGCCCTGAGATTTGATTCAAGCCTTTGTAAGCCTTCATACGTTTTGTATTTTGTTTTTTTGTGTTTTTATATTTAATCTCTCTGGAAGTATTTGACAAAAAAATATTTATTATTACCCATTTTCCAACTGAAGTTTCAGGCATTAACTTGCTTTTCATAATGTGGATTACAATACATCATTTAAGCTTTTGTGCTGTCATAAAATCCAAAGTCTGCAAATGACATGAAATTGTGTTTATCTGGTGTCACCCCACTATTATTGGATAGCAGGCTTGGATTTGATTCAGTGAACAAGGCCGGAAATGAAATACCAGCACAGCAAGATTAAAAGGGGGAACAAGGAGTGTCATCTGTCCCTGCTGAAAGGAAACATGGCTGAATACTAACCTTGACAGTGAAGGAGGAGGATTTCATTTTGTGCTGGCACTGACAAGCAGAAAGAGTGAATGAGATTGTGACTGATAGAAATACATCCATTAATTCCATCCATCCATTTTCCTCCGCTTATCCGGGACCGGGTCGTGGGGGCAGCAGTCTAAGCAAAGATGCCCAGACTTCCCTCTCTCCAGACACTTCCTCCAGCTCCTCCTGGGGAATGCTGAGGCGTTCCCAGGCCAGCCGAGAGACATAGTCCCTCCAGCATGTCCTGGGTCTTCCCCAGGGCCTCCTCCCGGTGGGACATGCCCGGAACACCTCCCTAGGAAGGCGCCCAGGAGGCATCTGAAACAGATGCCTG
>NW_018128016.1:476015-489501 GCF_001952655.1 Monopterus albus | reverse complement strand
GTCGAATTCTCCTCTCCAGCTCTCCAGTACCCTGATTCACAGGGAGGCTGAGGAGTGTGATCCCCCTATAGTTGGAACACACCCTCCGGTCCCCCTTCTTAAAAAGAGGGACCACCACCCCGGTCTGCCAGTCCAGAGGCACTGTCCCCGACCGCCATGCGACGTTGCAGAGGCGTGTCAACCAAGACAGCCCCACAACATCCAGAGACTTAAGGTACTCAGGGCGGATCTCATCCACCCCCGGTGCCTTGCCACCAAGAAGCTTCTTGACTACCTCAGTGACTTCAGCTTGGGTGATGGACGAGTCGACCTCTGAGCCCTCAGCCTCTGCTTCCTCATCGGAAGACATGGCGCCGGGATTGAGGAGATCCTCGAAGTATTCCTTCCGCCGTCCGACAATGTCCCCAGTTGAGGTCAACAGCTGCCCACCTCCACTGTAAACAGTTTTGGCAGGGCACTGCTTCCCCCTCCTGAGGCGAAATACAGTGATACTGATAGAAATACAGTCAGCTCTAAAATATTTCCAACATTATGAGACAAGTAATAATAAAAATGTCACTAAAGCATGTTTTGACTCAACTTTTCTTATTTTCACCATTTTTTCAAACAAAACATTATTTTACAGAACTTTCACGTTGTTAATGAGGGACTTAGTGGTCACCTCTGATTAGACCTTTGGGTCTTTCACAAATAAGGTTAAACTTAACAAACAGTGACTGTCATCACCTTTACAACCGAGTTAATACCATGTGCATCTGTTATATACTGTACACAGAGGTGTGGCACTGGCCATATTTCAGCCTTCAGTCATAAAGTCCATGTTGGTGTTATTAAGACATCAGCAAGACTAAAAGTTCACAGCCATGCTAGCAAACCAAAATGCTACTGTAACATGATTACAATCACATGCTAACATGCTAATAATTATCAGGTTTTAGTGCTTAACATGTCAACAATCTTAGCTTAGCATATTAGCATGCTATCTTTAGCTAAGTAGCACTAAACACAAAATACAATGGATGATGATGGGAATGTCATTAGTTTTGCAGGTCATGAAGTAAACTAAAGTACTGGAAAAGGTAAAATACTGACCTGAGGGTGGCTCTGTGAAAAGTTGGGAATCACCACAATTATGCCAGTTCATCATGACTGGGACATTAATATCTGCACCAAATTTCATAGCAATCCATTCTACAGTTGTCCAGATGAGAGTGTGGATACAACGGACTTTGATACTTTTATGGCATCAATGAAATTACTTCAATACCATCAAGTATCAAGAAATGCTTTACTACAGACCTTAAGGCTGTGGTAAATAGGTTTACATTTAATGTTATGAAACTGCTTTGAGTGCAGAAAAATGCCAAGGAATTGAAAAATAAAACTAATGATCTGTAATAAGATGTGCACATTTATTTTTGTTAAAATTGATTTTATAAAATTGGTATAAATATAAGTATTGTTTAGGAACTAGTATCAAAGTCAAGGTATTAGGTTGGTATCAAAAATGTTGGAATATGAAGTGTGGAAACCTGAACCAATCCCGACTGGACCGTCAACTGAAGGTTAGGGCCTGATTCGGACAAAAATTTAGCAATTATGTTTGGGGGTGGGTCACGTTTGGACACGTAGGTCAAACTTTAGGCTAGGTGGCTGGAGCACTCAAATCTCTGTTTCATTTAATGATAAGGGGAAAAACACTGTACAAACTCAATATCGTCGGGCTCAGACATAATACATTCTAAGATGGTCAGGTCTGTATCAGGTTCAGATGCCACACTCTCAGACATGGGTCAGGTTTGGACATAAATATGCAGCCCAATCCACGCTCTAATCCAGACATCACAAATGTAAAATGCATGATGATGCTAGAGGAAAGGTCAGGGTATCAGCAACACAATTAGGATACATCATGAGAAGTATCTGTGCAAAATGCTAATTCTGCAAATGCATGTTGAGGTATTTCAGTTTAGAGTGGTGCAAGTGGTTCACCGACCAACAGAAGGGCTAAAAAATAAAAAAATAAATTATTTCTTTTTGGCACATCAGAGAAATATTCAGCATCTATGATATTTCCCAACTGTGAATAGCTGTGACCTACAGTAATAATTTATGGCACTGAATGAATAATGGTATCTTGTCAGTCATCAGTAAATGTTCCATTATATCCCCAAATTCAATCAATATTCATGAGTGACAAATTATATTAAAATTCTGACTCTGGCACATCTTAGTATATTCATTCCACATGCAGAGATAGCAGAGTCCATACACTTACAAAGAAATGTTTGCTGTTTTACATGAGCAGTAAGAATAATATTAGAAACCGAGAAAAAACTTGTCAACAGACAACTAGAGAAATCGAAAACTATCAATAATATAACTTTACATGTATAAAGTGTTTCTGATATTTTTGAAATCACCAGACTCATAGCAATTAAATCAGGGTAGTTGCATTCTGTGGCAGCCAATTATTTTTAGTGCAAAGTGATTCAGCGTACAAATGTTTCTCTGCTAACACTGAAAATGCCAGAAGGTTATGATGCTGGTCTGGGTCAAACTCAGTAAAACACTCGCAGATTAGCAGACACTAACAAAAACTGCTGCCAAAATACAAATTATTAAATGGAACATAAGGTTTTGAAACATTTTCCATAATGATGGGTACTGTAATTAAAGGAACAATGAATCCACTCTGCAAAACAACTAAATTATGACACTGGAAGCATTAAAAGCTTACCGCCTTTTATCATGGAAAATTTGGTCAAAGCATTTCTGGTCACTTTCTGTTTGTGTTATGAACCACAGAGCGCCTAAGGGGATTAATGGTACAGTAGGAAACAATTCTGTCTGAGGATTATTATCAGCCACCGAACATAAAGCCAGTTTAATGGAGGAATACAATTCCCTGGTTTCGTTTTGACAAAATGTGGAACACCGATACACTGGGACTTTAACCCTATCATATGGCATGAAGAATGATTAATATGTCTGCTAATGAGAAAAGGCTGAGACATCTCTGGATGTGAGATCAGGTGTGAGGGCGTAAACAGCCATGAACACTGGGAAGTGAAGGTGGGAAGTGGGAAGTGCACAGTGGATCAATCACTGGTGACAGCTGGGACAGACACAGGGAGCTTCATCATCCAGAGAGGAGTGGGTGCTCCATTAAGTCAAATCAGACAGTGCTGCTAATTAATTTTTGTAAATCTATGCCTCTATCCAAAGCCTCTCCGACTGGCTGCATGCATAAAAAATACAGGAGAATTAGCTGCCAAAGAATTAACTTGTGCTCATCAACTGCCATATAAAGTTTTAGTTCTTTGGGGTATTTGCAGCTGAAATTCCATTATTCCAAATGAAAGGTGAACAAAGCAAAATGAAGGTAGAGTGGAATTAGGAGGCACTGCTGTTCTGATTGCAGAATTAATCTGCTTGGTTGAGGTAATTCTGCAGGAAGAGCCAATTAAACTGAAGCCAAATTGTCCACCTTAGACCACCGGGAAGAAGCAGCTACTGACAAATCCAATCTCAGGAGGAAAGGTTAGATTTTGGAAGTACTAAAGTAGATTTATGGTTACCAGTGTTACAGTATGGCTACAGTGTTTTCCACCGGTTATTCAGCTCTATGATGCATTGACAACAGATATAATATGACAGGATTAGGGGGAGAAGTTTGAAAACAACATGTCACTCAAGTCAGACAGGTCCTTTTTCCCAATCACTGGTCCTCCAGATTTTTGAGATCCCTCTAGCAGAGCTATGGAGTTCCAGTGCCCTCAGCAGGGGCCCACAAAGACACTCCAAGCAAGCCAGATACTCTGAAACATCAGTCAGAGCCGTTTTTTATGTCACACTGAAGGTGCCTTTTATTCGCCAGGGAAACTTACTACTTCAGGCTAAGTCCAACCAGACCCAGTGGGTAAAATGGTAAGTGGTCTTATACTGTACTTATATAGCATTTGTCTATGCATTGATGTTATGCTATTTCCCATTCACATTTCCGGGAGCAACTAGGGGTCGCCCAGATATAGGACAAGTCACCAGGTGTGTCTTTTGTGATGTTGCCTCTCTGGGCTGATGCCAGACCAACGATGGAAGGAGATTTCCTTTATCCAGATGAGCTTGCAGTTTCACCAAACTCTTGATGGTGGCTCTTACTCTGACCCCCTACCTGGGACCACATATCCCTGGCTGATGCTACAGGAGCTGTTGCCATTACACTAATGCTTGATTAAAGTCCAGTGCATGAAAGCAAAAAGTAGAGAAAGTAAATGACATTATGAAAAACTGTATGGGCCACTTACTACAAAAAGTACAGGTTATACTGAGCTACTGTATCTCATATAGCATTTTAACTTAAGAGATTTGAGTGTAAGGTCAAGCATGTCTATCGCACAGTGCATAAAGTAAAACATGGAAAATCAGTGAAACAGGTACCTGACAGCGTTACAGTACTGTTTCAGAGCCACAGCAGCTGTCCTCTCAAAGTCTACATGAAGAACAGCCACAAATGCGGATTAATAGGACATCATGTATAGAAAAGGCTCATGCTTCTCATGCTCTTGACTGAATGGCCACTCCAGTCCTCCTGATCACAGACGACTTCACTCCATTGAATTAGCACAGAGCCTTCTGGGTCACATGCTCAGGGCCCATGTTGGAGCCTCAGTGGTGAATATTAGATTGCACGCCTCCAGATCTCATTAAAGGAAGCATCAGGACAATGTCTGCATCTCAAATAAGACCAGAGGCCATCAGGCATCCTGACTCCCTGTTGGATTTACTGATGTGATTGATATTGTGCGTCAGAGAACAGGAAGGTAAGATGTCCTTTTCAGTCAATATAATTAGGCCACTTTTATAAATCACACTGCTTGGAGAAAATTGGAATCTGAGATTGTATAGCATACTGTAAATGCTCTACATCATTCCTGTCCATTACATACACAGGTCTATGAGAGATTCAGTGAAGAGGCTAATGGCCAGGCACTTACAGTTTTGTCTTCACTTTATCTTCCAGTACTAATTCCAAATGGCAGTTTACTGAAAAAGAAGTATTATGGTGTCAGTGTCCATACTGTAAGACATACTATATCTGGCACAGGGAAATATAAGCTAATGAGTGAAGACAGTATCATATAATACAGAAGTGGCATGGGACAAAGTAATGAACTGTGTCAAATTACTTCATGAAGACGTAATAATAAGATTGCGCTGAATATTAAGTTCTTTAATAAAGACGTTCAGCAAGAGCCTTGGATTATTAGCTATTATTTTAAATAACAACCACTGGTGCCGGAAGGCAGAGGTTTTACAGTAGTTAACCAACAGGGTAGTCACTAATTAAAACAGTTCAGTGCCAATATTTCCCAATGTCCATCATCAGGTGAAAAAAGTAGGTTAATACTCCAAACAGGCAGAATGATAACTAATAATAGGCCAGTTACTGCAATTAAACTATATGCTTTCAAATTAATCTTTTTGTGGGATATTAACACATCACCACCCTGATATTATTGATGGAAGTTATTAAAGGTTTAAATGACTAAAATCCTATGTGAATGTAAGGCAAAGTCTGTGAATTTTTGTTTTAATGACTTTTAAAAAGTGTTCAGTGGTGGCATTAAGAAAAAAAGAAATGATCTTCAAGCAGAGCTGGTGCCATTAATCAGCAAATAAAGGCATAATCTCACCCATAATAGAAAGACAGGACCTGTTCTAAGTGTCCAATACCTCACTTCTTTCATCACGAGATACTTTGCTTTACAAAATCATTTCCAGCACATAACCAGAAACAATGTCTTTTGGCTCACATTTAGGTATTTATAATGAAAGGATTTATATACTTTATCCCGGCCTTAATCCTCTTTTAAAGCCATACAGTAATTGGCAACAGACATTGGTGACCCCATTTGTAGAAAGCAGATGGCACGCCATGAACTCAGTAGTACATAAATAGTATACAGTACAGTACATTTGGGCCACTTTAATAGGTTCAAAGAATAAACAAGGAAGACATGGCAACCACTTATACCTCTCCCTACAGTACTCACAAATCAGAGACTAACTATGCTGGTTAAGATCTTTGACAGTTCAACCATGTGATGAAATAAGACAGCAGAAATTCATTCATACAACAGCGGTCTGTATTTGTAAGCCCAGCAAATAACTGGAAACCAGCACTTTGACAAGGAGGGACAAACAAGGGGGGAACTTGACATTGTAGGAAATACTGGCATTTCTTCTGTGACCATTTAGTTAAATTCAATCCATATTCATTTTAATTTCAGAGAAAGGTCATAGACCTTAACAAGTTCAACTCAGACAAAGCTGGAGTGTACTGTATATTAGCTTCATTGTGTTTTTAACTGGGCCTTGTAGACATACCACTGTTATACAGAAATCTGGAAATAGTATAGGGAGTAAGGGAGCCAGGGGCCTTCAGAGGTGTTATGCTCCTAAATCAGGTGGAAGTGGGGTGACTGATATCACACCATGTCATGGAGTGAAAAATTTGCCTTTAGCAGGACTGAAAACTATGGTGTAATGACATCATCTTTAAATCCAAAATAAAGTTCATTTTACTGAAATGCATAAGTCTATTGTCCAAAATGCAGCACAATTTCCCTGCCAATTTGTGGATGACAGCAACATTTTCCATTATTTACCAATTTATCACCTCTTCTCCAGTTAGAAACCTACAGAGAACAGAGGAAAATTCTGTCCATTGATTGCTCAAGGCAAAAAATCTGTACCAGAGCTGGGCTTCTTCCAAAAGATGATGCTGTGAAAGATATAAACAGCCGCTAATTAGAGGCTGATATTTACCAGTAGACAGCAGGAGGGCTTTGAAAATCTAACTCTGTGCTTTTACTGAAAAGGTGTTTCTTGAATGTGTAACAGTCATGTGGGTTTGAGAAACCAACACCTCACCATCTGCCCATTGGGATATATGGTCCTAAAATAGACTTCAAATGCTCAGTGATACTAGTTGGCCTCAATGGCAGTTATGTGAAGAGGGTCTAAAAGCGGATGTATCTTTAAAATGGAGGGGTCAAGAACAGACCCTATTGTCTGAGTGATGAATAATGTAGGGCGCCTGAAAATAAGATATTACTGCACTTAGATCTAATGCCATGAAATCAACAAAAGCAATGCTCATCATAGTACCTTTGCAAATTTTTTTTTGCTGATTACATTAAGCCCAGCTGAGAAAGAGGATGATTGGGTTGGGTTAAAAATGTCAGTTTTCCAATTAATTGTGGTTGTGGTTTGAATGGCTCAATTATCAATTGTTTGAATCCCAACATCGATCTTTGCATTTGCTCCTTTCTTCAGTTAACATGTAAAACTGTGCTAAATGTTACATGTATACAGAGGTTCAAACTACATGTGTGTAATGTGTAAAACATTCATTGTGGAGCACAAGTTGTTACAATAATAAGTTAAAAATAGGGTACGGTTATAGTTATGAAGTAACAGATGATAGTTGGCTAGGCATGTTGAGTAAAAACGCCACACTTCATGAGACTGCTTGTGACTCATGATGACTATGGCTAACTTGTAGTGGATCTACAGATCCCATCGATGACAGTGACAGACTGAACAAATACTCAAAACCCTCATCTGAGCTATTGGTTTGCTTGAGATATTACTGCTTGCTATGAGATATGACACTGTGGAAGTGAAGGTGTGTGAATTCAACTTTTTTGAGTCTGTTCCTGCTGGGAGCTAATGCTAACTAACAGCTGTCTGTTCCTTCAGCAGAGCTGGCTCATCGAGACAAGCAACCGGCTGAAATGCTGTGGCAAGGGAAAATCCTTACACATTCAACATTCACTTTTTATCAGTTATTTCACTGCAGCAACATTTGACAATAGTCTCTCTCACTTGGTCTTCTGATGAGGGGTTAAAATAATGCCTAGCACCAAGAACGCATCCATTTTCTATAGCGCCTATTCCTGAAGAGGGTCACGGGGGGCTGGAGCCAACCCCAGCCAACACTGGGCGAGAGGCGGGGTCCACCCTCGACAGGTCGCCAGTCTATCACAGGGCACCAAGGACTCAATGTTGCAAACTAAGCAACATCACACTGACATCATGACTTGTGTGTTGCTTCTCAGTGGCTGGCACCGCCCCCATGTGATCAAGATGCAGAACAAAAACAATGTATTTTATGGTGCAGTGGAAAAGCCTCAGCTCAGAAGGGCTGATCTATGCCAATGGAAAACGCCATTAGTTGAAGCATGTGCTATTCTATGTAGCTGTACGGGATAACATTAAGGTTTCAAATTATGCATAACGATGATGTCCTTGTTAGTTGTGCAGAGTTTTTATTATTCCTGTTTTGCACATGTACCTACAAAATATAGATGTCTTGTTTTAGCAGTTTTGCATTCCCAGGTCGCCAGTCTATCACAGGGCACCAAGGACTCAATGTTGCAAACTAAGCAACATCACACTGACATCATGACTTGTGTGTTGCTTCTCAGTGGCTGGAACCGCCCCACGTGATCAAGGTGCAGAACAAAAACAATGTATTTTATGGTGCAGTGGAAAAGCCTCAGCTCAGAAGGGCTGATCTATGCCAATGGAAAACGCCATTAGTTGAAGCATGTGCTATTCTATGTAGCTGTACGGGATAACATTAAGGTTTCAAATTATGCATAACGATGATGTCCTTGTTAGTTGTGCAGAGTTTTTATTATTCCTGTTTTGCACATGTACCTACAAAATATAGATGTCTTGTTTTAGCAGTTTTGCATTCCCCAAGGAAAATAAATCCTTGGTCCACAACATTAGAACCACGAAATGTTTACAATTAAGCATATAATGAGAACTCTACATAATTTTATAGTAAAAAAAACATTTGTTAAATGTAGAAACAACATAAATGAAATGTAAGATTCTGAAAAAAGCCCTAAAGATATCATATCAACAAGCTCAAAGAACCTATGGAAACAGAGATCAAGGACAATTAAAGTATTATTATATAAAAAATTAAAGGGACATAAAAGAATACTGAAACTGATGTGAGGTAAATGTAAAGAAGACAAGATGTTAAAAAGCTAGTCAGCTGCAGTGAAGGAGTAAACACTGCACAGTCAAAGCTGAAATAAATTTGGCATGATGGGGTTGTTCATCCTTCATTTTCCCAATCCTGGGGAGGAAATGTCCCAAAAAATTCTCATCTGTGTGTTTCAGCTCATTTCATAGCTTTCACAGCTATTGCACCATCACTACTTTAGTAGCCTGTCTTTCATTCTGTGATCTCATATTCAAAGGAGCCATCGCATTTTGTCCTGCCTTCACACTAATATCCACAGCAAACATGCTGGGAGCTGCCTGGAGAAGAGTTCAAACATTATAGTCATGGAGGTTTCACTGCATGGCTGTAGACCAAGCCACACTGGAGTGTCATCTGGGGTCTTTTCACCTCATGCCCTGACTCTGCTGTTTTCATAATATCAACATTACAACACTACAGATTTGTAGTTTGCCTTCTGGACCTGTCAGTGTGTCACTTTTCAATGCAAAAAGCTGGCCTGAAGTATAATTAACCTATGATTACTTGATTGACAAAAGTATTTTAATAACTGAACAGTTTTCCTGTGCACACCATACTGCAATACTCGTATGCAAAAATAAGGGCAGTCTCATAAAAACACAAACACAATATTAAGCTTAGGTTCATACTGGTGTTTGGAACTCTTTAATAAGAAGGGGAAGGGCCCGACATTTAAGGGCCAATAATGGCTCCTCTGTTTAGTGGCAGGGACACAAAGCCAATATCCGGTATGGAGGTATTACCCCTGAGAAGCAAGAGCCTTCATCATTCTGTAAATCTCATGTCATCCTATCCTTAGAGTTTGAAGGCCAGATGGAACCATTTCCATTGTTTTCTAGAAGCTATTTACTTCCTTCCCAGCAGACAGGCTGTCTTGACAACAGCCAGATCCAAGATCCACTTGAATTTGGATCAAATAGTCTGGCAGAAGGATACCAACCAGGCTGTAAGCAAACAGCCACAAGATGAATTCGCCTGTATTCTGCCAAACATTCACACAGGGGCTCTTGTTTTTATTATGGGATGTAATGAGTCTACTGTATGACACTGTCTGGTATCCCCCTGTTTTGGAGCTGCTACACATCAAACTGACAACTTGTTTTAACCTCTATTTAAAGTGGTATCTGGAATTTACACCTCTTCTCTGGAAAAAGTAATTATGCTGACCAGGACATGATGTTTTCCTTCTGGTGGCAGATGTTATGGATAGTAAAAACAAATGACATGAAATAGTCACTGCTGTCTGGTCCTCCTACTCATTTCACTTTTGGATAGTGAATATTACTCATATCAGTCACAACCTACCTACTTGCAATGTGCATATGATTAAAGAAGACATCCTTGAGGGGTCAAATCTCTGACGACAGTATTAACAAAATCAACACTTCATTTGCGTCACATGTAATGAGACAGTCCTGCATATTTCATGCAAAGTCCTACTCTGTCAACTGAGACTCAAGACAAAGTGACAAAGTTCACACGAAGACCCTTCATTTTTCTCAAAAGAAAACCCTTTAAAACTTAGCTTTGTTCTTAAACAGTCCAGCTGAATTTATTCTCAGACATTACTACAACTAGCTAACTAATAAACTAAAAATTCTCACAGCTATCGCAGAAATCTACTCTTGCCTAGAAAAATAACATAAGACCTAGACTAGACTAGAAACGGGGACGGTCTGGCATGTTGTAGTACATTCAATCCACCATCTAGGAAAAGCAGGCAGGTGGGCTTTGCTGCCTATATGTTCATGTCCATGAAGGCCTGGAACTCAGCCAACTTCAGAACTGGCATCTAAGTAAAACAGATATTTTAAATCAACTTGAGAGAGACCTAAGCACCACCGAGAGACAAGACGTCTGAGTCCCCCGCAGCCAATAAGAGCATTATTGTAAAACCAGCAGAGCCAGGAAGTCTCCTGGTGCTTATGAGCAAAAACACACTGGGATAATGACTAATGAGACAAGCTCCTGACAAAGCATTTATAGATTTAAGTTGAAAACTGATATTTTTCTCTGCTGCAGACACAAAAAAGAGAGAGCAAGAGAATAGAGAAGCAGCACTTGAAGAGTGTGTCCTTTTACATCACTATTATGGTAGACAGGTAACAGAGAAGGCCATTTCAGTTGGCACTGCTAATGATGATAATATGAATAAAATGTCCTCTATATAAATAACCATGTGTCACAGAATATAATCATTACATTTGTCCATTTCTAGCTGATCCAGGAATTCCTGTGAAGGTTTCTCCACTGTGAGGTATTAGTGTTAAAGTTTCCTCATTAACAGTGAAACCATATAACAATGGCCCGGCCAAACTCATTTTTGCACAGTGATTTTGCTGCCTCTGTTTGTTGAGGCTAGAAGAATTATAAAAATGTTTTGTTCGCTTTGTCTATTTTATGCCAAGGCAAACAGACAGGTCTCTGCTGTCAGTTACTGTATGATCTACTGCTCCAGTCTGGCCGGGCCTGTCAGTCAACATTTCTCTCTCTTGACATCAAAACATTTGATAATCACGCCACTACAGATGCTGAAGAGAGGGGAGAAAAGACAGCCTGGTATGCTCTGCTTATTAATTATGCTGCCTGAGATGTCTTTGTCATCAGACTAAATTGCATGACATTTAACAATAAACTGCATTTTGCCTATTTAATTAGCTGAATACGCAAGAGTAACAATCAAAACTGAATGCATGTAAATGAAAAATGAATATTTGACAAAAATATACGAAACAGGCGTACCCAGTGTGAAGCATCCATGGCTTTGGTTTGATTGTTTAAAGGAACAAAATAAGCTGATGAAACAGACTTGTCACTGTGATTATGCAGATAGGTTTCTTTGGCAAACTTGTGCTTATTCGTCAGACCGCTCAAGGCTCAGCCAGCACTCTGCTCTGGGTGTAGGCGGAGCACAGTCGCTAAACAAAACCCTAAAGCTGCAGGTAGGCTAACTCAAATCAAATCTGAAAAACATTTGTATTCTAATGTGGCATGTCTGTTTTCTTTATTAGGGCTCTCTGAGTGGTCACAAGTTGTGAGACATTTTCCCTGTGGTGGAGCCAGAAAAAACCTCATCATGAACCACAGACAGCCTCACCACGAACATTACTAAAGCTCAGCGAATGTGAGCATTAACCAAATGAAGTAAGCCTATTAAGTAAATAGAGTGGAATGTTGTTTCTTGTATAAATGAAATTTAGTTTGGGTCTAGTTGAGTGCTACAAAGAGCTTCAATAACCATCTAGGTAAAGCAGAATGCCCTTGGAGCTGGCACTCAAATCAGACAGCATAACAACATTCAGATGGTCTCCCTGCATGATGATGACACAGCACTGGCAAGCCCTGCTTCTCCTTGCTTTGCCCTTGAATGATAAAGCCTTTACCCTCTGCAGTTCTACTGTTAGTTTCATCACAAGCTTTGTACCTGCAGAAAAGGAAAAGAACTTCATATTCTTGCATTGAATATTGCTCATCTGAGCACCTGAGACACACAGCTCCCTCCCAATGTGCAGGTTGAAATGTATTTTACATAGTTTGATGCCTCACATAATTTACTGGGGGAAACAACCACAGCCATGTGCGGTGTACTGCCAGGTTCAATGGTCACCCTCCTTGTCAGGATGACCCACTTTGAGCCTAACATTAACCAAAACTTGTTTAATTTGACATGGAAAATCTTAAACCTCAGTCAGTCTGTGTAAGCATTTGCAACACAAAGCAAAGCACAAAGCAACACAAAGCTCATAAGATTAAACCTAGATCTATAAGGCTAGTCAGTTCTCGTCTATGAGACAGTGAGCTAAGCCCAGTCGCCGATGAGCTATTTTATAAGTTCACAGAATATAAGCCAATCTGTAAAAGTGGATTTCATGCTTTGAACTGTCCCTCCTCTCTGCTTATGGTCGACCAGGACTCAATGCTCTCATGTTACACAATCAAACTGAATGACAGCACTCAGAGGCTGCACTCCGGATAATCACGCAATCAAATTGCATTATTAGGATTCAGCAGGTGCAAAGTGAATATGGAGCATTCGCCATTGATGCTAATTCCAGTCATATTTGGCTCAGCAGATCTCTGAGGAAATCATTTGGTGAAGAGAGGGTTTTCTTCATATTTCAGTGTTTGGTAATGGGATGTTACAGACTATAACTGCAGGGATAACAATTTTGTGAAGGACCTTGGGGTCATACATACAGCCAACTATTGTGCCTTCGGGTCATGATCACCTGGTGTACATTTGGAGTCAGTACAGAAATCTCTATCTATATGTATCTATCTATTACTATCTCTCTCTGTCTATATATATAAAAAAATTCTCCACTCGCCCCCCACTTTGGGGCGGTCTTGTATTCTGCATTCACATCCTCTAGTAGACTTTCAGAAGGCACTTCACTTAGTCTATATACATATATA
>NW_018128016.1:469493-475021 GCF_001952655.1 Monopterus albus | reverse complement strand
GTAATTAAGAGTGCTGTTCGAGAAACACATGCAGTGGGTTTTTTGGTGTGGTTTGGCTGAACAAAAGTCATAGTCTGACCAAATGTGGAACATGGTTTCATGTGAAGACCTGTTCCATATATATATATATGTGTGTGTGTGTGTGTGTGTTTACATATACACATGTATACACACACAATTGTTTTGTTTTTTTCAGATTCAGAATACTATTTTGGCAGGAAAGTCCATCAAAGACATCATCCATCTTTCTATCCATCCATCTATATATCCATAATATGTGCACAAATTACCAGCTTCACATCTATCATGATTTCTCCCAATTATCCATGTTACTGCATCAAAGACATGGCATTAGGGCTTCAAGGTGGTGGCTAATTAAGAATGCAATGTAATTGTGTCTCAGCAGAACAGGACGACCTTTGTGATGTTAATGTGAAAATGGGCATTGTTGCTACATGCAGATGGCACATGAATTGCAAGTTGAGAAGAAAAGAAAAAGATCTCGCTGAGCAGTCTTTTTGCCAACACTGACTTTACCAGTGCTGTTTTAACGGTTGCTAGGCAACACTCATTAGTGCTCCACTGATAAAGTCAGAGAGAGATGGGATATATGAACCCGCAGCTGGACTTCCGCTCAGAGGCAATTAGCTCTCTTTAGCAACAGTTTGAGAACGCATGCCAGCACCTGACATACTATACCGATATACTGTGTAGATATACTGTGTAGCTAAATGTTAAAACTGACATCTGAGCTTCCACTTCCTGATGTCAGTCAAAGCCAGAACAAAAACAGTTCTATCCTCTTCTGGAAAATGAATCAACTTATGTGTTATGGCCCGCATATATAGTGGCCATATTTTGGTTTGTGTTTTGTACTTTTAATTATGCTGTTCAGGAGACATTGCCACCATTTTGTTTAGTCTATTGTGCAAACTTGTAATTATGGTGTACCCAAAATGAAATCACCTGCAACACATGGGGTGCTTCTCAGTTCTCTTATGTCATTGTTCCTACATCCTAGGTCCTCAGTTGGCCACAAAGTCATTGTGGCTGATGTTACAGTTTATATTACTTTATGCAAAAAATGAGGATTAAAATTTCAAACTTCAACTTTATTTGATGATTTCACTGAATGCTAGCATTCATTTACTTCATTTTGGGATTTTTTTTCCATTTCCTGTAATGTCTTTCACTGAGATGCAACATAATGTTACATCATTTAATCAGCGGTTTAGCTTTGGAGTGAAGAAAGCAAAAATACAAGTTTTTTTCTAACTTGCGAAAAATCAGAAGTTATGCTTCTCACTTAAACTTCATCATATCATTTATCTTGTATTTTGGTCTATTCTCTGTTGTGGAGGAAGTAAAGTGCCTGTCTGGTGAATACCTTCTATTATGTTGCAAAATGTCAAGCAAAATTCCAGGGCTGAAAACAAAACATTTACTTGACACAAATCTTGGACTTTTACCACTGAAAAACAATAATATTCAACTAAATTGACTCAGGTAGGGTCAACAAAAAGAAAGGTATTTTGAAATACCACAGAATTAGCTTGCTCCAAAATTGCTTTATTGTTAAATAAACTTGTGCATTTACATAGAAAATGCTAGTGAAATGCTAATGACTATAATTTCATTACTAAGAGAAATGCCAACTCGCCAATTTATAGCCTTTAGACGTGAAATCAGCTCAAAAAGGAGAAAAATGTGAGAAAAAAATAACTGGACTACTGAAGGGTTACTGGAGATAATCCGCAGTTTTTGGTGTCTGAAATGGGTAAGTGTTACCTTACGATGGGCACAAATCACACACCATCACTGAAAATACAAGAGCACACACTCTAGACACACTATTTAAAATGATTATACTTTTTGAGACTGACAGAAAAAATAATATTCTTTAAGGTGCATGTTTGTTACTGCAGATGCACATATTTGATCTCCGGAACATGGCTAATATCAAGATCCAGTTCATTAGTTTTACATTGTATACTGGGTACTTTGGAGAGAAGATAAAACCCAAATTTTCATTCATCCCACCAGCCAATTCTTTCTCTGGAAGTCTGGTCTTTCTCTGGTCCTTCTAATGAGCTCCCAAGAAATTTGGATTCCACACCAAACAATATCCCTCATTGTGCCTGGGCCAACACACACAAGCTTGCACACTCACACTACAAAAATGAAACAATCTGAACCGGACAAAGCTGCCAAGTGGAAATTTTCAGTCTTGACTTTACAGCCAATTGACATGAATATTAATCAGACAGGAAGAATGGTCTTTTAGGTGAGACAATTTAAATAATAATAAGCACAATACACTTTGAAGGTCAGTTGTTAAGAAGAGACTTTGAGGCTCTGAGCTTTTCAGGTCTACCTAATACATAGCTTACATGCAATACTGTATGTATGTATAAAGAATGAATGGTTGCCATTATTATTCCTAGTGGTGTGAAGTTTTGCAGCACAACTACACTAAGAGATGGGGGTCAAAATCAATCCAAAAAAAAAAAATCTAACGGTCAGATTTAGTAGCCTAAAATAGACAAATTAAGATGGGTACCTCCCAAATTTTTTGTTTCTGGTACAAATGTCACCGTTTTCATTTTCTGTAGGTTGCTGGGATTCTGTAGTAGCAAATCACCTGCAGGATTATGCTGAAAATTCATGTTAATTCTGACTGAACATTTTGATCGGTTTTTGCAAAAAACACAGAACTAGCAATAGCGTTTGACAGCATTTTATCTAATTTGAATCCAGTAGCAAATAAACATAGAAAATCTTAATCTTTTCAAACCACATATTAAATCTTATCAGTAGTTTATTTTAAAAAGTGCTATTTATATTTCACTATTTCCCTCCTGCAAATTCAGCATTGTGCAGTTAGTTTTGTTTACTTTGTGAAGTTTAAGCCATGCTGCCATGTTTCTTTACCGTGTATATATGGGTTCTTTATACCTGGACGGCATTCCCACTGCCGACTGACCTGGCTCAGCTCTTTTCAGCAGATGAGCTTGTTTCCCCCGTGGTACATCACATTTTTATCATGTCAAATATGTGCGCTGGTAAACAGAGTTGTAAACAAAAGTATCATGGAAGCTAATGAGACGGTCTTCCTTATTTCTTCATATTTACTTTTGTTCATCTTCCAAAATACAGAAACTCAGCATAGACTGACACACCTCAGAGCGTTGATGAATAAAGGAAGATGGACTTTATGGCTGAGACGGCTGATGATGATGCGTGTGTCATTGTGTATGTTTGTGGGTTTAGCTGGGTTTTGTTTTCCCATTGTTTCCAAGCCGAGGCGTCCTGAGGAAAAACAGACAATGACTCGTGTTGATTGCAGAGTCATTTATCCTGGGTCACTTGTCCCAGTAGTTGCATTCCCACTGCCGTCAAAAGCCCAGATGTGATGAAATGACATAGGTTTTTTTGGACTGTGGGAAAGAGGCTTGAGTTATCATGTTTGTCACTTTCTAGAAGAAAAAAAAAACAAATGTTACTTAGTTACAGTCAGGAACACGTTTCTAAATTGGCACTGAGTGGAAAAACTGAAAATACCAAGGACATTAAGTTGTTAAGGTGTGAACATCATGAATTTTATCAGCTGTGCCATCAATAGAAGAAATGCTCTTCTGATCATCTTGCCATAGTATCTGACTTCCAGATCACTTTTTACTAAATCAACAGATGAAGAGGGTAAAGCATAACACAGATTTTTTTACCACTCTCCCAGTTTGGGGGTCACAGCCCCCAATGTTCCTATTACCAGGGACCACTTGTGCCTTCACCTTCCACATCTTTTCTAGCTCTTCTTTCAGCCCTTGGTATTTCTCAAGCTTCTTGTGTTCCTTCTTCCTGATGTTGCTATCACTTGGGATTGCTACATCTATCACTACAGCCTTCTTTTTCTGTTTGTCCACCACTACTATGTCTGGTTGGTTGGCCATTACCAGTGCCTGAGATGTTCACTAAGCACGTTGTGTATTGTACGGTTATGTGCTTTATTTTGAAGTAACTTCCTGTTTGAGAAGAAGTCTTGTTTTATACCGAAAATACGGAAGTATACTTGACACAAAAAGAGACGTAAAGAAAGCAGTTATACATGGTCAATGGAGATACAAGGTTATAATATATAAAGATTTAGCGAAGGTCGATAGGGGAACAAGGTTTGTTACAGTTATAAATATGTGTTTGAATAATATGGAAATGTGTTTTATGTTTATGGATATTTTGGTTATGCTAAAAGTTAATATTATGCTAGCTAATTTAATGAGCTAAGCTATGTAAAGGGTATAAATTGTAATTGTTTGGTTTTGTTTTCGTCTAGCTCTTACGTTGGAGAATGACTACAAATGAAAGTCAATTAACCATCAGTTCTGGCCTTCTCTTTCGACTGGAAGCTACAACCAGTTTGTCAGTTTGTATCTGGAAGTCCCACAGGATCTTAGCTTGGTCATTCTCAACCACATTTGGAGGTGTATCCTATTTTGACTTTGGGACTTCCAGCCTGTAGTCTGCACAGATGTTTCTGTGCACTCTGCCAGCCACTTGGTTATGGCGTTCCATGTATGCCCTGCCTACTAGCATCTTGCACCCAGTTGTTATGTGCTGGATTGTCTCAGGGGCATCTTTGCACAGCCTCCACTTGGGGTCCTTTCTGGTATGGTAGACCCCTGTCTCTATTGATCTTGTACTTAGTGCTTGTTCTTGTGCTGCCAGGATTAGTGCCTCTGTGCTGTCTTTCAGTCCAGCTTTGTCCAGCCACTGGTAGGATTTTTTGATATCAGCCACTTCTTCTATTTGATAGTGGTACATACCGTGCAGAGGTTTGTCCTTCCATGGGGCTTCCTGCTCTTCCTTCCCTTGCTCCTCTGGTTTCTGCTGCCTGAGGTGTTCACTAAGCATGTCATCACTCGGGGCCATCTGCCTGATGTATTCATGGATCTTTGTTGTTTCATCCTGGATAGTGGCTCTGATGCTCACTAATCTCGGCCTCCTTCCTTGCCTCTTAGTGTACAGTTTCAGAATCCTGGATTTGGGGTGAAACCCGCCGTGCATTGTAAGGAGTTCCCTTGTCTTGATGTCAGTGGCCTCTATCTCCTCCTTTGGCCAGCTTATTATGCAAGCGGGGTACCTGATGACTGGCAGGGCATAGGTGTTAATTGCCCTGACTTTGTTCTTTCCATTCAGCTGACTTCTCAGGACTTGCCTTACTCTCTGCAGGTATTTGGTAGAAGCTGCTTTCCTTGCGGCCTCTTCGTGCAGAGGCAGATTATTGGGGGTAGCTGGATGGTACTGCTCCCTTCTGAGGGTCCTTCAGGATCAGGACAGTCTGGCCATAAGCTAACCACTCAGGGTGGGTTCCATCTATTAGTAGCTGGTTCATTTGTCCCGCCAGGCGCTCATGGAGTGAAGTTAGCTTCTTTAACCAGTAGGAGTCGATCATGTGCGGTCTAGATAGGGATTACATACGGAGGATGTGGGACCTATGGAATATATATACAGTGGGTACGGAAAGTATTCAG
>NW_018128016.1:418836-469346 GCF_001952655.1 Monopterus albus | reverse complement strand
AAGGGCAGCGGCCACACTCGCACCGCTGGGGCACTCCATTTTTTTCCTTTAATAATGAAAAGCAACAGATTTCCAAGTCACAAACTACAATACCAGGGGATCATCATTAGGTAGCTCTCTGTGACCCTGTGTGCACTACATGCTTGTTTTTGGCTCACTGTCAGTATTTAAACAGACAAATGAGGGTCCTCTTACATCATCGTACATCAGGACACACACACACACACACACACAGACTGTATCATCTAGCAGCTGCATAGATTAGACTGCTTTAATCAAGTTTGTTTGATGAGAGCATGGTTTGACTGGGACATGCACCTGCTAGCAAAGGACGGAAGAATTAAATTAGCCCTGCTGTAGACAATAAAGCAAACCTCTGTGGAGGTTTGTTCCTGAGAGTGAATGCTGACCATTTCCCATAATCCTGAGAGAAAGCAAACCATTCTTGAGGACATTTACAAAAAATGTCATGGGCAGCATGACAGCAAGCAAAGCATTTTTGTCTGCTACAGATTGCACCAAAAATACACAAATTTCTTTAAAAGGAGTGGACTGTTTATTCTAATTTTAACCCCCCCACACAACCAAAAGTTTGGTTTTCTGCTCAAAATTCCTGTATAATGAAAAATAAAGAAAAAACAGGGAAAAACAAGTGACCTTTTTATTAGGCATCAAAACCTACGTGGCTAAGTAAAGATAATAAATGGAGTGGTTGTATAGCAGCAGGTATTTTCAAAACCACCAGGATTTTTCTATCATAATTTGATTTTAATCCATTTGTTAAATACCAACCTTCCTTACTGTCGAAAAATAAAACCCCAAAACAATGAGTTATAAGTAGATTTCACAACCAAATGACATTATGCTGAACTGATTACACAATACAATAAAAAGTAAAAAGAAGAAATACAATGTCATAGATGTAGAGATGCTTGTTATCACAGCAGGGCCACTGAAGATGTGAAAGGGCCATCATCACCTTGATGTAATTATATTCTCAATTTTTATGGTATTTGTCTTAGCCCACCAGTGGTTGTGAGCCTGTTTCAACCCCCATTTTATGATAACAGTGAAGCCAGCAGGGAGTCTGAGGGAACTGCCTGCGACTTGTCACAATGGCATGTTCAGTATTCTATGAGTCAAGCTATTTGAACCTTTTATGACCTTTTATGTTTCATTAAAAAGTCAGAACTCAGTGTCCAGCGTGTCAAACTGAACAAAATGGCCAAGGTCCCTGACAGCTGGAACCATGGTCTGTCAAACATCGACTTCTCTTGAAAGTTCCCTTTGAAAAGAAAAGAGCTTTGAAATAGTGAAGTGCAGCAGTTATGGATTAATGGATTGCAATCAAAGTTAGCAAAGTGTCTATGAATATGCGGTGATGTATGAAAAGGCCAATTTTGTGAATGTGGAAGTCATCAGTCTGACTGTGACAAAGTGAAATGGCACAGTAAAGGATACGGTTACTGTAGGGCCCTGGTTGATCAGGAAAGACTCACTGGCAATATTTGATCCATTGCTGTAATGATGCAAGAGGACAAGTGCATTCAGTCTGACTGTGACGTAGCTCGCTTTGCCTAATAAGTTGTTTTTGTTCTGGGAGAAGGGACTCTCCAGCTCATGTCCATTACCCATAATTAGCTGAGAAGTGGGCTGCAGATGAGGCAAAGAGGCTCATGAAGACAAGTATGGGTTGCATCAGTGGAGTTTCTCTGTCATCATTTGAACAAACTCAAATAAGTATAAGAAAAGGCTCAGAAAATTCTTCAGCTCTAAGAAACATTTACAACAAAGTTTATGTATAATGAGCTTCATTATAATTTTATTATAACAGAAAGTAACATGCTAACCCAGAGGATAAAGAAACATTAAAGCTGTTCTAAAGTTGTTATTTTTCCCGTTGTGTTTTAAACAGTCATAATACTGTTACCTAGTGTGGTTGAAAGAAATCCTCTCTGCTGTGTCAACAGAACAGTTTGGTCACTGTCACAGCATGAAAGGAGCGAGGAAACGATTCAGTGACAGGAATAGACTCACAAAGATGTTTTATTACAGAAATAGAACATTAAACAAACATTTGGTCATGTACAAAGCCAGACCTTGTGTGCCACCTGAAACTATCTTCGTCAGACCATGAACATATCGCAGATTTTATGTTTCCCGGGCCGCTGATCCATCTCTAGTTTGAATCTCAGCAGAAGCTTTCCCTTACTAATATTACGTGCAAAACAGACGGAGCCAGGTACATCCACCCACCCGCACTGACAAATTACACAGCTGACATGACTGGAACTTCATATAAACCCGTGTGTCATTTCAACAGCAGCGAGAAAAAAGACTCAGCTCTTACACTTAGTTCCACTCAGACACCACAGAGGATTCTGTGGACGCACATCGCGGTGCTGAAAACCAGCGGAACCATCTCACGCTCTCACCGGCGCTGTGAGGGAAGGCAGTATAGTGGCCTGGAAATCCTCGGTAGATTGACAGGTCGTACACCTCAGCGCTTCCAACAGCACACTCACCGACACCTTTTGCAAAGGAGGTCGTGACCACGGAAAAGTCAGCGGCAGCTTGCACCTCGGCGCTTCTGTTGGCGGTCTGACCTGTGCTGAGTTGTGCTAAGACGCGACGCATTGCACAGCACCTGGTCCACTGTTTGCTTCGTCAGCACACTAACTGCATCGCGTTCGTCCGCCACATTTCCAAAATGACGGTAAACTATTTGCTGACAGAGTGACAGAAGCAGCACCTGTCTGGTCTTGTTGTGTCTCTCTTGGTACCAGAGTCATTCTTTACTCTGCTCTTTTGGAAGCGAATATCGACATCAGCACTCTGCTGAGGTATATCACAGCAATTCTCTCTCTGGCACAGTGAATGACAATGACCGTTCCATGAGGCTCCTCATAGCGGAGTTGTACGAATATGCCCCCAAAATTCAAGACAGACAGCACAGCGCGTTGTAGCACAGCTGTGATGCTTCTGCGGTGTCCATCCATTATAGCAATATATTGATGACGGAGAAATAATTTTGCAACGCCAAGGTGCGTGGAAACAGGCACACGCGTCAGACACTTTGTGAAGGCAAAAGGTGGACCAAGTGCATCGCATCGTGGCACAGCTCAGCACAGGTTAGACTACCAACAGATGCACCGAGGTGCAAGCTGCCTGATTTTTCCGTGGCCAAGATCGTCTTCACAGAAGGTGCCGATGAGTGCAGAAGGTGTACGATATTTTGATCGACCGAGGATTTCGAGCCCACTATACCACCTTCCCTCACGGCGCCGGTGAGAGCGTGGGATGTTCCACTGGTTTTCAGCACCGCGGTGTGCGTCCACAGGTGTAGTTGAGTCCTCTGTGGTGGCCGAGCTAACTGTAAGAGCTTGCTCTTCCTTCTCACTGCTGTTGAAATGACACACGGGTTTATATGAAGTTCCAGTCATGTCAGCTGTGTAATTTGTCAGTGCGTGTGTGTGGGTGGATGTACCTGGCTCCGTCTGTTTTGCATTTAATATTAGTAAGGGAAAGTTTCCACTGAGATTCAAACTAGAGATGGATCAGCCTGGCAACAACAGGCAGATTTATATTTAAGTACTGAGGGTGCTGAGAGGCCGCACGGACTGGATGGCCTCGACCAGCAGGAGCACGAGGGAGGAGCATGACACAACCGGGTGCGCAAGGCTCAGCATGAGGAGGAGTGTGACGAACTGGGTGCACAACAAATAAAAAACTGAATAATTGGGCGTGCAAAATTATTCAGCCCCTTTACTTTCAGTGCAGCAAACTCTCTCCAGAAGTTCAGTGAGGATCTCTGAATGATCCAATGTTGACCTAAATGACTAATGATGATAAATAGAATCCACCTGTGTGTAATCAAGTCTCCGTATAAATGCACCTGCACTGTGATAGTCTCAGAGGTCTGTTTAAAGCGCAGAGAGCATCATGAAGAACAAGGAACACACCAGGCAGGTCCGAGATACTGTTGTGGAGAAGTTTAAAGCCGGATTTGGATACAAAAAGATTTCCCAAGCTTTAAACATCTCAAGGAGCACTGTGCAAGTGATAATATTGAAATGGAAGGAGTATCAGACCACTGCAAATCTACCAAGACCTGGCCGTCCCTCTAAACTTTCAGCTCATACAAGGAGAAGACTGATCAGAGATGCAGCCAAGAGGCCCATGATCACTCTGGATGAACTGCAGAGATCTACAGCTGAGGTGGGAGACTCTGTCCATAGGACAACAATCAGTCGTATACTGCACAAATCTGGCCTTTATGGAAGAGTGGCAAGAAGAAAGCCATTTCTTAAAGATATCCATAAAAAGTGTTGTTTAAAGTTTGCCACAAGCCACCTGGGAGACGCACCAAACATGTGGAAGAAGGTGCTCTGGTCAGATGAAACCAAAATCGAACTTTTTGGCAACAATGCAAAACGTTATGTTTGGCGTAAAAGCAACACAGCTCATCACCCTGAACACACCATCCCCATTGTCAAACATGGTGGTGGCAGCATCCTGGTTTGGGCCTGCTTTTCTTCAGCAGGGACAGGGAAGATGGTTAAAATTGATGGGAAGATGGATGGAGCCAAATACAGGACCATTCTGGAAGGAAACCTGATGGAGTCTGCAAAAGACCTGAGACTGGGATGGAGATTTGTCTTCCAACAAGACAATGATCCAAAACATAAAGCAAAATCTACAATGGAATGGTTCACAAATAAACATATCCAGGTGTTAGAATGGCCAAGTCAAAGTCCAGACCTGAATCCACTCGAGAATCTGTGGAAAGAACTGAAAACTGCTGTTCACAAATGCTCTCCATCCAACCTCACTGAGCTCGAGCTGTTTTGCAAGGAGGCATGGGCAAAAATTTCAGTCTCTCGATGTGCAAAACTGATAGAGACATACCCCAAGTGACTTACAGCTGTAATCGCAGCAAAAGGTGGCGCTACCAAGTATTAACTTAAGGGGGCTGAATAATTTTGCACGGCCAATTTTTCAGTTTTTTATTTGTTAAAAAAGTTTGAAATATCCAATAAATTTCGTTCCACTTCATGATTGTGTCCCACTTGTTGTTGATTCTTCACAAAAAATTACAGTTTTATATCTTTATGTTTGAAGCCTGAAATGTGGCAAAAGGTCGCAAAGTTCAAGAGGGCCGAATACTTTCGCAAGGCACTGTAATCAGCATAATCAAAATGGAGATGTGGCTGCTGCTTTTACTGCAGTCCTACCCACTAGACATTTTCCTATGTTTGCTTTCAATTTGCATGAAAGGAAAGCTCGGGATCTCGGGGTCTTGTTCACGAGTGAGGGAAAAATGGAGTGGCAGGTTGACAGACGGATCGGTGTGGTGTCCACAGTAATGCGGTCTCTGTACCGGTCCATTGTGGTGAAGAAGGAGCTGAGTCGTAAGGTAAAGCTCTCAATTTACCAGTCGATCTACGTTCCTACCCTCACCTATGGCCATGAACTTTGGATCATAACCGAAAGAATGAGATCGCGAATGCAAGCAGCAGAAATAAGTTTCCTCCAGAGAGTGGCTGAGCGCACCCTTAGGGATAGGGTGCGGAGCTTAGTCACCCGTGAGGAGCTCAAAATAGAGCTGCTGCTCCTCCACGTTGAGCGGAACCAGTTGAGGTGGCTCGGGCACCTTTTTAGGATGCCCCCTGGACGCCTCTCTGGGGAGGTATTCTAGGCATGTCGCTCCAGGAGCAGGCCTCGGGGCAGACCCAGGACACGTTGGAGAGACTGTGTCTCCCGGCTGGCCTGGGAACGCCTTGGGGTTCCTCCTGAGGAGCTAGAGGAGGTGTGTGGGGAGAGGGAGTCTGGGGGGTCTGCTCGGGCTACTGCCCCCGCGACCCTGTGCATTATAGGTCATAACTTGTGATCCATAAAAATGGGTTAGTGTCCATCTCCTGACCTAAAGTACTAGGTTTTCATTTATGAAAACACATTGTTACAGAGACACACAGAACAAATGCTGGATCAGATACGTGCTGCTTCATTCACTCTGTCAACAACATGTTTAACATCACTTTGGAAATATAATTTTATCATTGGTTCATCACTGACAAATTGCCACACAATGGCAAATAATAAAGAAAGTGCATGTTCTTTTTTACTTGTTCTTTATTTAGGGTAACATGGGGAGGGGCGGCAACAAAGGACAGTTGCAGTAGTGCCTGTTTCCTCCAGTTAGAAATGTGCTAGAACCATGAAAATCATTTTACACACGAACGCCTGCTAAGTGTGAACTTTCCTTCTAGACTTGGCATCAAAGGGTTATAAAAGACATGTTTTCATGATCACATTTGTTGCTATAGGCCACCTATCCTGACTGTTTGCATTAAAAAAAAAATCAGATTTTATATCATTTTAATCACTGTTTTACTTTTAAATCATGTAGCATGTGTCAAGGCTATTGTAGCAACAGGGCAGCACATAGAATACTCAACAGTCATATAAAACCACACACATACTTAAAAAACTTGCACCCTGATTAATAAAACCTATTGATTTTTTTTCATCACATCACAGCGCCTCATTGAATTAAGTGATTCCAAACTTCCCAAAATCAACAGCTAATCAAACCCGGCAAAATGAGAAAATGCGTATCCAGCATAGTTAAGTGCAGCATCTGTCAATATTCTAATCAGCTGCCTATTCAATGAAAAGTATTGTTGAGCAGCACTTATTGTCTACAGTCTATTGTCTAGACCAAGGTCAGAGGATGAAATCAAATGAGAAAAGTCATTCTCCCTTTAAACTTGAAACGCTCACACTCCACCGAAGTGTGTGGACTCAGATGTGAAAAAAACTGGACTGTTTTTCAATATAGACCCACAAAAGGTTACAGGCATCGAATTTAACCTTTGTGTGTATTTGTTTAAGAGGGATTCTAAAAATCCTGTTGAGTATAACATGACCTTAAAGGGAAACTCCAGCATTCTGACAAATTCACTAATTTGGTTTCTTAGCAAGTGAGATGAAAAGGTTCATGTCATCTCTGTGTATACACTACATTGATAGTAAAGGTCATCACGGATTTATTGGAGGCCTAATAACAGACTCCTGGACCCAATTAGGTTGCTCGCATTTCTGTTCACACAATGCGTCATCATCAGACAGGGTCCATCTCTAAAAACAAAAATCATATGTGGTTCAGGGTTTGTTTGGCTACATGAAGACTTGTTGTTGATAGCTCAGTGATGTGATTAGCTAACGTAGTGCAAAACATTTGAAGCAAGGGAAACAGTAAGCTTCTGTCAAGAGTCAAGAAATTAACCTAAAAAAACTCCCAAGTCGTCTTATTTTCATTTCTGTGTTGGCACATTTGTCGCCAGTGCATCAAAATGTCACCTTTACATCTAGGTTAAAAGTTATGTTCTGCACACCTTAAATACTCAATGAAAAATTTTGTCCTTTCAGTTTCTATCTCTCTCTCAACTTTTTAATTTCCTTACACATGCTTTCCTGTGTTTTCTGAAATTATCTACAATGTCACAATGGTGAATTATCATCTTAAATGTGAAAGAAAGCTCAAAAAACAAGGTGTAGCTATGTGGTTGCACTTCTAATCAAAAGCAGCTCAGTTAATACAACTCCCAGCTTGGAATGTAGCTAAACTGCTTGCTGAAACCTTTCTATTTGTATGTGTTACTGCGGGTACACAATACAGAAAGAGCTGGTTAGAGGGGAACTCATGTAGAAGCTAGGCTAGCTTTAGCTGAAGTGCTACGGTAGGATAAACACATCCCAAGAATTGTTTAATTTGCAAAAAAGGATATTCATTTGTGAAATTTGAGTGAACGCTACAAAGTAACCCTTTAATGTAATTAATTTAGCCTTGTTAAGATAACAAATAAGGGGGTTTCCAAAAAATGCCAGAGCATAAAATTAATTTTCAGTGATGAATGAAATTAATATTTACAGTTTTTCTCTGTTCTTATTATGATGCATTTGATTCATTGTAAATTCAACAATGAAATATTGTCTCCTCTCTCCTTGTTACCCTCTTTGGTTTTCTGCTAGCTTCTAATTTCATTTTTAAAAGTATTATTCAGACTACATCACTCTAATCCATTATTTTTCCCACAGTGCCACTTATTTTACTTGTTTCCTGATCTGAGTTGTTTCAAGCAGCAGCAGCCGCCTCTGCCTCCCTTTTGTATTTGGCCTTTCAAATGATAAAAATCCATTAAGAAAGTAACTAAGAAACTCAGAGCACAACAGTGTCCCTGATCTTCTGATTATCATGGCTCGTATAGTTGGATGCTAAATTGAAAGTGGGATATCAAATTGGTTCAGATTTGGCTTTTTATTGTGCATATAATCAATGTCAGTCAATCCTTTCATTTCATGATGCTCAATTTCCCCTTTTAATTGGAGCTTAATGTCCATAGGAAATGCCAAAACGAGGACTGTAATTTACCAGTGCCACACTACATTCATTATCAATGCTTGGTAAACAAAGGCTTCCATTGTTGCCATGCTCAGTCTCAGCCCACAACTTTAGAACAAAACCTATTCCATTCGCATTTCGACATATTATAAAAAGCAATTGCCAAAGCTATGACAAACCCTTCTCTTAAAAAATGAAAAACAAAAAAAAAAACCATATTGATTACTAATTATCTCCTAATGAAGATGCCAAATAAGCCATTGTTTGTTTGGTAAGTGACTCCTTTGGGTGTGCTTTCTGCATATGTATAAAGACAATCTTGTTTTAAAAAGGTGGCGAGCTCTCGGTGAGTGAAAAGAGAGAGTCCTATGATTGGCTCGTGTAGTTTTCCGCTCCAGTTCCAGCAGAGATGTGTGTTACATAAGGTGGCCTGTTGTGTCATGTGAACCAGTTTGTACTGGACTGAACTGCTCCTCTTTGCTGCAGCATGTGTGCATGTACATGACAGAAATTGCATGAACTCATAACTGAGCAGACACTAATAAATGACTGAGCATTTACACTCTACAAAATGTTTGTGAACGATGTTGACATGCACAGTCCGCATGTCAGCTGTCTCCAAGAATACATTTACCCTTGGTCTTTTTTCTTTGAGAAAATTCAGGGATGTTTAGTAGATGTTCTGGACGACAGACACCTTTTCACCCACTTTCTCAGCACACAACTGTGGCATATGTGACCAATACCGATGGTGGCGCTGTCCCTGCAAGGCGCCGACCTGGCCATCGAGAGCAACTTGGGGTTCAGTGTCTTGCCCAAGAACACTTTGACACATGGATTGGGGATCCAACCGGAATCGAATCCCTGATCTCCCAATTTCTCAAGTAATTGTTTGTTTCACGTCATTCAGCAACAGCTTTTATCTTGTATTTTATTTTTATTTATTGGTTTATTTTATTTTAATAAAAGATGCATTGGGAAATGACCAAGTAACACAAGACAGTTCGACACCACCACAAGCTGCATCCTCCAAAATGACCAAGCTGAATCCATACCGCTCTAAAAACTGTAGGCAGAAAACAAGCAAAAATACTTGTGGTTCTGACACTTTGACAGCTAGGCAGAACAACCTGACATTTCATAACATGCCATCTTCAAAGCTTAAAGGACAAAGCAAGCCATAATTCTTCCAGGATACCAGAAGTACAAGGTGGTACACATCAAAAGGGACAATTTAAATAAATAAAAGTTTGTACTACACAACAGACAGTATAAGCAATGCAAATTTTAAGTTTCTTAATTGGTAGTCAGTCACCTTAACAATCAATATTTTATTAACTGTCAACAATTTATGATACATTTTCCATTATAAAACCATTTTAACTATTGACATGATTTATGATCATTGTTAAATTAGATAAATTGTGAATTTAAACACCAAGTTATATTAGTTATTATTAAACAGTATAAAATGATGACTTCATTTAAAATTGCAGAGTTTCCACTTGTGTCTGCTTCCGCTTAATGATTGGCCAGACAAAATCCAATCCTGGACTGTCACTAAACCACAGATCAGCAGAAACTTCATGCTGCAGTGTTCATCAACATAACTGCAACAGCAAGCACAGAAAGCCACACTGCTGCTTATTTCTTAAATGGCAAGGTGCTATGTTCGTTTTATAGTTTGTGCAGTCAACAAATACTGTAATGCCATTAAACAGTAAGAGGCACCTAGTGGTATAGTTAGGTACTACAGCAAACTGCTGCACATTTTCTGACAGTTAACATCATACATCCTCGTGTTCTGCAATGTCTGTAAATATAGCTTTAATTCTTAACAGCAATTATCCAATAATCATTTTATCATAGACACCCTTATACAGTATTGAATTAAAACGACTCATGGTGATGTAACCCCAGTTAGCTGAAAGCTGCTTCGGGATGTTAGCTTATGGAATAAAGCCTGTCCTACACAGTTGTCAAACCTTAAGTATTTATAAAAGCCAAGAGAGGAGCGTGATCAAACTCCTCTTCTGACTTGTTCTTCCTGCAAAGCAGCTCCCACTGAGCCCTTGTTCTTCCTCAAATCACATGCAAATGTAATTTGTGTTCCCAAGTTGGCCACATCAGCTGCCCACCCACCTCCCAGGATATTTGCATGTGAAGATTGCACTGCTACACCAGTGAAACGGTGGAGGGAGGAGATGTGAGGAGGGGACTGCTGGGAGGCTCAGACTGTGGCAAAGCAGCATGTACCCGAAAGAAATTCATATTCATTAGTTTGCCTGGAAAGCTTGAGAGACATCTCAAACCAGAGTACACGCAACGATGCAGTACATCATCCCATACATGTCAGAGAGCACAGTGTGGTCTTGGACCCACATAATGCTTATTCACACACTCAAATGTTTGCGTGATATTTTGCACATTTCTTCAACCACTCTTAGTCACTGTACACATACATGCCTGACTCATAGCTGACTGCAGCTCTTTAATGTACTGTACTGGTAGATTTCCATTTCAGCTTTTGCAATGTCAGTGACCTTTCTACATTCTCCCGCTTTACGGTGGCTTCTCGATGAATGGATCGAGACACAGTCAACAGTTTGCCCCATGAATCAGTGACTGGATGCAAAATAAATAAATAAACAAACAAATAAAATGGCAAGTCCCACCAAGCACAGAACTGACCTTAGAAAAGAAGGTCATTTATCATGTACCTTGTCACAAACAAAACCAAAAAATCCAGGTCCTTCAACAACAACAAAAAGACCACATTCACCTATTAAAATAGAAAACTGAGAAGATCAATCTTAAGTCAGTTTTTTTTAACCAGGCAAAACAAAGCTGAGTCATTGTTCAATTGAGGCCAACACCAAGCAAATATCCATGTCAAGCAATAAAAATATCTTCTTAACCTGTATAGATGTAATAAGTATTGTACGTGGTGAATTGGTTCCAATAAAATATGCAGCAAGTCCTTTCTTATTGAATAAAACCTTTCCAGGTTGTCAAGTTAGTGGTCAACACCGTGAACCTGCTCGTAGCCATGGGGCTTTCTGCTTTAAGTAGCAGCTTATGTTCTAGTGCTTGAAGTGTTAATATAAGGCTGGCAACGTATAGCGACAGAGAGCACTTACAGGTTAGGTCCTTCAAGCTATACCTTTCAGTGTCCAGTCTGCCTCAATTGGAAATAACCAGACTTCACCCACAGAGGGAATGGGAGAGTTCAATGTGCCCGAGAGCTTCTTTTAGAGTCAGAGCAAAGGTATTCTGAGTTATTCTGCCACTGGTATCAGCTCTGATAATAATCTCTCAGACTTCAGCCACTCCTGAAAGGGATAAATTCATCTTTGTTCTTTGTAATGTGGAGGGGAGGGATGTGTTGCATTGAAGTGTGAGGGATGGTGGTAAAACACTGACCAAATGAGCCATTACTGTTGTTGGAGATCAATACTGTGACAAAAGGTGGCAGTCAGACCAACAGGTTAGCCTAAAATGAGCTCAAACAGTTGTGGCTTTCTTCTGCACCAGAAACACCAATTTGTACTGGAAGTAAAAAACACAGTAGAAGAACATTTCTTTGTGTGTGTGTTGGAATACTAGGATATATAGTACTGTGCAAAAGTCTTAGGCCAGCATCAGATCTGTTTTAGCAATGTTATGATGACCATATGTATTTATTCATCAGAATACAACTGGAAAATATAGGAAATATGTAGTCAAAATGTGGTTTTCAAGCTGTTCTAAAGAAATATGAAGAATCTGGAGAGGTCGAGGACAAAAACAGGAGTAGAAGACCTGGAAAACTGTTAAAATCTGATGAGAGATTTCAGAAATCCAGCAAGGGCCTGGCTCGGTATCTGACAGCTTCATTTGGATACCAAACTGATCCTTCCACAGTATAAAGAAGCTTGATTAAGAAAGGCCTTTGAGGAAGGACAGCGGCCAAGAAGCCACTTTTTCAGAAGGGGACAGGAAGAAGAGGCTGAGATGTGCAAAAGCTTGCAAAGACTTAAGTGAAGACCAGTGGAAAAGAATATTATGGAATGATTAATTAAAGTTTGAAATGTCTGAGTGAGAAGAAGAGCTGGAGAGAGGTGGAAGAATGAATGCTGGCAGCCTTCAGTGAAACATGGTGGAGGCTTCTGTCATGGTATAGTCTATCCCAAAGGGATTCAAGCTGTGATAAGTGCAAAAGAAGGCCACATGAAAAACTGACTTTGGACTGTGGAACCCACTTTGTTCTGAAAAGAGACTGAGAATTAAATACAACTTTTCATTACAACCATCCTAAAACAGCAAAACTAATGGTGACCTAAGACTTTTGCTCCACACTCTCTGTATGAACATCACGTGCTTTAAGAGAATTGTAGTGCATGAGATACATTTTCTGAAAAATAAAATATGTAAACAGAGAAATTTGACAGTTCAATTCTGAAACTGCAAAAGCCACAATTTATATTAAGCTTAGAGCCTATTATTAACCATGTTTTATATGGCTGCAAAAACCTTTAGTGAAAGTTTAGCCTGTGACTGTCAATTTTGACATCTATTGTAACAACTGTAGCCAGCACAGCTGCAGCTAATTAATTAACAGCTGTAGCTAATTTCCCCGACAGACAAAGCTACAAAATGTTGCCTGTAAATATGTTCTTTAAACGCTGGAATGCTGGTGTCTGTCCTAGTAATGGTCAGCTAATTAGAGTTTTCTTCAGAAACAAACACCACTTAAGTATCATTTAGATGTCTGAAAAGAGGAAAAGCGTTGTGTCTTTATCCTGATTAAAAAGACCAGCTGCGAGTCGAGTCTTTATGTAGATTAACAATATATCTATAGTCGCATTATTGAATTTTCAGACAGGTCATTAGTGATTAGGAAATTAGTCAGTGAGCTCACAGATAGAAAGCAGCTCCTCAAAACTTCAATTTAGACTTCTAAGCACATTATATCATTGCTTGAAAATCAGGCCTTTAAGGATTTGGAGGAATAAAGTAGCCAGGTTAGCTAACATGAAGCTACAATTAGCTCAACCTGCTAAAGTGCAGATCTGCCAGCAGTTTTACTGGGTCTTATCAGTCCAGTGTCAAAACACTGCTAGGCATGACAGCAGCTCTGTCAAAAGTACATTCATTATTACCCTAAGTGTGTAACTATAAAGTTAACAAGAAACAGTTGATGCACTGAAGTAATTTAATTTAATTTAATATTAACTAATTTGGTAGTTTTTCTAAGAAAAAAAAAACTAGCACCAACATTTTTTCATGTAGAAAAAAAGGTTTGTTTCTACGGTTTGAAAAACATAAGTTAATTTTAATCCAAACTGGTCTGTGAATAGATCCTCACATCAAACAGAGAGAGAGGTGATGGGCAGAGTAGTGTCATCCTGCCTGTGCAGCTGCCAGATGAGCACCCACCTGATCACCACCTCTGGGGGCTACTGAGCAGCCCACAACAGCTGGCAGTGTCACCTTTATGACCTATAGAATCATCATTCACTGACAGGTGGTCACATACTCTAAAGCTTGGGTGTCTCTCTCAGCATGTAGGATGAAACAGTAAATGACAAGAACAAAGAAAAACAGAAACCTATCCTGGAGGAAGGGGACCTGTCAGACTTTGCAAAGAAGATATGCCGCCATTTTGAGTCAGTGCAAGTAGCATCGCTTGCTGTGAGTCATGTTTATATTTAGACTGGGGAGGAAGACGAGCAACCGGGTGAATAATGCACATCACCTTCCCCAGTGGAAGCATTTGGCTGTGTGCAAGAAGAAAAGAGTGTATTTGCCTGCATGTGTGTATGCTTGTGATCCACCATCTGACCTAGAAAAGCAGTTACACCAATTAAAAGATTTGTGGCAGTTGGGCAACACACTCCACAGCATAAATAACTTGCCGTGTGCCAGTTGCATGCATAATTACAAAGTGAAGAAGCAGAAGCATGCAGCCCAAAAATAATAAGCCATGATGTGTTGCCTCTCACTCCTGCCCATCTTGCTTTAACATAGCCTGGACACTGTATGCTCCTGTACAGCAGGTGGGGCTACAGTATCTTGGTCATCATTCATCCCATACAGAGTTATGAATGCTGGTCGACTGAGGGTACCTGAGAATATCCTCCTAGTTTAGGGTAGAATTTACTCAGGATAAGATGTACATACAAACAAAATGCTGACAAAAACAGCCCTTTATACAGATGTTCAAACAGAAAACCTCTGATATTAGATGGGACAGAAGAAAACAACCTGACAAAATCAGATGTATTGGGTTTATCATCGGTCACAGCTATCTTATACTGGTTTCTTATACGGAGAATGTGACTGTGTTACCTGAAAAGTCTCAGCACAGTATATAAACAGAATGTACCAAAATGTGCAATTTGTGCCATTAAACTGTAAGATTGCTTTACACTATCTGCTGCTTTAAAGAGTTTCTAACTCACCTGCCTCTATTTCTATTTTTCCCTGCATACAGCATATCAAGGGAAAATGGGTTTTACCAGGATTCACTTCATGACTGTAAAATCCCAAATGTTTCATTTGTATCCAGTGAAAAACACAACTCTAAATTTGGTGATGAATGGATGGTGACAAAGAACAAGAGTTCTACTTCTAAGGCTAAACAAGACACTTAAAAGCATGTTGGGTTATCTTTAAACAGTTAAACAGGTCCCTGTATAAATGCATGATCATATCCTGCATAAGAGAATGGAGGAGAGCTAGAGATTTAAGATAACAGGGATAATGAAAACAGGACACAGTATGAAGACTACATCAAAAGGTAAATCACCCATTTTCAGTTGTCTGCCAACAATAAGGCAAGAGTAGCCAGAACATTTAAAGGCTGTGTAAAATAGATGAGAAAAAAAAAACCTGTTGTCTTAAAGGTTATGAATAATGAACAGATGTAGGGCTGTACCCAACTAGGAATTTTGTCAGTCGACTCGGAGTCGGCTGTTCAGTGAGACTATTGACTATTCATTAAATATACACACACACACATATATATATATATACACACTGTATATTTCAGTTTGTGGTGATATTGTCATAAATGTATGAATTCAATTATATGTTTATTATTGAGGTCATAGTTAAAGGTGGTTTTGTACTGGACTACAATATATTCAGCGGTGTTCCTGATATTCTGACCCTCTCCTGTATGTAGCTGGGGAGTAAAAAAATAAAGACACCTACTGTATGACTATAATGTAGCCCAGCTTTAGCTATGATCTCAATAATAAACATATAATTGATTTATGACTATTTCATCAAAAAAAAAACATTTTGAACTTCATAAACACAGATGTTAAGGCAGAAGTGCTGCACTGAATTGCATACAGGTGTACCTAATAAAGTGGCTGATGAGCGCATATATCCTAGACTGTCAGAAAATCAACTGGCATCAATTTCAGTGATGATTTTGACCACATTAACATCAGTGATCAACTGCAAAAGAGTGCCTGGGAGCATATATCTGTGCATTTAAAAATCAAAGACAGCTGCTATGGTGCAAAATTTAAACTGCCACCTATTCAAAGAGGTGATATATAATGTCAGGCTGCCATATGGATTTTTTTTTGGCATTGTGAGACAGGCAGCACACGTGTATCTCTGTTGAAACTATGCTCTTATATGCAGTTTTTTCCTTCTGAGACATGGTTATAGTCTAGTTTACCAACAACTTTGAGCTTCTCCCGTCAGTTAACCACAGCACGTTGTTACTTTGATACATGCTGACTTCACTGCTAAAGAATATAAGAATACATATTTATGAGTCCTCTCAGCTGTCCCTGGTAGGCTAGTGGTTAAGGCACAGTGCTTTCACCACTGCGGCCCGGGTTCAAATCCAGGTTGTGTCAAGAAGGGCATTGGTGTAAAAAAACACATGGCAAATGTCAACATGCGAGTCGTCAGTGTGACGATTCGCTGTGGTGATCCCTAAAACGGGAAAAAGCTGAAAGTGTCATTTATGATTCCTCTTATTTATATTTCCTCATTTAAATATTTTCCTAGTGCATTTTTGTTACCCTCCTATCCCCATTCAGATGGATGCATGTCATAGAAACAGTCGGTAAACAGCTATGCATTACACTTTAACGGAGATGGGCAAACAAACCAGATACACAGACTGTATGCACAACCAGGCATATCATCACAACCACTGAAGTATGTTCTCTGGTAAAGGTAGACCACAATGTTTGAAAAAACTTCTCTCATGTTTATGCGTCTTGTCCTGGTGGATTTTGTTGTCTTTTTCTGATTTTTTGATAAATCATGTCATTGGATCTTATACATCCATGCATCATACAGTGCAACCACTGAAGTGGGTATTCCCCTGACCATAGGGCGAAGCATTCAGCAAATTGCTGCTTGGCACACCAAAATGAGGAAAAGAAGACAACTAATGGAGGCTGGGGCTGCTGTGTCTTCTACTGTAATGCATACTGGCTGACAAAAAATTAAATAAAAACAAAGGTTCAACTGGAAGAGTCTCAGTCAAGTGACGGGCCTCTCGACTAATGATTCGACTAGTCAACTTTCAGGGGGCAGCACTAAGTAGATGTTTTAAATTTCATTTGCAGGATTGCCACCAAGTTCAGTAGAAAGGGAGGGACTCTGACTGGAGGTCAATGGGGAATCTTTGCAAGCAGAAAGGGCAAATAATGTGGCAGGGAGCAGAGGATGCTTTGACCTTTCACTGCTTGTTTTGGAGCCAAAGGCAGGACAGGGGACTGGGTCGTGGAAGCTCTATGCCTGCGGTGTATTGACAGCACCTCAGACCTCCATCCCTTCACCAAATCTCCACCTTCTCCCAGCAGTCGAATGGATGTCACCAAAGACTGGAAGGGTTATAGATGCTGGCAGGTCTGGGCAGATGTCATGCAAATAACCTGGGACTGCTTAAGTGGCTGACCACAATTTGCACGGGAACATATCAGCTTTCTGGGATGAATTTATTCCTCTGACACAATTTCTTTAACTTTTGGGAATCTGAAAGGCTAAAAGATGAACTTTCATTTATGTGTTTTAATACAACCTTTTGTTGGTTGTATGAAGACAAACAGCTTTTTTCTTCAGACCTACAGTTAGCAGCTGTGAAAACTCCAGAGATAATGCATCCATCTGCTTTTATTACACTGAATTCTTTGCCCTTTTCCATTATTAATAATGTGGTTATCCAAGAGTTTGATAACAGCATGCACTTTGATGACTATTATGTTATATTATGTGTCAAGGGGGACTGTTAGCACAATAGACCACAAAAGCCGCATTTCCTGATTAGACATGAAAATGGGTTGTGTTCAACATCAAATCCAACCAAATAGGACTTTGAAGGAGGGCTCATATTCCACTTTTATTTCCAACCTAATAATGTACTTCTGGTTTTGTCTCACATGAAATACCTCAGGATACTGAAAGTGGGCTACAAAGAGGAAAACATGGCTGTCCTCAGTTGATATAACACCCATCAAACATACTTGAAAACTACAAGAATTATGTTTTTTTTTTCTGCATAGAAAAAAAAAGACTTCCTAGATTTCTTATCCATGAATTATATTTTTGGTAGTGAAAACTCAGCACAATCTGAGGAAAACATTTCTCAGTTTTGAAAAAGTTTCAGTGTGATGAAAAATTTAAAAGAAAAAAATTTGGCACATTCTTCATCTGCCCTTGATTTAGAATTGACAAAGAATCTTCTTCTATGTAGAAGACAAACCAAAAAGGGATGAAAATGTGCAGGATTATTTAAGACTAATTTCAGACTGACACTTACCTAAAACTTCATTTGCATATAAATACGAGGCTGTGATGGGTGATGTTATGAAAGAGATGAAGCTGCTGATAGGCCACTGACATCAGCTGGTCAAACACAGCTGCTGAGATGGTAAATATTGTCAGCTATACTACACTAGTCTGAATGTACCAGAGAAGCCATCTTTGGATGAGGAAAATGGCAAATACTGGATATGGTGTAAGTAACAGAGCAGGAGCCCTTTGAAAAAGAAGCAAACTGCTCTTTGAAATTTCATTTTATTTTATTTTGAGTGAGATTTAGCATTCCTGAGCTGGCGTTCCAGTCTTAACACACTTTCTGCAGCACTTGTGAAACATTCAGGCTCTAGTTTTGGAACTTAGTGAGCTCAGTTATGTTTCTGAACAAGCGAGGTATGCCCAGAAATCCAATCCTTTATCCAGTTCAAAAGCAGGTTTTTCAGTTGGCATTATTACTAGCTGGAACATCTCTCAGCCAGCCAGACACAGAACTCACACAGGGCTGAAAACCGAAAACTCTGTGATGAAGATACTGGCAGCATCTGTATGAATGAAAACCACAATAAAGGCATGATAAGCGCGACCGGTTTGACCATGAACTAACAGCAACGTGGGCTTCCAAATTCATTGCTTCAATAAATGCCAGTGTAGAGCTTTGCTTAATCACACCCAGAGGCCACCGACTCCGGGGAGGACACTGCTGTTGCTGCCAGCATAGCTGAAGTAAACACTTGCACAGTTTAAGTGCCTCTCTACTAACATTTCTATCTAGCAAAAAGCCATTTTTGGTTGAAGAATGTACTTGAAATTTCAATTCTCCTCATACATAGGGCGTCAGAAGGCCTGATGTTCAAGTCTGCTTTACTGCTTTGAAAACAAAAAAGAATATTTCAAAGTGCATAATAGTAACAAATGCACTTTAATACATTTACATCCTGCAAGATGCATCCTAGTCTATTTACTGTAAGTCTACTGAAAAGCTAATTTAAAATGCCTGTTTATTATTTAAAAACAAATAAATACACTCTCCTTACATGTCACTGCTTTAGGCTTTGTAAATAGCATCAATCTGTATCCACTTGAGCAGCATATGAGCCCCTTGGTTTCCCATCCCATAATATATGAGGAAAAATGAGGTCTGCACATTGACTTTCATCAAGGCCGATTAGCCCAACACATTCAGACACCCATCCACGTTGGAAATACTAGGCTATATTAGGTATGGTTATTTAGCTCTATAGCTCCTGTTTGGAGGAGGCCTGCTTGTTGCTCAATACAGGGTATTAGCTCTAAGTGACGGAAATGGATGTTGACAGACTGCACACACAGGGTAGAGCGTGGTTCTGCCATATTGCTAAATCTCACTGTTTCGTTCTACTTTGTGATTTTAGCCCTTCAGAGTTAGACAAACAGGGTGACAAATGAACAAATATTTGGTCATCACCTACAGTAGAAACACCTCAATCCCCTTCATGCTTCTCCAGCCAAATCACAATTTACTCTAAGGACACAGAAAAAAGAAAAAATCTGTCAAGTTTATGTAGTTCAGTGGTAGAGTGATCTGTGTGTGCCAGATGTGAAAGGAATCTTCTGTAAACTCCTGTTAACTCTGTTAATCTTCTCTGTGGGAGTGTATTGAGTTGCTCCTGAACATGTCTGCATTTTTAACATAGCTTCTATTTAATAAAAAGGCTCCTTTTAAGAGATCAAAATGAGGTGAACGCTAAATGCTGTCTTAACACTAAATACTAAATACTGTCTTAAGGTGCTTCACAGTGGGGTTCTGACAGCCCTGAAAATCAGTCAAGTGACTAAAAAACTAAATATTTTCTGTACTTTCTAAATAAAATGCAAATGTATGTATATTTTCTCATGTTTCATTCATTTGAGCAACCACTTATTTTTTTATGCCTGGAAAAGTATGTGTGAGCCATGTGTGCCACTGATGTTAATAACATGATTAAGTATGTTTCAAAAAGGTACTGTATTGATTACAAGCTCTTTATCCAAGTCAAATCATTTATGTTTATCCTTTAGCATTCACAGTGTGTCTAAGATTAAGATTCAAGAGAGTTCAGGACTTATTCATTATTACTGAACAGAGGCTTTTAAATTCCAAAGGGACCTCTTAGCCAAGATTCTCTTTCTAAGCTTGTTGTTCATGTGTGATTATCTCTGGGTTATTTCAGGCACACTGTAAATAAACTCAAAGAGGTTCAAATGTCCCTGCGTGTATACTCTAGCATGCCTTCAGTCGTCATCTCGTTACACATCAGCTAAATTTGCTTCGTTACAGTATTCCTCACTGTATCTTTGAACCTTAAAAACAGGTATATGGAGTAGTTGAAGTGCTTTCCATCATGGTGGTAAGATAACACTTGGTGTCCGGTCACACATGGTGGGACTAAATGCACAAGATCAATACTGTTCTTCTGTATTGATTTTGGGATTATTACATAAAGTGTGTACATCACAAGGACGCTCCCATGCCCCCTCCAGGTCAGCGAAGTGGAATTAGCTCAGGACACATTTATAGAGTAAAAACTAGATAGTCAGAGAGTTTACTTGGCATTTTGTGGGTAGGCAGCTTCTTTAAAATAACACCTAAATGAAAAGGAGAGGAAAAGGGCAGTTAATTCAGGCTGAGGCCAGCCTTTGTTATTCTTCTTTTTGCAGCACACTGCACTCAAGACAAGTATGCCCAGCCTAAATAAACAGCACAATGTCAGCTCTCTGCAGCCCATCCATCTGCATTCATCCCCAGGAGTCTCGTGAGCAGATAAAAAGCTAATCGAACCCTCCATGTAATTCATCACTGGGTGTTCATGAACACTCCGTCTCTCATCCCTTCCCTTTGCCCCTTTTAGCAACACCTCCACTGCTGACAACAGAATGGTGCTGACACCTAATCAAACTCTGGTCCCACTATTATACAGCTAAATGATCATATTATTAAACTTTTTTATTTTTATGCTACCACTCACATAGTTAAATTCATATAAAAAAAATCATGGTGTCTGATGTGGGTTTTACCATTTTGTTTTGAGCGTCATATTCCCAGTGTCACAGTTCCTCCTCCAGTCAGTGAGGAGGAAATGAAGGGAGACATGACAACATTTCTCGCTCCCTCGTGAGCTGCTGTCCCACTTCACTGAGTCTGTCAACAACCTGCCAAATGTCTTTTCTCTGATTCCTACAGTACATCTTGACCACCTTTTTGGTAAAACTGTTTAAGATTTTCCAAAAGCACTGGTGCATGTAGTGGCTTCACTTTGGAGTTAATAAACATGAAGTTTGCATCTGGAGATTAAAAACATACCTGTAATTACAGCTGACTGAATGTTAGTTGAAAGGCATCGTTCAGCAAGTGTCATGTAATTTAAAAAAACTGAAACCTGACATTACAGATGAAGAGAAATGCCAGTCCAAGAACAGAGTAGCGTTATAAATAAATACACAGTAGTGCCGCTAACATTAGAGTAGATTGCTATCAGAGTCAAAGATGAGATTTTCAACAGTATCATCCAGTAAACAAACATTATGGAGAAGTTTCTCTGATGGGCAAAGTGAGAAACCACAAAATTACTTTGATAATATTTTCTCTTAGATTGCTGTAAGTCCATCTAAAGGCTATTACTCACCTTCAGCTTGTTCAAAATACAGCTGCTAGGTTGCTGACCAACTCCAAGAGAAACTCCATCCTTTGCACTGGTTACCTGTAAAGTATAGAAGGGATTTTAAGAGTTTATTCATCATTTTTAAAGCTTTACATAGGTTGTTATATTGGGGACCTTTTGATTCCTTATAAACCTGTGAACCCCTTTGAATTAAATTTGTTAACTACGCATGTTTGCGTATAAGCTATGTGTGTATTTGTAAGAATGGGCACACATTTGCTTGTGTTTTATATAAGCAAAATTCTGTTTTTACCATTATTTGATGTGTCTTTTGTTTTTGTTAAGCACTTCATAACCATGTTTTGTTAGTTTATTATTATTTTGGCACACCTGTATTGAAATTCTTTGTTGCTAACATATCCACTATAAGCCTATATTGGCCCATATATTGATGTGGCTCATTTATTGATCAAAATTTCTGGCAGATATCACAGCTTGCAAACGCTTTTCATAGCCAGCTAAAAGTCTTTCAATTCTTGTACTTGGGATCTTCTCCCATTCTTCCTTGCAAAAGGCTTCTAGTTCTGTAATATTCTTTGGTCGTCTTGCATGCACAGCTCTTTTAAGATCTACCCACAAATTTTCAATGATGTTTAAATCAGGGGACTGTGATGGCCATTCCAAAACCTTCAGCCTGCGTCTCTTGAGGTATTCCATAGTGGATTTCGAGGTATGTTTAGGATCATTGTCCTGTTGTAGAAGCCATCCTCTTTTCAGCTTCAGCTTTTTTACAGATGGTGTGATGTTTGCTTCCAGAATTTGCTGGTATTTAGTGGAATCCATTCTTCCCTCCACCCGTGCAATGTTTCCTGTGCCACTGGCTGCAACACAACCCCAGAGCATGATAGATCCACCCCCATGCTTAATAGTTGGCAAGGTGTTCTTTTCATGAAATGCTGCTCCTTTTTTTCTCCAAACATGCCTTTGCTGATTGTGTCCAAAGAGTTCTATTTTAACTTCATCAGTCCACAGCACTTGTTTCCAAAACGCATCGGGCTTCTGTAGATGTCCTGTTGCATACTTCAGACGTTGGATTTTATGATGGGGACGCAGATAAGGTTTTCTTCTGCTGACTCTTCCATGAAGGCCTTGTCTGTGCAAGCATCGCTGCACAGTGGAACGGTGCACCACCACTCCTGAGTCTGCTAAATCTTCCTGCAGGTTTTTTGCAGTCAAATGGGGGTTTTGATTTGTCTTTCTGACCAGCATACGAGCAGTTCTGTCCGAGAGTTTTCTTGGTCTTCCAGATCTCATCTTGACCTCCACAGTTCCCCTGATCTGCCATCTCTTAATTACATTTCTTACTGTGGAAACTGCAAGCTGACAACGCTTTGCTATCTTCTTGTAGCCTTCTCCTGCATTGTGGGCATCAATAACTTTCATTTTCAGGGTCTTACACAGCTGCTTAGAGGAACCCATGGTTGCTGGGTGTCCACAAGTGTGTGCACAAGGTTTGAAGAGTCAAAGTATTTGTACAGCTTTGAAATTGGCATTTACCAATGACAGCTGTTGCTGTGCATCAGATCTAACGAGCTGATTAAGGTCTGATACCTTGTGAGAGACTTTGAGACTCTGGAACTCTTAGGGTGCCCAAACTTTTGCACCATGCCATAATCATGTTTTTATTTTTTATTTTTGTTCAATTTATGGCATAAGAAGTAACTATGCATCACTGTTTGCAGAAAATATTGTGCATTTTTTCCATTTCCAAGAGAAACTGTGTTAACATCTGTTCAAATAAAAAATCACCAAAATCTGTTATTTATCAAGGGGTGCCTAAACTTTTGCATAAGACTGTATATCTTATATATTCCGACGGCATCCCCTTGTGCCTGCCTGAGTTCTCCCCAGTACTCCGGCTTCCTTCCACAGCCCAAAGACAAGCAGCTGAGGTTGACTGGTGACTTTAAATTGCCCACAGGAGTGGGTGTGAGTGTGTGTGGTTGTCTGTCTCTATGTGTCAACCTTGTGACACACTAGCGACCTGTCCAGGGTGGACCGCCCCCCACCTTTCGCCCAGTGTCAGCTGGGATTACCTCCAGCCCCCATGTGACCCTCTTCAGGATAAGATATACAGATAATGGATGGATTTTATATATTCCATTATAGCCCAAATTAAAGTAGTCAATAGACATTCTGTACTGTCCAGATTAGTATATTTGCCAGTACTGTTTAATAATGAAAGTCTAAGGGATTGTTAGAAAAAAATGACTTAAATGAATACATCAACATCTTTAACGGTCTCAATAATTCAGTTCTGGGCTCTAAAAAAACTGAAATAAACATTATAAAATATACCTAAAATGCTGCTACACTGTTTGCCCAGGGGTATGTTGAGGGTTGAACATGAAAGACAAGTTTAAATGTGGAAATCAACCATTTAATAACAAAAATAATTAAATTAAAAAAAATAAAAACAGCCCACATATGACAGATAATTAGCTGGTTTAACATACACAAATAAATAATACTACAGCTGTGGGTTATCCTAAAAGCATAAGCCACAACAAAAGTGGTTACAAATCTTAGATCCCGCACAAAAGGGCTGAAAGCCCAACCACTCCCTTGTAGTGGACAATTATCACAAGCAACCTCAACAACAGCTGAAAATCGCTATATTTAGCTACTCCTCACAATAAAAACCCACCAAAATAACCAAAATGTAACAAAGGTACCACACAAGCAAACATAAAGCACAATGTGGGGCTGCCCACGCTGTTAACTAACGAGTAGACCTTTTTAGCAGAAGTCTTCCGTGCTGACTAGGTGCTGATTGGTGGCATCACAATAGGGAGCGACCAGCAGCGGGTTGGCTGAAGCACTTTAGAAAAGCCAGCCTTGAAGGAAGAACTCCCGATCACCCCACACAAACGACGACTTCCCCTGGCGCACCACAGACGGCTCTCTCTGAGGCTGTAAAAGCACAAATTGGCAAACATATACATATTCGCACGGCCGTGATACCTGCAGCCCATAACAATGCCATAATCAAAATGTATGCATAAGGAGGGTCTGTGAAGTGATTGTACCAACTGAAACCGAACTGAAAAAACCTTACATCATCTTCGGCTCTATTTAGCTGCAGCTCAGACAGCACATCCTAATACTAATATGTGAGGCAGAAATATAAAGAAGTCCCAGGCTGGTTAAAGGTACACTTAATGAATGTGAAGTGAGGACCACACAGCCTGGAAACAGGTTTTCCACCCTTTGATGAAGGAGAAATCATTACCATTGATGTAGGTGCGAGGCATGCTGAGGATAAAAGCAGCCCAGTCCATTAGTACAGTTACAGTTATTGAAGGTTGCCACTACAACAGTGGTGCAATCCCATTACCGCAACTGAATGAATTACAGATATATGCCATGCATTCAAATAGACAGGGCAAAAGGGCGCTGAATCACTCCGATTTTGTGTTTATGCCTAATGAATATTTGTGGAACCATGGCTGCTAACCTTAGTGGAGACTACGAAGGGAGGGGTAAGAATCATTTTACGGTGAATTAAATGAAGACGGGACATTTAATGTTTTGGCCACTACAGAGTACTGGCCTGGTACACTGGCATTTCATGGTGCGTTGTCTTGGCTCAATTTTCACATCCCCCAGCTTTCTGCAAAGAACTAATCATCAGTGCAACAAAAGCTTTTTTCTGTTGTTGCTGTTGTTTTTCAAGGCCATCTTTTCTTTTCTTTTTTTTAACTTTTATCTTGCAGGTCTGTTATGGAAATACTCAACCACAATTCATTTAAGGGAACAAAGAGCCTTTATACTGGGCAGTTCTCTCACTGGTCTCTTCATTGCATTCTGCTTTAGAAATTTAATTAATTTTCAAACATTTTATTGAAAGATGTAAGTCACCCTTTGTGGCGGGAACAAGTCACATTAATCTGCATGTAATGACTTTCTAAATACCCTCTGTGAGCACATCCTGGCAACCACCGGTTCATGGCTAAACATGGAGCCACATGAACACTGATAATGTCCTAAAGCAGGAAATCCACACACTTCTATGCTTTGACTTTCTGTTCCCTTTTTATTTAGGAGGATACAATGCAAAATTTAACTACCGTTTTGTCATGAATACAAGCTGGAGAATTCCACCTAATGTGTTAGATTGTCTTTGGTTCCCTGGCTTCACTTCACTCCACTGGTATCTTCACAAAGTGAAAAGGGGAAATGAAAGATAGTGTGAGGGCCATCTTTCTCTGGAGGAACACAATTCAAACATGCCCCTGAATTTCAGCCAGTGTCTGTCACTCTGTGTGTGACAACATGGAAATTTTGACATTTCTCCAGCCTTAGAATTCAGCACTGGGCTATGGGGCTTTGAGACTGTTCCTCTGAGGAGGAGGGTGTGTGTTTATTTGGTTCCAAGCTCTTCACAGAATAAAAAGACCACTGTGAAAATACTTTGGGCATATTCATTCTATATACTAAAAATATGATAGCCACAATTGCAATGATATTATTCATTGTTGTAACGTAGGTTTACACTGTGGAGACTATTATGGATTGAGAATTGCAGTTCAAGAAAAGAATATTAAGTTTTTCATGTGGATTTCATGAATGTTTAAGGAAATAAAGCAGAAAAAGAAAGGGGGGGGCAGGTATAGGACCATAACACCCACACCCAGCCTGCAAAACAGTAGTATCTTGACTCTCATTAACTTGCAATGAAGTGTGAAGTTAGGAGATACAGCACAGTCTTATTTCCCAGCATCAATGCATGACATGTCAGCAGAAAATTGTCAGTTTTCTCATAGTCCCTCCAGGATTAGCACCTTCTGGCCTGCACAGTACACCTCGACTACCTCTGATGTACTGTTTGATAGTACAAAGAGCTCTTGATGTGTCTTTGAACATAGATAAATTCAGCTATCACAGCATCAAGCTATAGGTCATCTCATTCTGTAGTCAAACAAAATACACAACATTACAATGACCAAAGCACATTTTCTAGTCAGAGGGCACAATCTTTAATTTAGAATCATTACTAGGGATGTAACAATACCAAAAACTCACAGTACAATATAGTCACAATAAAAAGTCTACAATACAACAGAATAAGATGGAAAAATGCCCTTTACTAAATAATAAATCAGTGTTTTGTTTGATTTACCCTTTAACCTAAAGTGATCCTGCTTTCCTTGTTTATTAAAATAAAAGTAGCCAGCCATGACCTAAGCATGTGCAAAAAAAACTGGTATGAACTGTCATTGGCACTGAATGACTAAACTGTTTCGCACAATTGCAAAGCAAAAGATAATACAGTAGCAGTCCATTTATGAAATATACTAATATACTGTTGCAGCAGCTGGGTCGTGTAAACAAAACAATTGACACTCACAGTGGAACAACAGTGCTTTAGTACCCCCCAGGCAGGGTTAACTTTCTCTCTTTGGTGGCTGTGGTGACTGGTGGCAGGGTTCTCATTACCAGACCAGCTGAAGTGGGTGTCCCCTCTGACCACCAGGGGCAAGTGGCAGTAAAGAGCAAATTGCTGCTTGGCACACAAAACCAGGAGAAAATACATAAGGACAAGCCACTTAAATTTGTGCTGTACTGGAGGTGTTTTTCAAACATCATGGTCTACTTTTTCAAGAGGGTGGATGGTTTTGCATATGTGCACCCGGCTTATTAAAATCTCTGTTAAAACGTAGTGCCTACTCATTCCTGGCTTTTTCTGCCAGATGTATCCAGAACTGTCTCAGTCCTAAACGGGCCTAGTATTTGTCTGGCAGTATGTGTAAGCTGATATACAGTTGTCAGTTTCCTTTCCACCTGTATCATTTCTTCAAACAAGAAAACAAAAATGCTGCCACACAAAAGCTCAAAAGGTAATGATGGAGCATCCACTACATCAGTTTCAAATTCTGTAACCTGAGCACAGCTGTTAGCAAAATAACTTTATGTAATATCCTAGTAAATACCTTCAGTCTTATGACTGCGTTGAAACATTTAAATCGTGATATCATGAAATTACCAATATCATTACATCCCTAAACATTAGAATTTATGTGATTAAACTGATTAGGAACAATTCCTGCCCAACACTCATAAAATTATGATCATTCAAAGTGAAGACTTTGCAGCATCAGAGAATCAAAAGACTGGAGTCAGTCTATGCAATATCCTGTCACCAAATCTCATGTTGCCCTCAAGTGTGCAACTTCTTGTTCTCTAGACACACACTACAGAGGTTCCATCTTGTTTTACTACAGCACTAACAACATATAATGTGTTTTAATATGCTGTTCAACATCACAAACCAAGATGTTACTTGGAAATAAATAGAGGCCTCACCATTCAGTCCCGCTGTTTAAACAATGCCACAGCTTTGATCTGCAATTTCCCACCGGTCTACAACTTTCTGGTCCTTTCTTCTGAGCAGAGGCTGAACAAGGAACGCTGCCTGGAAACAGGTGCTCTGGTTGTTTGATTTGAGCCTGCGGTGGTCCGGCGAGTTTGGAAACATGAAGCAATCGTGACCCCATTTTGGAGACCCACAACATGCTCCCTCCTCTCCTCCTTCCTTTCTGATAAAGCAGCCAGGTGCCAAAAATACAGCAGCTGTGTTGAATAAAACATCTGACACAGTGACTCCCTGACTGATGGTGGGACAGAAGGAACCACCCCAGGGACGGAGGGGTCTGGGACTCGCTGCAACTCATTACACAAGTTAATGAGAAAGTTTCCGTGAGGCTGGTTGTTCCAGCCTTGACTGCTGCTGCGTGAGAGAGGGAGCTGTCCTGAAGGCTGTGGTGCTGAATCTGACTCCTGCATCTGTGGTTATTCGGCCATTTAGCTTCTGCTCTCTTGCAAAGCGACTTGCACTGGGTGAACATAAAAAGCCCCTGCGTCTTGTTAGCTAAAGCGCACACACGGGCCACTGTATTGTAGCATTTCTAAACCTTTCAAGGTAGCATAACCAGTTTTTGAAGCTGCATTTAAACATATGCCTCTCCCTCACGAAAGCACTGACCATGCTGCAACTAACTGTATCAGTATTGATTAATACACTGAGTCAATTAATCATTTGGTCTATTTAATGTGAACAACACCCATTACAATTAGGTGATTCCATCCTATTGCTTGGTTCCAAAATTATCAAAAAATATTCACTTCATTTTCACACAAAATAAGAAAAGCAGCAAATCCTTGAATCAATTTCTTAAAAAATTACTTGCAGATTTATTCACCTGTCTGTCAAATAATAATTTTAAGTATTAGTTTCAGATTCTACTGTAGTAAACACCAGACTCTTGTGGTGAGCACAGCACAGCAATTATGAGAAAAATGAAATCACAAATGGGATGCTGAAGAGTCCTTCTAAACAAGTAACATCATCCCACGGTGTCCTTCAGAAAGAACACAACACATGCTCGGTACACAAACAGACCTTCTCCCAGTGTCAGACGGCATGTCTAGGTTTGTGGAGGTCAGCATCACAGACGTGAGAAAAGAGTGCAGCTGCTATGAGGTTGAATAAGAACGAAACACAGCTACACATAAACCAAAAGAGCATCTAGTTATTTTTATCAACAGGCGACAAGTCATTTTGATCTACGTGCTGGCACACTACCACGACCCAGCACATTTAACTACACATTGATGCAACATTTAAATAACTAGTTTAATGACTATCAGATTACGGGAGCCACTGCCCATTAAAGCCTTTAAACAACAACCACATCCTGTTGGGTTAAGTATTTTGTTAATGTTAAGGATTTGAAACACAATATTCAGGAAAGCATTAGCATGATGCTCTGACTCTTCAGTTTCATATCTCTGACTCTGTGTGCGCTGTTAGCATAGATATGGGCCTGTGCCGCAGTTATTTAAAGGAGTCCGCTATGATGCCTCTGAGGAAATCAACATCGGTCTAAATAAAAAACTGTCAAACATCAAAGCAAGGCTGGTGAAGCAGGTTAATGCAGAATACATCAGACATTAAATGAATGATAGTGTACTCCAGGGAAAGCTGGCACACCCTTCTTTCTTTGAGTTGGAGAACATCAACAAGCGAGACCCTGCTCTGTGGCCATGTGTTTTCCACTGAATCTCTTTAGGTATTCATCCAGAGATTGTTGGGCAGAGCAAGAGATAACACAAAGGAGATGGGAGGTAGATGAAGGGTAAACACGGAGAGAGTATGCATTGAACCCCAAAAATGGAGATGGAGTCATGAGTCACTGACTGTGTTTACTGTACACAGAGAGAGACAGCGAGACAACACAGACAGCCCATATCATTTACTGGCACACCTCTGAGACAGAGGGTCAATCAGCAACTGGCCATTTGCAGTAAGGATGCCAGAAAAGAGGGAGTTTCCATCCAGAGAGGACATGTTTTCCTTGGAGTTCAGCAAGCAGCTTCTCATACAGTATGTCAAATGTCAAAATATTAGCATTAAGCTATTAGGAGCAAAAATGATTAAGTTAAACAGTAACCTAGTAGCTTCACAGGACACACTTCTCCAAATAAGATTTTCTAATTTGGTTGTCGCTGGTTGATTGAAATGCTAACCAAAGGAGAGTAAAAAGTAAAAGTACCTGGTAATCTACACTTTTTTTCCAAAACAAAATAAATTAAGGGGCAAAGTATTTATGACGTTGTGCTTCATCTATGGAATCCGAGCTGCCCTGGTTTGTCTGATTCTTGGTTATTTACAGATGAACAGATGAGGGTGTTGTTGTGAGAGCCTGTTACACAACACTGCCCTGGCTCTCAGCGGCCAAACGTCATGTCTGATTCTCCATAGAGACAGCCAGATTTCAGATTGCAGCAGTATCTAGTGGCTGTGATGCCTCATTGCACCTGCTCCTTCCAAATCTGCATAGCAAACAGTCCCCAGGTTGCTCATAATGATGACAAACTCATCATGATAGAGGCTGCCATGTTTATGGTTTCATAAAACTAAGTTTTCGATTGATTTTAAAACAAGGACACATGGAAGTAAAGGTCTAGAAGCAGGGCAGGGATATTTGTCTGTGGCTGTCAGATGCTTAGGCCCCGTGGGGGTTCTTAGTGGTGCTGGTCAGCCGGAGTAGGAAGATTCAGAGTTATTGATTGAAGCTCCTCATAATCTGTAAGTAGGTCCAGGGGTGCTGCAGGGCTGAACTTGCCAAGAATGTTTGTGTGTGCTTGTGTGATGCTTTGACTTTGAAGCTGCCCTTCCTGTTGCCACTGAAAAGGTTCAGCACCTTTTCTGGAGAGCCAAGGTGTGTTGTGCCGATGCCAGAAAATGTCTCAAAATGTCCATGCCTTCTAAAACTATTAAAAAGACCATCATTTTGGGTAAGAGGCCAGCATACCCTCCCAGAGAGGAAATCAAGTTGTACGTTTTTGCAACCAAAATATGGGAAAAACAAATATTGCATTTATTTTGGACTGCACCCTTTGGAAGAATGAGTCTAATGGTTTGTGTTGCTATAATAACTGGGTTTGCTACCTCCTGCAGAAGCTTCTGCTTCGTGAGTCTATGTTGTCATCTCACCGCTAACATGCTGCTCTCAGTTCGTTTCAAAGCAAGTGTGTTTGTTGAGCTTGTTAGAGGATCCCCGCACGTCCAGGACTGATCACATGATCTCTAAATACCCATTTTCTCTCAGCTGCCTTTGGCACTGTTGTTTTTGTTGTACCCATTTTTGTTTTTCCTGGGTTACAATTATCTCTAATCTTCTTGCACCCCCACTGGCACTGAGAGTAATTAAGCTAAACATTTCCACCAGCTTCCATGGTCACCACCACTTTTGCCTTCCAGAAAAAGTGCATTGAACATCTAAGTGAAAAAATCCAAACACGCTGCAGAGAGAGCAAAGGATCCAGGAGGTTTTTAAATGGTCAGTTCACCTAGATCCTCTACCCCGAGCTCTGTCTCTAACCTTATTCAATGTAGGTGAACAAAATTTAATTTTTGCTCAAACCACCCAAAATTACATAAAAAAATCTGTTTTTCTACCATCTTCCAATTACAGATCTTGATGTAAATAATCTTTATTGCTTTTTTGGATTTAGCAGCATTTACGTTAAACAATTGTGCATCATCTACACCACATCTGGCCTAAGAACAATACCGCTGCTGTTTTGACATCTAATTGGCATACTTGTTGTTAATGGAAGAAGCCTTATAGAGTTTGTTTTGCAATGTACAATGCATGCCTAATCCACATTTATAAGTGGCTGCCTCTTGATTAACAACACTTAAGAGATGAATGAGAGGAAATCCATCATTATCTCAACTCACAATCACCAAACCCTACAGCGAGTGCAAACTCATAATCTTAGGCAATTTGCATATCCAATTAGCATATCCAATTAGTACAAGCTTCAAGGAAGAGATGTGATTGACAGGACTGAAATGTTTTGCTTAGTTGGTCTGATTGAACCCAATTTCCAGAATAACTATGGTCAATGTTGTGGGAAGTGCCTTGTACATCTCTCAAGCCACAGCAGACAGCTATAAAAGCTACAGAAGATAAGGGATCATCACCATGATGTTTGACAGGATGACTTCCATGCTTCTACTGCATCAAATATATCCATAAGACAGAATCTGCTCACCCATATTTTTGGACAGTAGCACTGTATTACCCTGACACACTCGTTCCACTTTTCTGGTGCCCACAGAGAAGCAAATACACACTCCAACCATCAGAAAAATTCTTCACTTGCACGGCACCAGGCCTATTTTTCAGGATAGCTTCTGCCGCCATGCTAAGAAGCGAAAAATCATGCTGCCAGTTTGATGGAATTTCATTAGAGAGTTCATTATAGAGAAGCCACAGACAGACATAGGAGACATTCTATTTTTGCCCCAGTTCTAGTCTTTCTCTCTCTCATTTTTTTCACACCCCCCTCCTCAAGGTTATTCATCTGGCAGTGGAGTCAAAAATCAATGGCAAGAACAGGGCTGAGACTTAAAGGCATGTGCTGAATCTCTTGCTGTGCATATGGGATGTGAGGCGACAGCCATGTTTCATTATAAATTCAAGGCCAATCTGTTCCCAGGGATGGAAAGCAGGATGTCAAGGTAATGAGTTAATTTAGGAGATAAGGAACGACACATGTAATCTCTGAAATTTCACCAGCAGCAAAATGGCTCCTCAAGTCTTAAGCCCATCCTATCACACAGAGGGGAAAAGAGTCACTCACTATCATGATAGTCTTAGCTCTGGGTTCTCTATTGAGCAGTAAATAAGGGTAATCACCCTATCAGAATATGGTAAAGTTTACCCTGAGGTTTCACTGTAAAGATCCCATTAAGACCTGCAGTGTCAATAACAAGAGCGAAGTGTTTGAAATGCTTCAGCTTAAGCAGCAAAAGAGTCAAATAGCTTAAGACAGAGCAATAATTTCTGCCTTTATTGCAGACCATAAACGACCCTGTACGCCAGTATTATATCAAAATTAAGCAGATGCCTAGTTATTATCCTCAAATGGGCCGGCTGGCCCTGTGACGCTGCGGTAATGAGTGTTTTGTCGGCTGACTGGGTGGACATGTTTTGGAAGAAAGGCCACTGTCTACCCCCCACAAAGCCTGGCTCTGAGAATGAACTGTGCACAGCACAGACCTCTATGCCTCCACATGTGCAACATCTTTCATGGGAGCCCCAAAGATGTCAGACTGCTCCATTTTTCAAGGGTGATGGGTTGGTAGATGGTGGAGTAAACAAGAGGAGTGGAAATTGAGGCCACTTGCTGTTATATATCTCTCAATTTTTAGAGCTGTTGGCTTTTGCTCATTGTGCTATTATTCCAGCAATTGACTCTGGCTGTGCTGGCTGGCAGTTTCCTGAAGTGAAAACATTCCTGTAGTTGAGAGTGTAATAATACTATGCAAGGATTTGGAGCAGACCACCTCAAGAAGAAGCAGGAACAACAGTGCCACGTAATGAAGATAACTAGATGGATCATGTTTAACAATGTATAGCGCCTGCACAGTGCTAATGGGTAAGGAAGAGCATGGGGGAGGCAGCTGGCATGACAGCCTACAGCAGGCAGGAGACTTGGTTGCCATGGCGACAAACACGAATGTTTGCATCAGAGGCAAACCTCAGTGGTCGGCAGCTGAGGGCACACATGAGAGACATGAGCCAGAGATGAGAAAAGGTGGACCTTCCTTCTTTAATGATCCCTCTTGCCTTGCTGTATTACAAAGAAGAATGAAATCATCTTCACAGTAGGGTCACTTGAAAATATTAAGGCTGTAATGCTGATTATGTGCCTGTGCATTTATTCTGTTTAATCCATCCACAGTGAATTTAATGAGCATCCAGTGACCTTGATAGGTAGTGGAACAATACAGCAATGTGACTCACTTGAGCTAGCTGCTCTCTTTAGTCAAATATGCACTCAGTTGACAGAGGAGCAGAGAAGAGAGGAGGCAATAAGTTATGTATCTGTGACAGCTACAGGCTGAAATTACTGGGACACATTTATACTTGTATAAATCCACCAAGGTCGTGTTGGTCACACACAGGGTGGTGCAGGGTAGCGCTGATTTTAATTGCTTCTTTTCTTATTATTCCATTGTGCTACTGTATCTTGCACACATTGCCGAGCGTCATGTGACTTCATTACTCAAGTATCCTCCAAGGGCACCCAGAAGCAGCGAGTGAACTGTAGCATAGCCAAGAGGCAATTTACTTCAACATAGTTTGTCCTGCTTCCCCTTGTTGTGCTGACCTATTATGCAACCACCAACTCAGGAGAACTGGGAGCTTGCATAAACTGCAAAAGCACAATTTTGTGCCCTTAATAAGCCATGATGCTTGGGTTGTGAATGCGTCATTTTATTCAAATTGATGCCTTTGTGATACTCGATCCAGATTATTAATTTCCCCCCAGAATGGCAGCTGTTTTACTTTTTTAACTCATGAATAGGAGAGAGACTGAAGAATGGACAATAATCATTTGAATTCTGGGTTTATCACCATGCTGACTTTTAATAAAGAGGAAAAAAGTGTTAAAGAGTGGCCAAACCAACAGGGAGCCATAGTGGTATACCTCTAATCTAATCATTTCAGACAACAAAACAGAAACAAGGTGAGTCAAAAAGACGAAACAAAGAACAGCAGCTGGCTAGGTTGTTACTGACATTACCCTGGAGGTAAGGTGGCAATTCCCTCTCCATTTTCTTATTCACCAAGTCATTGCCTTGCTATCAGCATGTTGAGCACTTGCATCATGGGATGCCCCTGAGTGCCTTTAGGGCTGGGTGGATGGGCCTGAACATTTCAGGCAAACACAACAAGAGAAGCATGGCTTGTTTTCTAAAGTACCTTATGAAATACTGAAAATGTCCTCCACGGCTGCAGTTTTATGCTGCATAGCCTTCAGTAATAATTAATCGACTCTTTCATTTGGCAAAGGGGATGTTTCACCTGCTATGTACAGGCAAGACTGGGGGATCAGAAGTACACACATGGAGCACACAGGACAAGGCTCGTGTCCCTCAGCAGCCTCGCACACCCAGATTAATCTCTAATAACTTCCCCACAAAGCAGCTTCAGGCAGGGGCAGGAGAAATGCTATGAGCCGAGGATGCTTTTTACCAGTGCTAAGTATGAATCAGGATATTAAAAAATTGTAGGAGCGCAAAAGCAATTTCCTCCCAAAAGGGATTTTAAAGTTACAGCTATCAGACTGGAAGAAAGTTTTGCCATAAAATCATTTTCTCATTCTTACCCATCACAATCCTATCGCCACCTACGTTACCGTCTGTAAATGAAAATCTGACAGACAATTATGACAGAGCCCTGAAACAAAACACTCTGTACAGTCTCTTGTACATAAAGGAATGAATTGTCAAAATGAATGACAACTTGTGTTTTGTTTTCATGGGAAGACAAACCCGAATTAACTCATTTTAACAATTCACTTCGACTCCTCTGAAGCCATTCACTTGGTGTATTTAATTAAGCAGGTTGTTGTTGAATCTGCACACCGAGGCAAACACAACCAACACAGACTTGTTTTTTTATGGGCTTCATTAGACATTATTCAGGCTGTGGTGCTGATCCCTTGCGACTCACTGTGACTTAACGGCAATTGTTTAGACCGTGTTGTAGCGGGTCAATATGAATTTGAATGAAGTCACATACAGCTGGAAGAATGGGTTTTGTATCAATCCCAAACAATGCTTTAGTTCCTCTGAACAAATGAAAACACCCTTATAAGCTTGTCCTTTTGTTAGGAAAGGTCCCACTCGTGCTCTGTTAAATTTAGCAGTTTTACACCACGTGATGTAGCACTGTCACATAAATGCCATGATGGAATTAGCTGGGAACTAAAGTGGACATCCAAGTGATGCTTTTATAAAATTTTGGTGACATCTTTTATTCCAAATGATGATTGTCATAGTGTTTGTGCACCCCAGTTAACAAATGGTGAGTAATAAAGGTTCTATACATGGCCTCCTCTGTCTGCTTTGCTTGCTCTCCATGTTGGCGTCAGTGACACTCATTTATTTATTTTTTTTTATCAAACAGAAGCTTCTTTTTATTTTTTAGGAACTCTAATTATGATACAACAGTTTTGCTTGCCCATGCATATGAAGCACAATATTCTAAAACTACCCACTTTAATGTCATTTTTATGTGGAGTAAATGTGTGTTTCTGTTTATCTCTGTCAAATCATGTGTGGATTGATCATGTAATCCAAGTCTTATCTTGGTGGGTCTATAGAGATCAACCAGTCCCAAGCTTTAACTCAGGATTTTAGACCAAGCTAATTAGCCTAACAGGGTTGCACCTTTAAGATGACCTTAACACCAGTTAGCTAAGCAATATGACCAGTTAGTGTGCATTATTTTCATACACGTGAAGGAATGCACAGTAGTCTTTACAAGATGTTTTTCTGAAGCACAGGGACAATTTCAGGTGGCTCATGTACAGTAAATGTCAAATCTACCACAGTAATTTAAACCTTGCTTGTTTGCAGCTCTCTGATTGGGAAAAAAATTGAGTTCGGGATGAAAATGATGTGTTTTCTCTTTGCAGAAAATCACTATTGATAAATTGTTTAGTTTTTTTTTTAAGTTTATTTAGTCAAGGTACATTAATGAGTCTGGGTGTGAAACCAGTCGTAACACTTTTGTTTTGACCCTGAAAGGTAATGTCAACTTCCTCACAGTTCATGTTTTAGGCCATGTCCCTCAAAATACAAAAATGGGATTCAACAAATTAGCATACAAGCTTGAAGAGAGATTTAGAAAGCATATGAAACTACACCGCTCTCAGAGAGCGCAAACCTCCGCCAAGGCAGCTGAGCTTCCCCACAATGCCATTACACCTCAAAGCAATAGTCACGTGATAGTTTGACAGTCGTGATATAATTCCGTGACTATAAAAACCTACCCCTAGCATTTGAAATCGCACTGATATCATTATTAGTTTGAAAGTTACTCAAGAAAAATGGCAGACATGAGCAATTATTAATACCATGAATGGTTAAATAAATGTCCCATGCGGACTGAAAGAACAAAATCTACAGAGTCTTTCATAGACACACACAACTTTCACCATTTGGCTGCATGAAAGCCCAGTTTAAAGTCTGCATCAACGTGCCTCCTGTTACATTCATCTGCTCAGCAGCACTGTCGCCGCAAGGGGGCTCTCGCATACAGTCAGCCTTTCCAACACACACAATGATGAAGAGTCCTTTTAAAAAACGTCCCTAGATCTTGATGGTGATCCGGATCAGCACCAAAATCTAATGGCTTGTTTCCTGGGCTGTACCCTACTTCTCCAAATATTTCATCCAAATCAATTCATTACTTCTTGAGTTAATCTGTGAACAAACAAACAGATGCCAGTAAAAACGTGACCTCCAACCCCGGTGGAGGTGATAAGTGTATGTCCAATGTGCATACATTGAATGTATGGTTAATATGCTGGCTTGCTAACAGGTGGCGTTCAATATTTTATTTCAATTAAAAAAAAAAAAAATCTGCAAACATGTGGGCCGCCATGTTTAACTGAAACAGGCAAGCTTATTTAATCTCATACTTAAATGGCAGAAGTGGTACATTTGGGTCTTGAATTTGTTTTTACACAGAAAATTGATTTTCTTTCTAAAACTGGACACGTGCAGTTTTTGCAGCTGATTAATCTATAGGTGGCTATATTGTTTTTTGCTCACTCTCAGTCTGCTGGATCGTGTGCTACATTAGCTTGATACTGTAAATTATGGACAGTACATTTTTTTGCCATGTTCAATCAATGTATTTGACATAGCAGTCGCACAGTGGTGACTGGACTGTAATTAATACTCAATCAATACTTAGTGCTAAAGGACCTATTTATTTCATGAACAACTGAGCTGCCTTAAAATGACACTCATGTAATCCATCACCACACCAATGATTATGATGATACGAGGATGACCGGGGATGAGGATAATGATTATAGGAAGACACTGGAGACCAGTCCTAGCAATAAGAGCAGGAATCCTGAGGCATCCTTCTCCACAAGCATGAGCTGGTCTCTCTTGTGACACTGTCACTACTTTGTGCATGTCCTCCTCACAGGCACCCACTGCCAAATGGCTACACAAGGTCAAATCATAAGAGAGATGTTATTTATATCCTCCATTCTCCATTGCTATCCAGAGCAGGAATACCCACCTCATTCTTGTTACTGTCCTGCTGTTTCTATTATACTCCCTTTTCTTGCTACCTCTTCCTTTCCCCTCATTTCCTTCTATCTTCTAATAAACTGATCATAAGGGAGAGCCTTCAGCCAAATGCAAAGTAATCCTGGCAGATGCCCTTTTATCCTGACAGCCTTTGGCTTTTTGAAAAGTTCACTCAAGATAACTCGAGCTAGACAAAAGGTTAGTGCTGCTCGGACATCAGGCGTGGGACTTTGGGCCTGTCCTTCTCATTAATAGCTCTTTAACAAGGCTAATAGAACATGATAACATCTCTGGTGACAGCTGAATGGCCACTTGATTAGTTTGGAAGTCAACATCTGCCTCCACCCTATCAAGCCTGGTGTAAATAAAATCAGAAGATGTGTTTAGCTTTTACATCAAGAACAGAGTGATAATATCACTAGATCATCTTTGTGACCTAAACCTCAAATCACATATTTTCAAAAAATAAGCCCTGGATGCTGATTACATTAAGTCATTAGTACACGAAAACCCAAGAAGACAAAAAGAAAATCCCTCCAGGTGTTTCAAAAAGCCAACGGTCCACAATGCAACCATCGGTAAGGGTACAGCTTCAGCCTCTCTTATTCAGACAGAGCATCTGCAGAAGATCCCTGAGAGTATGCAACCACAAACTCTGCCTTGGGAAATGAGCTGAGGGGTCATTTAGATACGGGTGGGGGAAGCTCTGAGTGCTGCCTGGCTCTCGCTCTCTCCCGTCACCAGGTTACAGTTTGACACACACGGGAGCTTTCTAGCTAATGTATTCCGAGCACTAGTCTAAACAGCAACACCTGAGCAACCCCCGATGCCCCCTCCTCTCCCCTTTCCTTCTGTCCCATTGCATTGGCTGATCCTGCCTCCTGAGATATTAGGTAATCCCAGAGCAGGAGAGAGGTGATAGGCCACCCGTCGTATAACGATGCCTTATTTGTTGGAAAACCTGTGCCACAATCCCCATGGTTATGCTTAACATGTTTACTGAGAGCCAGGAGCAATCCATTCCATGTGCACTGTGCAGTAGCCAATCAGCACTCTATTAGTGAACCTGTGGGACGTGATAAGCCTCCTTTACAGCATGGGAGTTCCCTCCAAACGCAACTATGGCAGAGATATTCTGTGACATCTGGAAGTGCTGTTCAGTTATATCTGTATATACAGTACTCCTAACCTGAAAAGATTGCAACTATGAGTAGGATTTTTTTAAATCACTGATGAGTTTCTAACAGATTCATAGTACAAAGTCAGGACAAAAGCATGCAGGAGAAAAGTCACAGACAGAGAGAGATATCTTGTCCCCTTTCAAATAACATTACAGCTCATTTCCAAATCAATACCTTGCCTGCCAAGATAAACCCATCACAATTGAAGCATGGAGGAGAGTGAATAAAAAAGGCAAGGCACCAGAACCACAGCCAGCCTGTTTTATCTGATGGAGAGGGGTGAACAAATAGGGAGATTAGCCTCCATAGGATGAAAGCAGCTGCTCATCTTTCGTCTCCATTCCCCTCTCCTCGGCTCTCCATCCACCCACACATCTAGAGTGTGGTCTCCCCTCGCAACCAGAGACATGCTCTACATGTTACATTCGACCTGTTATTGCCAGCTGCACTCCACCCCGTACCTGCAGCAGTTTCAAAGCAATCAAGCAAGCAAAAAAAACTGTTCTGTGTGCATGATGATGAAAGGCGCGGCAAAAACAGGCGCCAAAAATGATGTCATGGAGAGGGGCTGGGAGTGGTGGCAAAGTGTACTTCCCCGGTGGCACCCTCAAAACACCCACTCATCCTGATTCTGCCATCTACACATCACACATCCACCGCGCCACAAAGATACACTCACGAGCCACAAGGAGAAATCCCCATTTCTTTGTAACTTCTGCAGTAGCCCAGATAGGAAACGTGCACTCTTACCTGGCAACAGCAGCACACCTTCAGCTCTAAATCTGCCCACCCTGACGAAAAGGCACGCTCATCTGGAGTAGAAGAGTGGAGGCTGCAAGAGTGTGTGTGTGTGTGTGTGTGTGTGTGTATGCACGTGGGGCTCAGAGAGAGATTGAGAGAGACAGAGAGAGAGAGAGGGAGGGAAAGTGAGAGGTGGAGCCTGGTTCAGTGGAGAACAGGAAATAAAGAGGACTGGATGATGACTGTCTGCCGTCTATATAGCCAGTCTTGTGGGAGCAGTGTGAATGGCGCTAGATGAACTCCTTTTCAAACACACACACACAGTGGATGCACCTTGTGCAAGGCTGGGAAAAAGGAGCCGGGGGAGAGAACGAGAGGAGGAGGCATAAGAGAGACTCGGGGCTGTTTAAGCCAGCTTTGTCACGCGACAGTTCCTAGGAATCCCTCCAGTAAGAAGAGCACTGCATCACTGAGTCCTTGGCTGTGATTGGCTGGGTAGTGGGGAGATACCAAGGATGGTGGGCAACACTATGTAGTGTAAGAGGACCCTTTCAACATATATTAACATTCCCTGTCTGTGTTTCCCAGCTTCTCTGTGCACACGTCACCTTTGAGGACATTTAAAAAAAAATTACAGCCCCCAGGAAGGGGATCCTTGACAGCACTGTGTGTGTATTTGTCAACTAAGAGTAAGTCATGACCTGCCCTTGCACACGAACAAAGACAAAAGCAAGCATACAGACACACACACACACACACACACACACACAGAGAGACAACATCCTACAGAAACCTGCCCATGAAAAGAAGATGATTTCCCCAGTGGAAGGCTGAGCTTGCCGACAGAGAAGCCACACAAACATCTGTAAGGAAAATCTCATTAGATCGATCCAATATGTTGTCACACTGACCTCAAAACCAAAGGTTTCTGTACTCACTATATACAGTCGTGGTCAAAAACACTGGCATCCCTGCACTTCTGTCAGATAATGCACCACTGTTGCAATCACAAATTCTTTGGTATGCTCATGTTTATTATTTCTTTTGTTTGCATTAGAACAACACAAAAAAAGCTGAGAAAAAGAAGCCAAATCTGATACATTCTGAAAATGGACTGAGCAGAACTGCTGCTGTTCTGAGATCTCTACAGGTGGACTCTGTGCTGGCCACTGCAGAACTCTCCAGCACATTGTCTGAAACCATTTCTGGTGCTTTTTAAAGTCTGCTTTGGGTCAGTGTCCTGCTGTAAGACCTATGACCTCTTGGAGACCTAACTTTCTGACCCTACATTATGCTCCAGATTTCGTTGACAGGCTTCACATTTCATAATGCCACACACACAATCAAAACATCCAGTGTAGTGACCGTGTTCTTTTCTTTGAAGGCCTCATTTCATTTTCTGAAAATAGTAGAATGATGTGCTCGACCAAAAAAAAAACTCTGTTTTACTCTCATCTGTCCCAGAAGAACTGTGGTTTCCTCAGGTAGGTTTTGGCAAACGTACCTGAGGAACTGTGTCAGCAGTGAGGTCCCCCTGGGTCTCCTACCGTGTCATCCAGATGGAGACGATAATGCGAACTGATACATCCTGATTGCATCCTGTGCAGATTTAGCTTTTTGTTATTCTAATACAAACAAAAGAAATAAACAGAAGAATACCAAAGAATTTGTGATTGCAACAATTTTCTGGGAGAAGTGGTGCATAATCTTACAGAAAGGCAGGCTTTGGGCCATGACTACATAGTGTGAGTACAGAAAATGTTTAAAAAGTTAGTTAAAAAAAGTTCAACAATTTTCTGGGAGAAGTGGTGCATAATCTTACAGAAAGGCAGGCTTTGGGCCATGACTACATAGTGTGAGTACAGAAAATGTTTAAAAAGTTAGTTAAAAAAAGTTAATTACACCTTAATTATGTTGTGCTTCAGTGGCACATTATATAATTGGATAGAATTTGAAATCATGTAACTGATTAAGGAAAATGCTGCTGATTTTCAAATGGGTTTTAATAATTGTACAACTGGTAGTACATATAAATGAAAAGGGCCAAAATCAGCCTGTTACACTGGTAGACTATGACTAAAGGCACTGCTCTTGTGTATCTGGATGGCAGCAAGTTCCACAGTTTAATAATTGGATGTTCGGGGCTACTTACATGCTCCAGAATAAAGTGCAGAATTTGTAAGTTGCAGGGAGGAGGGAGAGGCCACCAAACCCAAAATTCAGCCACAGTTAGCTGGCGAGGGTCAGGAAGAAGAAACGCTGCATGCTGGGGACAACTGGAGGTGTTTCTATGGTAACTGTGTGCCAGTGGAAACAGAACTGGAATCCCTATGCTGCAACAAATTCCACCGTTGCCAATGTCTTTTGGACAGGAGCGGTCTTGGAAAGGTCAGAGCCCAATGCATTCCAGTTGCTGCAGCAGCCAAGCCATAACACAGCCTTCCTTAGCCATTTTCTCTAGACACAGACCACCAGTTTCAAAAGTAATTGCACTTTTCAGCCACATAAATGCATTATTTCTATGAAATGACTCATTTCTCAGGAGCAAAACTTCGCTTTCATTATTATTCCATTACATTCAGATAAAACTGACATTAAAACCTTGCTGTTATTACTAGGTTTCTTATTTGAAGGCGGAAATGAACCGGCTGAGACATTCCAACAAAGTGAGCATGTGACAACAGATTCAGGAATATGTAAACTGGTTGATATGCCATTTTTAGTCACTTCAGGTATCAGACGGTGTTTTCTATTGGCTGCACGGAATGAATAAAAGTGGTGTCCAGCTGCTCTCAAAGGTCAGATAGAAACCCAGGCATGAGAATGAATAGAGCTCTCTGTATTAGAGTTTCACATAAATAGTCTGTGATGTGTGAGATGAGGTGGTGCTCAAGAGGAATTTGCAATCACTCACGTTAGATGATTATCAAACACCTCATAATCTATGTGAATTAAACTGTTATTAGGAATTCTGGGGATTTTGAGGAAACAGACCTTTGTTATAGTGAGTGGCAGGTTCATCTTTTCTGTGGATGCAGGCCCACTTTATTTTTCTCCCTGCATGATCTTGAATAATTGTTTGAACAGATAAGACATTGAAGATGACTTGTTTAAAACCATAAGCTATATCATCTATTCTTGTCATGTCATCATTTTTCTGGAGCTTGGCCAGACTGTCATGTCATCATTTTTCTGGAGCTTGTCTGGCCAAGCTCCAGAAAAAGGCCAAGAGAAGACAGAGAATGTTTCCACTGGTGAGACATTCTGTTGCACCCTGTGGTTCTTTATCTAGTACTTAATGGTCATCCTCTTCTATAGCACAGCTTTGGTTTTTATCAAAATACAGTAATCAGTAAACCATTTAGAGTATTTTCATGCATCACATCATGACTGAGAAAATCTAATCATGAGGTACAGATGGTGCTTTTTATAATTAGTAGTAATTTAATACTGTAAGTAGGTCAATATCGATGAGACATCCTTGGGGACAAAATAGATACAATTCCATCACAACTGAGGCATTCCATTTGCAGATGAAGATCACATGATATGACTGAAAGGTCCTGAACAAGGTCTGGCTGTGGGTTCTACAGTAAATAATGGCTTTAATCTTGGTTTGTCTTGATATAAAAAAAGGCTCATTGGTTTTGGAGGAGCTTCACTGGCACACTGACACTGTCAACAGCAGGAGCACCAGCTGCCTCCTCTCTGCTCCTGCTCAGAAATATCTTGGCCCCAGTTGTGGCTGTCGTTGTGTCCCTGGCAGCAGCCTCATCAGGCAGACCCCACTCAACTAGCCGGAGTTTTGCTGTCCTGGAGGACAGAGGTGTGTTCAAGGCAGGGCAGCGACCATTGCTGACCTCTCGCTGTACAAGCCGTCTCCTCTGCCACACAGACCCTCATTTAATGGGCTCACAACAAAATCAAAATGACAATATTAATCTTGTGATGGGGAAAGTAATTAGAGGGGCAATAAAGGACAGAGGGAGTCCCTTCCCCCAGCTTCCAACACACAGCAGAAAACTGATTACTGCTTGGCTCAGTGAGTGATGAAATGGTGTTGGGCTGATTTTGAATGTGGAAATACTCATCCAAATTATGTTGAGCAAACCAATTAGATGCTTTTCAAGCAGGAAGAGCCCTGTCGTCAATTTCTCCCAGTGAATGTTATTCCCTCATCAGATAATGTCACAAGGCCATTGATTGTTGTCCTGTTTCCAACTCAGATGATTGTTTATAAGCAGTATTCCTCAAGTATTATGCATCCACACCATGGGTGACATAAAGCTCTACTGGGGCACAGGCCCCTCCATTACTCAAATCACACAACTGCTAATTGCAACGTGTTATCCACTGTGAACTTCCCTTGCTTTGCCCACTATTCCACTGCCATACTGCTGCTACTGTAAAAGGTCAAAATGTACAGATAAATATTTATTTCAACATACATTAAGAACATTCTCAGCATGTATTACACATTTATTTGCATTCTTCTGCATTACACAATATAATTTGACTGTCAAGCAGCCCCAGTTTGACTTGTTAAATTTAAACTTTTACAAGTTAATCTATCAACAAAATTTAAAAAATAATTCATTTTTTGTAACACATATGGACAAATAACATATCGATGCTCCAGCTACTTCAAAGTTGTATTGTGCAATGGATGGCTGGTGGCCACACAGCTGTCTCCATAGACATCGCTGCACAGATGGCTTCCTCCACACTTTCCCTTCCTGCCAAAGGTTCACTTGTTGAATGTGCGTACACAAACATCATTTGGACTGTGTGTCAAGAGCATCAAACATTATCTTACATTCACTTTATTTCATGTAGTACAACGATAAATAGCATTTTAAAAGCAGTCCAACTGATCATACGCATTGATGTATAGAGCTCTAATTTACTCGTTTACTTGTTAACTGAACCAGCGTTAGATTGTTTACCAACTACAGCCAGGTCTTTTCTCTCTCACCCTCAACTCTCTGAACTTCTTCCCTGTCTCAGCCTCTAAAGACTCTTCTCATGTCCATCAACAGGAGTCAATGTTTCAGATCATCAGTATTATTCAAAAACTTAACTTAATCCCCATCACATACAGTCCATTTCTTTCTTTTGTTCCATGGATTGCTGCATGCGTGCTGCAGTGCACCAGCTACAACGTGCATATGTGCACACTGGGGTGTACAAACCCTGCCTGCTGCACTTCAGCTTGCATTTTGCTTTGACATTCTGGATTAGAACTTTATTCTTCCATTATTATCAATCTTAAGCAATCCGCTGCCCTATACAGGAGCTTGTTAGACCTTGAACATGTGATTTTACTGGGGCACAGCAGATTAATACTGGGGCAGGTGTCCTAGTAAAAGGGGTCTAACGACACCTATGTGGATTCCACACCTGGCTGTGCAGATCAAAACCCAGCTTTGTGAAGGCACTTCTCTGCTGGTGTGATTCACAAAGGAGAGGCTTGCTCTGCCTCGACTGTCTGCATGCATGCACCCCAGGAAGCCTGGTGTTTCTCTCTTGTTTACAGATCGACAGCATCTCTGGAAGAAGCTGGGCAACAGCCTGTGACAGACTGATGGATGAGTGACACTCATGCACCACTGTGTCATCCCACACCCTCCTCCCTCCCCCAATCCTCTCTCACACTTACCACACAAGGGAAGGATTGCATGTGTTTATGCATATAGCTAAAAGTTGCACCTTTAGTCCAAATCGTGCATTTGAATGCAGAGAAAAGCCTTATGGGTAAACGGTGGGAAACCGTCAGCTCGCCTGATGGTTAACAGCCAGATGACAATGCTACACCTGCCACCGATGATGATGCTCAGAATGGGGAAGAGCAGACAAGAAATGAGGGTGCCAAAACCATCAGCATCAAAATGAGCAAACACTCCCAAAAATTACACATTTCAACATGTCATTCCAAGGAAAAAACTGTGTTGCCCAGTAGTGCTGCCTACAGCCACGGCCAGCAAGTGGAAACAGCCCAGTAAAAGATCAGACCATAGTCATACTAAAGGACAAAATGTCATGCATGACTAACAATTATCAACTCATCAGTGCTGCTGCAAAATAACTCACATCAATGACCACTGATGATTCATACTGCAAATGCCCATCTAAAATTTTCTGAGTCAAGAATTTCTTTGCCATGTTACAGTCAATATTTAATTAGAATCTGACGCTTATGATTGTGTGACAAGGCTAAAACTGGGCATAATCAAGGGATGTTTTGTTAAGGCAGTCTGGGTTAAGAGGGCAGCTGAAATTCAAATTAAGAGCTTAACTCTATCAGACATGGCTGCCAATTTCCCTGATCTGTAAAGCAAGTAAACAGCACTAAGTAATGTTTTGTATGCTGCTGGATGAGCTCATCTGCTTCTATTGATTTTGTCTACCGGCTCTCACTTAAACTCTCCAGCCACATATTCACAGTGAAGATTAGGGCTCAGAATATTCAATGATGTAGTGTTTTCAATAATACCTTTTATAATTCTCACAGCAGTAAGAGAGGTCAATAAGCACAAAACTCCACGATGTGGACCCTGCTACTTTGAGAAGTTTGAAACTACTAAATTTGCACAAAGAAATTTTTCTGCTGCGTGCTCACACTGAGGTCTGTCATTTTGCAAAGCAGTTTTATTTGAAGCAGAGGAAATCAACAGATGTGCTCCTCACTATCTACATCACTACCCACTTCCTCTCTGGTCAGTGATTAGTGTCAGGGGTCATCACTTGCTTATTCCCAAGTAAATTAGGCCCTGCTTTTGTAAGCAACCAGATGCGGCTCAGCAGTCGAGCATTTTCTCCCTTTCCACAGTCAAAGTGGCCCCTGTTATGCAATAGATCAATGAGGCTGCTTTATTGACTTGCTAATCCACTCCTGTACAAGTCTGCAGCACGTCTGCCTTGCCCAGTCTCTGTGTACACTGTGCTTGTGGCCACTCTGGGAATTTCTTATTGGCTGACAGTCTCAGAGGAGATGCAAGATTGTCATGTTTTTGTTTTTTTAAATTATGTATGAAAATCTTAATGTGTCCTCAATTTGCCAAATCTATAATTGCAAGATCCAGCTACTCATATTTTGCTCATGATAAATCTATAATGTTCATAAACTGAAGCCATCATACAAACTCCAGACAGTCTAGAACAGAGGTGCCCACACTTTTTTTTTGCCTTGCGCGCTACTTTTCAAATGACCAAGTCAAAATGATCTATCTACACTAAAAATATTAAACGGTAGGGGAGTCGTTAAGGCGCAACGCTCTCGTTGCTGTAGCTCAGGTTCGAGCCAGGGTTGCGTCGGGAAGGGCATTCAGCATAAAACACGTGCTAACAAATGTCAACATGCGAGTCGTCAGTGTAACGATTCACTGTGGCAACCCCTAAAAACACGAGAAAAGCCAAAAGTGACTTTCATATTTACTTGTGTATACTGAGTATACTTTATATAAACACAAGCACCTTGCATAACTGCATGAACCTTAAGGCACACTACAATTCAGGACATTTTTGGTCATTATTTTACTCTGATGACTTGCACTGAATGGAATCAGCCAGGGCTGCATAGTCTGGACAGTAGCTGCTGGTAGCCAACCTCCAGCAGACTTCCAAATGATCATCAGTCATGGTGGAGCGGTATTTGGACTTAATACCGTCATTATCGGTCCATTATCCCTGGACTTCAGCTAAATGTCGACTGGCTCGAGTAAAGCAAAGTCTTGAAAGTGTTTGTCAAACTCTAACCGACAACTGTCAATCTGCTCTGTGTAGCGTAATGTCAAGTTGCGCACACGCCTTCCATTGCTGCCCTAGCTCTGATGCGAGGTTTTGGAAGTTACCCAAATCATGGCACTGCAGCTTTGAGGAGAGATGTTGCATTTTTTGTTTGAAAACATTAACTGAGCTGATCATATTGACACAAGATCTATCAAAACTACCTTTGCGATCGACCGGTCGATCACAATCAATGTATTGGGCACCCCTGATCTAGAATTTCCCCTTCACACATGTAGTGCACAACAGGAGACTGCCTGTGTCAGATGTAATCTCATCTACTGTAAATACTCTGGCTGATTTATATGAGGGGCAGCGCTGGAGAGAGTGTGCAGGAGGAGTAAGCAGTCTAGTAGCCACTTTGTAATTGCGTCTCTGACCTTTCCTTGAATTTGTCTGACAATTTCAGCCTCAGTAACAGAAATTCCTGAATCTCATTATCTTTCCAATTAGACATTTTTGTTGGTGTCTTTGTGTAAATGACCCTTCTTCATGATTGTGCTTTTCCAGTTTTGCACCAGTTGCATAAAAAGAAAAGTCATCAACACCCCTACTAGCTCAGTGTGATCATGCATGATCATGGCACTGCATATGGCTGCCTTGGCATCAGCATGGAACTGAAACAACATCCAGACTCCCCACTCATTGTTCTAGGGGATTTTAACAGAGCAAATCTCACCCATGAACAGCCCAAATACAGACAGCTGTCCCACCAGGGACAAAACACATTGGGCTACTAATGCACAGCAATAAAAGATGCCTATCGCTCTGAAGAGATTGACTTCTGATTCTGATTCTGACTGAGGAGGCAAATTCAGAGCTACAGTCCTGATTTGACTGCACAGACTGGACTATGTCTACAGACCTGTATGCACTCACGGACATTGTAACATGTTTTAGTATGTGCCTACCAAGACCTTCTGCACATACAACAACAACAAACACTGGTTCACAGTAAAACTCAAGCAGATTCGTCATGCCAAAAAGGAGGCCTACAGTTCGAGGCTTTGGTTTAGCAACCAAACAGGAACAGACTGCCCCAAACAGTCAGGACTGCAGAAAGAATCATCAGTGCCAGCCTGCCCTCCATGGAAGACCTGTACACCCATGGGTCAAAAGAAGGGCAGAGAAGATTTCTGCAGACCCCTCACACCCAGGACAAAAACAGTTTGAACTCCTCCCCTCTGGATGGCGCTACAGGTCACTGAATTCCAGGCTGTCACTCTGAAGATCACTGAACCCATGACTGCATAACAGAATGACAACCCTCAGTGCAAGACCTGTAAATATACTTTTGTACAGATGTATCTGAAAAACTACATGTAAACTGTTACAAGTACTTTATTTGTATTTTCCTAATGCACAGTTCTTTTCCTTGTTTGTACATTCCGTTTCTTTTTTGCTCTCTCAGTCTTATCTTGTTTACTTCCATACTCGTTGCTTTATGGAAGAACATTATACATACACATTGAGAGCCACTGTACCAGAGTCAGATTCCTCGTGCATCCAACAGACCTGGCCAATAAAGCTGATTCTGATTCTGTGTAGGAGTGAAACCAACTCTACAGGGTCATCAGGTGGGCACAATCTCACTAACTGGTGTTTCGTTGAGTTGGGCCCACGACACTGAGAAGGCTCAACAGTGTGTTCTGGCAACTCAGAACGACTCTTTGTCTGCACCCACACACCCAACACAACTCTTAATCTACTCATGCTAATTCAAGACACTCACTGGCACTAGCAAGCATTTCAACTGCGGTTCTAGCCACCAAACATTTCAAATAGCTCACCAGATAACTAGGCAGACTTCTGCTTCCTATTAAAGCCGAAGTTATTGTGCTTGGGCCTGAAAACCTTAAAAATCTGATGTCTAATCATATAGTTACTTTAGATGACATAGCTCTCACCTCCAGTACTACTGTGAGGAACCTTAGAGTCATCTTTGATCAGGATATGTCCTTTAAATCACACATAAATCAAGTCTCTAGAACCGTCTTCTTTCACCTGCGCAATATTGCAAAAATCAGGAGCATCCTGTCTCAAAGTGATGCTGAAAAACTGGTCCATGCATTTGTTACTTCCAGGCTGGACTACTGTAACTCTTTACTATCAGGATGTCCCAATAATTCCCTAAAAAGCCTCCAGTTAATCCAAAATGCGGCAGCCAGAGTACTGACAGGAACTAGCAAGAGAGATCATATCTCTCCCATATTAGCTTCTCTCCACTGGCTCCCTGTAAAATTCAGAATAGAATTTAAAATCCTTCTCCTAACATACAAAGCCCTTAATGACAAGGCTCCATC
>NW_018128016.1:417419-418423 GCF_001952655.1 Monopterus albus | reverse complement strand
ACCAGCCACATCGACCTGACCAGTGTTTCATTATTTGTTGTATCTTGTTGCTTTTCTTCTTTTGTCTCTCCTCTATCCACTCACCCCAACCGGTCGAGGCAGAAGGCCGCCCACCAAGAGCCGGGGTCTGTCGAAGGTTTCTTCCGTTAAAGGGAGTTTTTCCTCCTCACTGTCGCCAAGTGCTTGCTCAAGAGGGGTTGTTGGGTTTTCCCTATGTAATAATATTGATAACAATAAGGTCTCGACCTTGCTTTGTAAAGTGTCCTGAGATGACTTTTGTTGTGATTTGGCGCTATACAAATAAAATTTGATTTGATTTGATTTGATATTATACTGCACCAGAATCCCTGTGTTAGTTCCAACAAACCAGTCAAACCTCTACAATGCCCTCATGTTAGCTTGCTCATGCTAACGCCAGGAAATAAACCTCAAGCCTGCTGCATGAATCAAACACTTTTACTAAGCCTGTCCTCCTATGCTAGTTTACTTCATCTCAACAGGTAGAATCCTCACATATGTTACCATTTATAAATCACTTATCCCTATTTATCCCATTCACACACCTTTCTACTGCTCCAGAGCCACTCACTAACCTCTGCTGTGCTATCAGCTAGATTCTTAATTACCTGTCTTGGGCCCTGCCCTTTTATACTGTTGTACCCCGTACTTTTTACCATACTGACTCTGAGAGACAAGGCAGTCCAAGTAACTACAAAACAGTGCTGATTTATTCAAAGGATCACAGGTAAAATTAACATTACACGCTCAAGTATCTTGCACCTCCAAACTGCTCGCAGGCAGATGTAAGATGAAAGACCCTGAACCCACCAGGCCTATACATTATATCCCCTCGGTTGGGCTAGCCCCATACTACACAGAAACGTCAACCGGGACGTCTCTGTTACCAGCTTTGCAGCTGGCCATAGCAGTAGTCAAAACATGAAGCAAATCAACATGTGTGTGTGTCTGTTGATTAAGTGGTGTGTAGCTAAAAACATTCTCAC
>NW_018128016.1:414117-417178 GCF_001952655.1 Monopterus albus | reverse complement strand
CCCCGAACCCAACAGGCCTGTACATTATATCTCTTCGGTTGGGCTAGCCCCATACTACACAGGAACGTCAACCGAGACGTCTCTGTTACCAGCTTTGCAGCTGGTCATAGCAGTAGTCAAAACATGAAGCAAATCAATGTGTGTGTGTGTCTGTTGGTTAAGTGGTGTGTAGCTAAAAACATTCTCACGACCTCTAGTAACATGTCGTGACTTAAACATAAGAACATATTATGGCTAAGGCTACAGTTATACACGTCATAATAATAATATTAAACATCCTGTCTGCTGACAGTCATCAACTCTTCTCTCTAGTTATCCTTGACTAGATGTACCCTGTAGAAACTCATAAGCATGACTAAGCATTTAACAGTCTAACTAGACATCCTATCTCCACTAAACATTTCTAATACATAAAGTATCTATCCAATTTCTATCTGACTAAAAATACCTAACAATACCTAACTCACCTTGCAGAAGAGACAGCTGACTTGCTTGTTTGCTTTATTCTCACATGGGCTCACTCCAGCTCACTTAGACAACGCATGGACTTTGTGTTTGGGAAATGACAGGGTAAAATCCATGTAATCATTTACCTTCCCAAAGCTCCTCTGGGTAATATCAGTAAGTTCCAAGGTTGCAATGTATGTCTGTTTGTCTAAAAAGAGCTTAAGACAACATTTGTGGCATTTAAATAGTTAAAGAAACCTGGGGGAGGATAAGGGTGTAACGTTTCCCACCGCTGAGCGTGCTAATTGTTTCTATTGTTATGTTAAAACTGAGAGCTAATCTTAAAGCTGAGACATGGTGAGGTAATTCTCTAAATACACTGAGCACATCACTGACTAAATAGGAAGCTGTGATAATATCTAGTCTGTCACTTAAACAGAGAGCAGGTATAGACACACAACAACTAAGATCTTCAAGGTAGGGTTTGCGACTCTTTTCAGAAGCATTTTTGTTACATTTCTTGAATTTCTCTTTTCATCCCAATGGCAATGAACACATTAAATGCAATGACAACATAACAAGAAAAAAAAAATCCATCATCTGTGGCAGGAGCGGGGTTGAAAAGCCTGACCAATAATTTTACTTGTCCCAAGCAAAACCACTGGATGGCCTACTTGCCTGCCAACCTAACTTCCTACTTGTGCGCACTCTGCCTGGGCACTCAATGCATGAGGTAAGACTCTCCCACAAGGTGTTGCAGGCAGACATGTTCACAAAATATCTGACGTGGACCGTTAACACTTCCTACCTGGTAGAGAAAGCTCAGCAGAGGTTCTTTTTCTTGAGGAAGCTTAAAAAAGCCAAAGTCCCTTCTGAGCTCCTAGTGAACTTCTACAGAAGCACAATAGAGAGCATTCTCTGCCACTGTGTTACAGCGTGGTACACCAGCTGCACTGCAGACAACCGGAGACACCTGGCCCGGATAGTCAAGACTGCACAGAGAATTGTGGGAACCCAGCTCCCCAGTTTGGACACAGTTAATGCTATGTGCTGATGTTGTTAGCAACATCATTAAGGACTCAACCCATCCGGGTTACAGGCTGTTTGTCCCCCTGCCCTCGGGCAAAAGATACAGGACAATGAAGACACACACACTAACAGGCTAAGGAACCGCTTCTTCCCCAGAGCTGTAGCCTGTGTTACACCCCTCTCCCTCACGTACACAGGTACCCAATCTCACACACCCACACCAGCAAAAGACTGTAACAACCAACCTGTTTCCCCACAAGTTGCTGCTAATGCACATAGCACCTTATATCCTAATTTTATTTTGACTCTTATCGCTGCTGATCGCTGAGAGCTACCAAACAAATTTTGTCGTACAACTACAATGACAATAACGTATCTTATCTTATCTAATCTAATCTAATGAAATGATAGCCAGCTATGCTAGAGAAGGTACCTACAGCAGCTTTGGTTCGCAAACGAAAACTGTTGTTACAGAACTGCTGAAGTTTCTTCTCTGCCATCCAATGACTGGCTCAGCCAGCATGAGGTTAATGTAAGGCTGCCGTTAATTGCTATTGGTGCGTAGTATCAGACAACTTTTATGAGTACTACAGGGTGATATCAGACTCAATACTGGTATCGTCATCACTGCATCTTTAGGACCAAGTCCTCAGCTTCATCCTTCACCACATTAACCCTGATCCTTTAGGGGCCACTCAAGTACAAAACAGCCACTTGCTCTTATCAGTGCATCCAGACCTCCAACCAGCCTTATCTTCTCTGGAGAAGTTTGAGTCAGCCATGCACCAATGCCTCCATACCAACACATGATAACAGCTGTGACCATATGATCATATATCAACCCGTCTGTTAGCTCAGTCATTTTTAAGTGCTTGATAAATGGGGCTAGCATATGTGCCTTCCAGCGACAGGTCAGGTTCACTTACAGTGCCTTATACAGCATAATACACAACCTGAGATCTTTTCTGTATGAGCTCTTTTCTCTGCTTATCCAAGAGAAATCATTAAATGAAATACATCTCTGTATGATGTGGAAGTCATATGGACATGTTTTACGAGAAAAAGGGTGGTACTTAAATCTTAGAAATGTGTAGTCTCCCATCTCCTGCACAGTTACAGTTAATGCATAAAGACACACAGTCTTAGTCATATGGCTTGTCCTTCAAAACAACCTCACATGCTGCAGCAGAAGGGAAAAGACAAGAGACAAAAGAATTCTACATGTGAACTAGCTCTTACACTGATTATGATGATGATCTACTCAACCTTAAAAGACAGATTAACCCCCACCGCACCATCCAACATTTAGGTCAGTACACACCCACACTTCCTCTGCTGGAGGCTAGCAATGCTGCCTGCACCCAAACATGTCTTTACCTCCAGGTCAAGGTCCTGCCCCACATATCCAAGAATCAGTTTTCTTTTCTATATTCAACTGGCATCAACAATCCATTAAGTCTCTCTGCCTTGCTCTTCAGTTATTCCCCAGACCCACAGCATGAGATCCAATCTGTCAGAAAATATCTTGAATGCACTCTTCCAGACTTTCTGGTCTCTACGCTGTAGGTTAAGTCTAGTTCCTGCT